>NC_134688.1:358657694-358993944 GCF_050947455.1 Rhinoderma darwinii
CCCCTCCCCCGGCAGGTCTGTCTCCCCTGGGTGCCAGCTGCCCGCTGCCTTTCCAGCAGTAACCTCAGCACGTGCTGTTATTACTGGACACTTCTCCGCATAGTAAATAAGAGCCACTTCCACTCAGCGGGCTCGCCTTTGTGTGGCTTTGTAGTAATAGGGATTTATTTAACCCCTTCTCCAAACATTGGGGTCACTGCATGTTTAGGACTGGTGTAAAATTATTAAATAGCATTTCCCCTTTAAATATTCTAATCATCTGTTCCTAGAAAAGCTGGACATCCAGTCCGACCTCCCGGGATGACGATTCAGTCCAAGTGACCGCTGCAGCCAATCACAGGCCAATCACAGGCTGCATCCAATCACAGGCCAATCCCAGGCTGCAGCGGTCACATGGACTGCCGCGTCATCCAGGGAGGTCGGGCTGGATGTCAAGAGAGGGACGCGTCACCGTTGCCTTGGTGACGCGTGCCTCTCTTGACATCCAGCCCGACCTCCCTGGATGACGCGGCTGTCCATGTGACCGCTGCAGCCTGGGATTGGCCTGTGATTGGCTGCAGCCTGTGATTGGCTGCAGCGGTCACTTGGATGGACTGAATCGTCATCCCGGGAGGTCGGACTGGTTGTCGAGAGGGACGCGTCACCAAGGCAACGGCCGGGAGGCCGGACTGGAGGAAGAAGCAGGAAGTTCTCGGTAAGTACGAACGTCTTTTTTTTTTTACATCTTGCTCTATATTGTGATCGGAATTCACTGTCCAGGGTGCTGAAATAGTTACTGCAGATCAGTTAACTCTTTCAGCACCCTGGACAGTGACTATTTACTGACGTCGCCTAGCAACGCTGCCGTAAATCCGGGTACACACATGTAGCCACCCGTAATTACGGGAGCTCCAATTAGAGGTTCGGTCAGAACTAGTTCGGTCCGAATCGAACTTTTCCATGAAATTTGGCGAACCAGCTGAACCGAACTTTTCATAAGTTCGCTCATCTCTACACACGACTGTAATAAACGTCCGTAATTGCGGACGGCCGTGCGCACAGACTCGGGCCTTGATTACGGGCATGGCGGTGGGTGTGCATGAGGCCTTATTCTCCCTGTGACTGATCAGTGCTAAAGTCACTGTATGATCTGCAGCGAGATGATGGGCGTATCTTTTTTTTGTGAAACAGCAACTCCCAGCATATCCTTACAATCGCTCTGGCTATACTGGGAGCTGTAGTTTTATGCCGTACAAACTTATATGTCAGGGGTTAAACTGAATTTGCAAATGATCACTGTACGGAGCTGTAGTTCTGCTGTATTTATGTTCTGATCTTGGTTCTGGTGCTGTATATAATTGTACTGAGCTTGGTTCTGGAGTTATATACTGTAAAAAAACACTGACAAAGGCCATACTTACAAATGGACACAGCCAGGCCAGAAATGCTGATGAAAGGGCGAGCAGGTGCTTTAAATAATAATAGCCACTCCCACTAGTCTTGAGGGGAGTGGTGTGTGGTGCATGGGAAGTGTACTAAGAAATAATGAATGAATAGTGTGTGTGCAAGTGTAATACTATAAGTGAAATATAGGGGGCAGTAATAAATGAAGTGCCTCAATAGAAATAAATGGATAATGGGGTGCAAGTGAGTGAAACATGGAGGGATAGTGTGTACGTCATGAGGCACAACGTGTATAGCCAGGTAGAAGCCTATTTGTGACGCCTTGATAATTCATAGAGCGGGCTACCCTGCTTGCTATGCCAAACAACAACACACCATGCTCTCCCAGCATCAAAGACCCGGCTGTGTCCAAGAGAAGCGAATATACATAATAATGAAAAATACCTGGGGTATTGGTAATCATTTTGGCCAAAAGGACGCAAGCTCGCAATCCACGACAAGGATCCCCAGACTTGCGAGTCCCTAACTCCTAAACTGGAACAGAACGTTCCTGATGCACAAACAGAACCGATAAAAACACAGGGACATATACAAAAACACCGACAAAGGCCATACTTACAAATGGACACAGCCAGGCCAGAAATGCTGATGAAAGGGCGAGCAGGTGCTTTAAATAATAATAGCCACTCCCACTAGTCTTGAGGGGAGTGGTGTGTGGTGCATGGGAAGTGTACTAAGAAATAATGAATGAATAGTGTGTGTGCAAGTGTAATACTATAAGTGAAATATAGGGGGCAGTAATAAATGAAGTGCCTCAATAGAAATAAATGGATAATGGGGTGCAAGTGAGTGAAACATGGAGGGATAGTGTGTACGTCATGAGGCACAACGTGTATAGCCAGGTAGAAGCCTATTTGTGACGCCTTGATAATTCATAGAGCGGGCTACCCTGCTTGCTATGCCAAACAACAACACACCATGCTCTCCCAGCATCAAAGACCCGGCTGTGTCCAAGAGAAGCGAATATACATAATAATGAAAAATACCTGGGGTATTGGTAATCATTTTGGCCAAAAGGACGCAAGCTCGCAATCCACGACAAGGATCCCCAGACTTGCGAGTCCCTAACTCCTAAACTGGAACAGAACGTTCCTGATGCACAAACAGAACCGATAAAAACACAGGGACATATACAAAAACACCGACAAAGGCCATACTTACAAATGGACACAGCCAGGCCAGAAATGCTGATGAAAGGGCGAGCAGGTGCTTTAAATAATAATAGCCACTCCCACTAGTCTTGAGGGGAGTGGTGTGTGGTGCATGGGAAGTGTACTAAGAAATAATGAATGAATAGTGTGTGTGCAAGTGTAATACTATAAGTGAAATATAGGGGGCAGTAATAAATGAAGTGCCTCAATAGAAATAAATGGATAATGGGGTGCAAGTGAGTGAAACATGGAGGGATAGTGTGTACGTCATGAGGCACAACGTGTATAGCCAGGTAGAAGCCTATTTGTGACGCCTTGATAATTCATAGAGCGGGCTACCCTGCTTGCTATGCCAAACAACAACACACCATGCTCTCCCAGCATCAAAGACCCGGCTGTGTCCAAGAGAAGCGAATATACATAATAATGAAAAATACCTGGGGTATTGGTAATCATTTTGGCCAAAAGGACGCAAGCTCGCAATCCACGACAAGGATCCCCAGACTTGCGAGTCCCTAACTCCTAAACTGGAACAGAACGTTCCTGATGCACAAACAGAACCGATAAAAACACAGGGACATATACAAAAACACCGACAAAGGCCATACTTACAAATGGACACAGCCAGGCCAGAAATGCTGATGAAAGGGCGAGCAGGTGCTTTAAATAATAATAGCCACTCCTAGTGGCTATTATTAGCCACTCCTAGTGGCTATTATTATTTAAAGCACCTGCTCGCCCTTTCATCAGCATTTCTGGCCTGGCTGTGTCCATTTGTAAGTATGGCCTTTGTCGGTGTTTTTGTATATGTCCCTGTGTTTTTATCGGTTCTAGTTATATACTGTACATCAACATAACAATCAAGCTCAATACATACAGTTAGGTCCATAATTATTTGGACAGTGACACAATGTTCATGATTTGGGCTCTGCATGCCACCACATTGGATATGAAATAAAAAAAACTGAGATGCAATTTAAGTGTAGACTTTCAGGTTTAATGTAAGGGGTTGAACAAAAATATCCTGGGAAACGTTTAGAGAATTGCAACCATTTTTCTACACAGCCTCCTCATTTCAGGGGCTCAAACTTAATTGGACAAATTAACATTACCATAAATAAAATGGTTTTTTTAACACTTTGTAGAGAATCCTTTGCAGACAATGACTGCCTGATGCGTGGAACCCATGGACATCACCAAACGCTGGGTTTCCTCCTTTGTGATGCTTTGCCAGGCCTTTACTGCAGCTGTCTTCAGTTGTTGCTTGTTTGTGGGTCTTTCTGCCTTAAGTTTTGTTTTAAGCTAGTGAAATGAATGCTCAATCGGGTTGATCAGAGGTGTAGCTAGGATCTCCAGCACCAGGGGCAAAAATTCAGATTGGCGCGCCACCCCCCAATTCTTTCCCGACATCTCCGTCCCCTTCGACATGTTTACTTTCTCTACCAATCAATGAGATGTAATTTTTTTTTCACCATTTTTTTCATGTAACTCCAGCATAATACTATTTCTACATTTTGCAAGCAATATAGTTATATAAGGTAGTTAACGCAACAATAAGTTAAAAGAAAATAAATTAAATCGACAACACACAGCCCCCTTGTAGATAGCGCCACATACATCCCCCTTATAGATAGCGCCACACACAGCCCCCTTGGAGATAGCACCACACAGCCCCCTTGTAAATAGTGCCACACACATCCCCTTGTAGATAGTGCCACACACAGCCCCCTGTAGATAGTGCCAAACACAGTCCACTTGTAGATAGCTCCACACACAGCCCCTCTCTTGTATATAACGCCACATAACCCCCTGTAGATAACTCCACACACAGCCCCCCTGTAGATAGCGCCACACAAAGCCCGCCTGTAGATAGCATCACACACAGCCCCCCCAGTAGATAGCGACACACACAGCCCCCCACGTAGATAGCTCCACACAGAGCCCCCCCCCTGTAGGTAGTACCACACACCCCTTGTAAATAGTGCCACACACAGCCCCCCTGTAGGTAGCGTCACACATAGCCCCCCCTGTAGATAGCAACACACACATCTGCACTCCTCGGTTACAAGACATTGGATTATAATCAACATTAATAATAAAACTTTTTTATTTTTATTTGTCATTATCTCTTTAAGTCACACACTTTTTCCCCCTTCCCTCTTTCCCTTAGTAAATGTTGACACTTATTCTGTTGTTATTATGGGGTATTGAGTGCAGAATGTTGGAGAAAAACTTGAATTTTTTTTATTTTAGCACAAGGCCTCAACATAACAAAATGTGAAAAAATTTAAAGGGTCTGTAGAGTTTCCGAATTCATTGTATATTAAAAAATATATATATTTTATTATTAGCAGCGCTTCTTGAAAATCCCTTTAATTTACAATTTCGGCTCTGCATTTATTTTAAAATGGAATCTTGAGTTTATAATGAAATTCATGTGAATTATAAATTCTGGTGCTTTTGCTGGCTGCAGATTGTGTTTATGGAAGACTTTATGATACACTGGCTGGCACATAGGCATATACACAAGCATGCACAGTTGCACACGGACAGACACATATCCCCAGGGTAAATACACTGAGGGTATGTTCACACGCAGTGTTTTCAGACGTAATTCGGGCGTTTTACGCGTCGAATTACGCCTGAAAAAACGGCTCCATTATGCCTACAAACATCTGCCCATTGCTTGCAATGGGTTTTACGGTGTTCTGTTCCCACGAGGCGTAATTTTACGCGTCGCTGTCAAAATACGGCGCGTAAAAAGACGCCCGCGAAAAAGAAGTGCATGTCACTACTTGGGACGTTTTTGGAGCCGTTTTTCATTGACTCCAATGAAAAACAGCTCCAATAACGGCCGTAAAAGTTGTTACAAAAACGTCTGAAAATCAGGAGCTGTTTTCGCCTGAAAACAGCTCCGTATTTTCAGACGTGTTTGGTCACTGCGTGTGAACATACCATTATTTATATGTGTATGTTGCTCTAATATTAGTCTTTGGCCTGCTGTATACTTGACTGTGTTTCAGGCATTGTTAATTCTTTCTTTGGTAAATCAATGTCTGGCAGGACACTTGGGTGCAAGAAAACATAAAGAGTTCTATTAAAATAAAATAAAATCTATTCTTCTTGTTTACATTGAACCATAACAAATCTCCCTTTGCACTGATCAATATGCTTATGTGACCATTGATTTTTTTTTTAATGAGATCACAACATTTTGGAATTTATTTATCAACGGATGATGCACTTTAAGATTTTTTAAGGTATCAGGTAGAATGTTAAATGTCCATATGAATGTTATAGCTATTGCTATGTGAAGACAAAATACTTTTTAATTAGTACCAGTGACAAAGAAATAAATTTATTTCCAAAAATAGAAAATCAGCTATTTATACAAAAGATAAAGGTTTAATTAATATGAGTATTATATCCCTATAGACAGTGCCACCTGAAAATTGTCTTGTTTCAGCATAAATGGATTTATTCCTTTACATAGTGATAAATAATCTATATCAATTTACTACATTACACAAGTATCTCCAATTTAACAAAACATATTCAGGCGATCTATATGTAAAGGTATAGGAGTGCTAATAAACAAGTTACCAGTTTTCTCTCCAGAAAGTTAGAGAATATTTACATTATGTTTGGGCTCTATATTTGGCGCATATGCCAGAAACATGTTCCTGTAACGTGTCTGTAGACTATTATTAGCTAGATATATGCCCAAAAAAAAATATTTTGACATGTGTTCGGCAGGTACATGTCGGTTTACTGAGGCCCATATTACTACTATTCCTACTGGATGATCCCCAAGATATCCAATTTTTGACATGCCCAATCTACATGTGGCAGCATCTTAGTTTAGGACTGAGAAAGCAGATGGAAAATGGATTTCAGATGACAGGAAGCAAAGCTTTATTGTAAAAAAAAACCTCTCTGAATGGGTGTCAACTACATATATGATTTATGGAACCTTTTTATACTATATATCTCTGTTAATAGAAGATATCTGCATGTTATATGTTCTGTCTTCATGGCTCTTTATACTCTACACACCAGTGATTCTGGGTGAAAAGTTGGCCACAGGGAATGGGGGAAAAATGTGTATGTCTGCACCCATGAAATTTTGGGACTACCTGTATATAATGGGAGAAAGCGCTATAAATGCTCTCTGTCTTATGAAGTCTTTTTCACTGATAAAATTGTTCTTTTTTTATTTCTTTAAATACTTTAAAATTAAAGATTACCCTAAGATCATAAAAAAAATTTAATAAAGCAAAACACCATTGTGAGTTAAACTTACGTGTCCTTGTTTTCCTGGGGCATGTCTGATATATATACCCAGTAATCTATTTTATCCTAAAATGTAAAATCTCTGCAGACTTTTGATCTAATGCATCAAAAAGAAAGCAACTTTACATAGCATGTAAATAAAAAATGAGAGAACATAGCAAATAGTTTTGATTAAAACAATCATACCATTTTGTGCTTAAGGGCTTATTCAGACGAACGTTGCGTTTTTGCGCGCGCAAAAAACGCTGCGTTTTGCGCGCGCAAAAACTGCCGCGTTTTGCGCGCGCAAAAACCACTTGACAGCTCCGTGTGTCATCCGTGTATGATGCGCGGCTGCGTGATTTTCGCGCAGCCGCCATCATAGAGATGAGTCTAGTCGACGTCAGTCACTGTCCAGGGTGCTGAAAGAGTTAACTGATCGGCAGTTAACTCTTTCAGCACCCTCGACAGTGAATGCCGATCACAATATCGAGAAACCTGTTAAAAAAAAAGAAAAAGTTCGTACTTACCGAGAACTTCCCTCCCGGCCGTTGCCTTGGTGACGCGTCCTTGGTGACGCGCCTCTCTTGACATCGGGCCCCACCTCCCTGGATGACGCCGCAGTCCATGTGACTGCTGCAGCCTGTGCTTGGCCTGTGATTGGCTGGAGCTGTCACTTGGACTGAATTGTCATCCCGGGAGGTCAGACTGGAGGAAGAAGCCGGGAGTTATCGGTAAGTCAGAACTTCTTTTTTTTTTTACACGTTCATGTATATTGGGATCGGAAGTCACTGTCCAGGGTGCTGAAACAGTTTAACTCTTTCAGCACCCTGGAAAGTGACTATCTCCTGACGTCGCGTACCGGAAATTTTTTTGCCGGGTTCGGCCAAAACGAGTTCAAAGACACTCCGTTTGGATGTTTGTAAACAGAAAAGCACGTGGTGCTTTTCTGTTTACATTCATCCTTTTGACAGCTGGTGCGCGAAACAGGCAGTTCGCACGGAAGTGCTTCCGTGCGACCTGCGTGGTTTTCACGCACCCATTGACTTCAATGGGTGCGTGATGCGCGAAATACGTGGAGATATTGACCATGTCGCGCTTTTTGCGCAGCGGACAAACGCTGCGCAAAAAGCACGGACTGTCTGTACTGCCCCATAGACTTGTATTGGTCTGTGCGTGGCGCGTGAAAACCACGCGGCCCGCACGGACCCAATACACGTTCGTGTGAATCCCCCCTAAAGCTCATATACAGAAATACAGTATGGTTACTGGTGGCGGATTAAGTAGACCATAGGCCCTGGGTTTTTCACCAAACTTGGGCCCCCCTTTCACACCTCTGTTCTGCCGTTTCTAAAGTGAACACCACCTTCCTGTGCGGGCATTGACAAATGGTTGTTACGATTCCCCTTGTCAAAGGGCTGTGTCACAGTTTTTGCAGGGATTTGCGGTAAAAATGTGGCTGCCCAAAACGCCCATGTGATGATCCGCCATTGATGGTTACAGACTACAAATCAACTATGTAGTCTGATCCTTCAGTCAGGTGTTAAAATCCCTTTCATCTGCTTCTTCTTGATAAATTACAGAGAGTAGAGGCATGGCCGGCCTTAGTTACGTGCGACCGGTGCAGTCGCACAGGGCACCATGCTGTAAGGGAGGCGTCAATGAGTGAATACGCCCCACGCCACAGCTACTGCTTAGGGCGCCAGCGGGTCAGGTGCCACTCACTGACTTCAATACTGGCTGCCCCGTGCCGTGGCTACCGCTCACCCGCTCACTCTCCTCCTCTTGCGTCTTGAATGATTATCAGGCGTGATGACATCATTCAGGACGCAAGACAGGGAGGAAACTATCTTCCCATGCATTTCTGGGGTGGTTTTAAATGCAACTTCCCCAGGGCTCCAGCAGCATCAGTGGGCACAGTGCTGTCCAGCAGGTCAGTCAAAAAGTGGGCTTTGGTTGTATGGGAGCACTAATGGGGTCTAAAAAGGGCAATAATGGCAAATGTGCAGAGGATACAGTGCCACCTTGGTGTCCATTTGCCACTTATTGTCGCTTTAGTGTCCTTCTGTTCAGTGCCCCTTCAATGCTCATTTGCCATTAATAGCCCTTTTATTGTTCTTCTGTGACAAAGGGTGCTAAAGTGGCAGTAAATGGCAAATAGGCATCAAGGGGCACTGAACAGAAGGACACTAAAGGGGCAAAAAGTGGCAAATGGGCACCAAGGTGGCACTGAACTAAACTGTTAATAAATGGAAAATGGGCACATAATTCAGTTCCTCCATAGTGCACATTTACCATTTGTTGCCTTTTTAGACGCTGTACACATTACATTAAAGGGCTTAAAAAGAAATTCTATTGAAGCAGTAGAGGAGAAGTTATAATAAAAAAAATAACTTATACTTACCTCTCTCTTCCCAGCCGTTCCTGCGCTGGGAGCTACCGTCACCTTTGTTCTCAGTTTGTATACAGAGCAGCTGCAGTGGTGATATCGGCTGCAGCCTATTTATGGTCTCAGCAGTGTTCAGATGAGACCAGTAATAGGCTGCAGCGGTGATGTACAGTGAGACGTGATGTCACCACTGCAGTCGCTCTGTATACAAATAGAGAACAGAGGAGACGGGAGCCTCCAATGCTGGAACGACTTGGAAGAGAGAGGTAAGTATGAGCTGCTTTTTTATTTTAACCCTTTCAGTACTGAGACATATTTAGCTTTTTTATTTTAGTTTTTCACTCCCTGCGTTCCTAGAGCCATAACTTTTCTATTTTTCCGTCAATAGAGTGGTATAAGGGCTTATTTTTTACAGGATGAGTTGTAGTATCTATTGGCACCATTTAAGTTACCATATAATTTACTGGAAAACTAACAAAAAACTTCTTTGTGGGGTGAAATTGGAAAAACCTGGGATTCCCCCATTTTTTGGGGGGTTTCGTTTTTACGGCTTTCATCTTGCGGTAAAAAATTACAACTTAACTTTATTCTGTGGCTCAATATGATTACGGTGATACCAAATTTATATACTTTTTATATTTTATTACGTCTACAAAGAAAAAAATATTTTTTTAAAAAACTAATGTTTTGTTTCACCACATTCTGAAAGCCATAACTTTTTTTTATATTTTTGTCGATTTTGCGGTGTGAGTGCTTATTTTTTGTGGGACAAAGCTGTAGCTTTAATTTATTTTAGATTTACTGTTTTTTTGGTTTTTCTTATGGCATTCTCCATGCGAGTTAAGTAAGATTGCCCACGTGGACAGCAGTTTTAATTTTTTTTTCTGTTATACATAGTTACATAGTTAGTACGGCTGAAAAAAGACACATGTCCATTAAGTTCAACCAAGGGACGGGAAAAGGGAAGGGGAAAATTTCTATACATAGGAGCTAATACTTTTTTGTTCTAGGAAATTATCTAAGCCTTTTTTTAAAGCCTTCTACTATCCCTGCTGTGACCAGCTCCTGCGGTAGGCTATTCCATAGATTCAGTTCTCACAGTAAAGAAGGCTTGTCGCCTCTGCAGGTTGAACCTTTTTTTCTCCAGACGGAGGGAGTGCCCCCTTGTTTTTTTAGGGGGTTTTACATGGAACAGGATTTCACCATATTTTTTGTATGTGCCATTAATATATTTATATAAATTAATCCTGTCCCCCCCTTAGTCGTGTTTTTTCAAGGCTAAATAGGTTTAATTCTTTTAATCTTTCCTCATAACTTAGATTCTCCATGCCCCTAATTAGCTTCGTTGCTCTTCTTTGTATTTTTTTCAAACTCCAGGGCATCTTTTCTATGAACTGGAGCCCAGAACTGAACTGCATATTCTAGATGAGGCCTCACTAATGCTTTGTAAAGTGGTAATATTACATCCCTGTCCCGCGAGTCCATGCCTCTTTTAATACACGACAATATCCTGCTGGCCTTTTTAGCAGCTGATTGACACTGCATGCTTTTATTTAGTTTATGATTTACAAGTACACCCAGATCCTTCTCAACAAGTGAATCCCTCAGTACAGCTCCCCCTAGGACATATGATGCATGCAGGTTGTTCGTACCCAGGTGCATAACTTTACATTTATCTACATTAAACTTCATTTGCCAACTGGATGCCAAAACACTTAGTTTGTTTAAATCCGCTTGCAATTCACGAACATCTTCCATAGACTGAACTATATTACATAGCTTGGTGTCATCTGCAAAAATAGAAATAGTGCTATTAATCCCATCCTCTATATCATTAATAAATAAGTTGAATAATAGTGTTCCCAGCACTGAACCCTGTGGTACACCACTTATAACCAGGGACCATTCAGAATAGGAATCATTGACCACAACTCTCTGGATACGGTCCTTGAGACAATTCTCAATCCAATTACAAACTATATTTTCCAAACCTATAGTCCTTAATTTACCCATTAGACGTCTATGAGGGACAGTGTCAAATGCCTTTGCAAAGTCCAAAAACACTATATCCACAGCGGCCCCTCTGTCTAGGTTTCTGCTCACCTCTTCATAAAAGCAGATCAGGTTGGTTTGACAGCTTCTGTCCTTAGTAAAACCGTGCTGGCTGTCACTTATAATACTATTTTTTGTCACATAATCCTGTATATAGTCCCTCAGTAGCCCCTCAAACATTTTCCCCACAATTGATGTTAAGCTTACTGGTCTATAATTACCCGGGGAAGACCTGGAGCCCTTTTTGAAAATAGGCACCACATTTGCCCTGTGCCAGTCCCTTGGCACTGTAATACCAGTCACTAGAGAATCTCTGAATATTATGAAAAGGGAGACAGAAATAACTGAACTAAGCTCTTTAAGAATTCTAGGCTGTATCCCATCTGGTCCCGGGGCCTTGTGCACATTTATTTTATTTTATTTAGCTTGGACCATCTCTACATTCATCCAATTCAGTATATCAACTGATATATTAACAGCACTGGTACTGGCTACATCAGCTGCTCTTTGTTCTGTTGTATATACAGAGCTAAAGAACCCATTTAGTAACTCTGCCTTCTCTTGATCCCCTGTGATCAACTCCCCATTACCACTATCTAGGGGTCCTACATGTTCAGACCTTGGCTTTTTTGCATTTATATACTTGAAGAATTTTTGGGGATTTGTTTTAATATTCTTGGCCACCTGCCTTTCATTTTGTATTTTTGCTAATTTTATTACATTTTTGCAGATTTTATTAAGCTCTTTATATTTTACAAAGGCTACAGATGTAACCTCAGATTTGTATTTTTTAAATGCCCTTTTTTTGTCATGTATTGCCCCTTTCACAGAAGGTGTAAGCCATGTGGGATTTAATTTTAGTCGTTTATACTTGTTACCTATATGAATAAATTTTGCACTATAGTTACCCAAAGTAGATTTGAAAATCTCCCATTTATCATTTGTCCCATTATTTAACATTAGTTCTTCCCAGTCTATATCCTGAATTGCAGCCCTCATCCTGGGGAAATTTGCTTTCTTAAAATTAAATGTTTTTGCCCTCCCAGCCTGCGTTTGTTTTTTACAGTATAGGTAAAATGTAACTATATTGTGATCACTGTTACCAAGGTTTTCACGAACATTGACATTCCCAACAAGATCTGCATTATTAGAAATGACCAGATCCAACAGAGCTTCACCTCTAGTCGGGTCTTCCACAAACTGGCCCATAAAATTTTCCTGCAACATGTTGAAGAAATGTCTCCCCTTTGCAGTTGAAGCCGAACCATGACACCAATAAATATCTCGGAAATTAAAATCTCCCATTATCACTACAGTACCAGCCTGTGCTGCCCGTTCCATCTGTTTATATAGCTGACATTCTATCTCCTCAGTTATATTGGGGGGTCTATAGATTACACCAAAAGTAATTTTTTCAGTGATCTACCTCCCTTTCTAGTTCACCCCACAAGGTTTCAACCTCCTCACAGTATTCACCCACTATTGTCTCTTTCACACTCGCCTTCATATTACTTCTCATATACACAGGGGTGAACCTAGCCCCTTTGCTGCCTGATGCTGACTATAGAAAGGTGCCCCCCCCCCCCAAATCTATTCAAGTAACCACTGCCGGACGTTCTGACTTTCTGCTGAGTTCAGCGGCCCAGCATGGATGGCATGATCCAGTGACGTAATCGCGCTAGGCCGCTGACGTCAATAGCGTGCTCTTGGACTGTTGTAGACCGCAGGCCTAAACGAGGCTGTGGTCTACGAGAGAAAACGGTGGGGCAGGGAGTCAACGGCCCAGGGCTGGCTGGCACATTTTAGCCTGGAGGCAAGCACACAGCACTTTCCCAAGAGTAGCGGCCCATTTTGGGGGCATTGTGCAATTGCTGAGTTTGTCCTCCCTAACACCACCGCTATAAACTGCTACATGTCAATGGAAAAATCTTCCACTGGAGGAAAAAATGTTTCTCAATGGTGGAGTAAAAGAAAGCTTCACCTGAGCCTGGGACCTGGTACTCTGAATGTGGAAAAAATGTTCCCTCTGGCGAAAGACTTTTCAGTTGACAGGTAGCAGAGTCTGAAGGGGAATTATTATTTTTTTTACCTCTAGATTCTAGTGCATTGCAGGGGAGAAGGAAAGTGTATATTTTTTTATTTTTCATGCTTTTCCCGGTTGGTTCCAATGGATCGTTTGGACTACGCCGTAGATTTATTTGACTACTTTGATGATCTATGTTTTTTTGTTTTTTTTAAGTAAAATGGTGAAAGCGGGTTGTGTGAGGGAGTTTTTATTTAAATTAAAAAATGTTTCTAATGTCCATGTGTTTTTTTAATACATTATTACCGCCAGTGTAATGGCCGCTATCTGATTGACAGCATCCATTACTAAGGCTGGGGTTTACTGTTAACCAGTAAAAAGGCTAGCACCAATCTCCCATTATGACCCCAGTAACCAACGCCGCCAGGGGTACCGGGAAGAGCCGGGTACAATCCAATACCTGAACATATGAAGCGAAGGCCGGGCACCGTCATCCCTTCAGATGGTTGGGTCTTGGATCGTACCTGGCTCATCCTGGTACCCCTGGCGGCATTGGGTACTGGGGTCATAATGGGAGGTTGGTGCTAGCCTTTTTACTGGTTAATAGTAAGCCCCAGCCTTAGTAATGGATGCTGTCAGACAGCGGCTATTACGAAGACGGTAATAAAGTATAAAAAAAAGACATATTTTTTTTAATTGAAATAAAAACTCCCTCACATAATCCTCTGATCATTATATTAAAAAAAATGTAGATCATCAAAGTAATCCAACGAATCCACGACGTTGTCCAAATGGTCCAGCGAAACCTGCAAAACAAAACAACCAGTATGAAAAAAAAAATACTTCTACTCACCTACTGCAGTCTTCTGTCTTCTGTCTCCTCCCCTGCGCTGCAATAGAAACTAGAGGTCAATGAACTGTAGTTCCTATTGTGGCGCCCGGGACCTAGAGATCCGGCAGAAATGTTAATCGTTATTAATTATTCTGACACATTTGACACATCTGACACATTTTTTAAACTTTAATGTACTGGAATATATATCTATATGCCAGTACATTAGCCTGTGTACGGATAGTACACAGGCAGTTGTTAGGACATACCTAAGTATGCCCTAACAACAGGAAATATGGTAGGACAGCCCTGGGGTCCTTCAATGGACCCTGGGCTGTCTGCCCATATATGGTATGTCCCTCAATCGCGTCACAGTAATTCCCTGTGACGCATCTAAGGGACATCCCCCCCTTCTCATTTTTCCCTTAATGCTGCAGTCCTCTGTGATCGCAGCATTCACAGGAATAACAGCGGAGATGAGAGGCTTCACTGATCTCCACCAGCGGGGCTGCAGCTGTGTAATACAGCCATTGCTGACAGGAAGTGCGTGCGCGGTCAGCATGAGGTGATGCGGCCGGCGCTGCACTAATGAGCGGCGGCGCAGGCATGAACACAGAACATGGGTGTGTTTTGCAGCGCGCCCGCCATGTTCTGTCTTCCGAGCCGCTGCTCATTAGTGCAGCGCCGGCCGCATCGCATCATCCTGACCCCGCGGACTTGTTGTCAGGACTCAGGAGCGCGGCAATGACTATCACACGGCCGCAGCTCCGCTATCATACATTCATGTGCTACAATACTGAGCTGTGCAGCCGCACAGCTCAGTATCGAAATACATGAAATAACGGTATCTAACCGTTTGGGGATGCAGAGTATCGAAGCAGTAACAAAGTTTTGATGCATCGTGCATCCCTAGCCCTGAGTGCACCATATAGCACCTGTGTATGTGTCATGCAGAAACACATATACAGATGCTAATAAAGATGGCTGCCCCATCTTTATTAGTACAAATATATGAATAAATACAGTTATATTATGGAACATTAAAGAGGCTCTGTCACCAGATTCTCAAACCCCTATCTCCTATTACATGTGATCGGCGCTGCAATGTAGATAACAGTAAAGTTTTGTATTTTTTTAAAAACGTTCATGTTTGGAATTTTTAGGCAGATTTTGATCTGCCTGCACGCCGTTTGCCGCGCTTTTCGCTGGTGCCCATTGAACGCAACGGGCAAAAACGCAGCGAAATACACTTTCTCTGTCCCCATTGTCAATGGGAGGAAAGAGACGTAAACGCCCAAAGATAGGGCATGCCGCTGCTTTTTCCCGTGAGATGGTTTTTCCGCGAGATGGTTTTTCCGCTCGCGGGTAAAAAACCGCCTCTGCCTCCCATTGAAATCAATGGGAGGCATTTTCGACCATTTTTTGGCACGTTTTCCGACGCGGTTTCCGCGTCAAAAAACTCTTTGTGAACTGACCCTTAAAGTGTAATTAAACTTTAAAAAAAACATTTGACATGTCATAGTAAAATTTCAGAAGTTTTGATCATTGGGGGTCTGAGCACTTAGCACTCCCGATCGCTAAAACGAAACAGCAAAAGTGCTCAGGTGAGCGTTGTGCCACTTCGTTTCTTATTGGCGTGTGTGTGTGTGTGTGTGTGTGTGTGTGTATGTATATGTATGTATATATATATATATATATATATATATATATATATATATATATATAAAAAACGAAAAATATCCAGTAGCACCGGTTAAAGGATGTGGGTGCAGGCCCCAGGGACTAGACCAAGCTCTCAATATCAACAGAGATCCAAAAAATAGGCAGCACACCATAGAAATCAGTGAAAAAGAGGGTACTTTATTAACCCCAAGTGCGACGTTTCAGCTCTATCCACTAGAGCCTTTCTCAAGCAAATGACAAGTGAAACAACAGTGGTATAAATCAAGGTACCAATTAACAAATCAATAACAGCAATCAAATACAAATCTAGGTATAATGCAAAGAAGTGTAAGTACAATGTGAAACATATCTTCAATGGTGATATATCAGTACAAGTGCATACAGAGTACAATAATACAAAAGTGTTAAAGAGTACACTTACAGGTTAATTCATCCAGTCAGTGTAAATTATGAATCAATAATAATACATACACATGTGTATACAATCGTGAAATCAAAACAGTGTTCAGTTTAAAACGGATATCACCTGGGGATGTCAGATCATGCAGCCGCAATGGCGGCGTCCACGAGGCGCAACTGCGCATGCGCGGACGTATGGCTGAGAGCAAAGGTCACCCAGGCGTATGACGTAATAGGCGCATGCGTACTGCGCATCTGAGTATACGGACGCCATCTTGGGTACTGGTTACCGAAAGGTAAGGGAAATATTACAGGCATTATGCCTATAGATAAAAACAGATGTTAATTGACCGAGAATAGATCAGGGTGGCAGACATGAAAGCCCAAGAATACCATGGAGCCCGACATTAAATAGCTCTAATCCAGTGAGGGGGAAACAACGTCTAAACAGTGCTAAAGTGACGGCAGGAGGTCACAGATCCGCAACCAGCAGATCCTTGTCACTCACATATAGGGAAAGCACCGTCACATGTATGCGTGAATAACACACACATGTGACATAGTGCAGTCCCAAACCTCCCCACTTGCATCGTAAGGCGTGTATAGAGAACAAAACTGGAGAGCACTCGTGTCAAAGACGGGTCATAGTCACATGGAGCCATATATGCCTATAGCCACCACCAATCACCTTCGGACCTAGACTGCATAAATCTGATAGGGAAACAGTACCATAAAACATAATAACAGGGTAACCAGCCATACATAAAATGTAAAACAATGATCCAATCGATCCACATGAGTGATATCCCAAAAGATGTATCTTCATCTAAAATAGAAAAAATAAAATTAGTATATATTCAATAGGAAGTCAATTCTCATGTCAAATATACGGAACAGGAGGTCTGAACATACCACTACTGAGACCCAATGTACGGAGGGTCTACATCAGCCCACCCAAAGCAAAATCCACATTTAAACCCCTTGGTTTTAGAGTATCAAGTCTCCCTATCCAGTGAAGCTCTCTAAGTTTCAGGAGCTTAGTCCTGTCACCGCCCCTTCTGGGTAACGGGATGCGGTCTATGATTGAAAATCTTAGTTGCTGTTCGGTATGTCCAAAGTCGGAGAAGTGTTTGGATACAGGAAGATCCAACCTCCTCTTCCTAATGGTATACCTATGTTGGTTGAGTCTAGTCTTCAGGTCCAAGGTTGTCTCACCTACATATAAAAGTTTACATGGACACTGAAGTACATAGATCACGAAATCACTATTACATGTCAAATAGTGCCTAATCTGGAATTGTTTGCCTGTACCAGGGTGTACAAAAGTTTGCCCCTTACACATAAGGTTACAGTTAACACAGCACAAGCAAGGATAACAACCCAACCTGGGTTTAGACAAAAACATCTGTTTCTTAGCTCTGATGGGGCCAATATCAGCTCTGACTAGCCTATTCTTTAGACTCGGCGGTCTACGATACGAGAAAAGTGGTGGTTTAGTGAATTCATTAACACGGGGAAGACAATTGCCCAGCATGGGCCAATGTAGTCTAATCACACTAGCAATATCCTTGCTCCTTTCCGTGTAGGTCGAGACAAAGGGAATGCGTCCTAAATCCGTTGTTGAATCCCTAGATTCTAAAAGTGTCACCCTGTCCAATTTGTCTACTTTAGCTCTATGTTTGTTAAGGAGTCTCGTCGGATACCCACGTCTCTTGAAGCGATCCATCATCAAATCCAATGTCTTATCAGAACTACCCGTGTCACTAACAACTCTCTTAACGCGCATAAGCTGATTAGTAGGTAAGCTTTCCACCATCTTGCGTGGGTGACTACTAGAGAAGAGGAGTAGATTATTACAATCAGTAGACTTAACAAAAAGCTCAGTACTGAAGTGATCACCTCTAATTCTAACCAGTACATCTAGAAATTGAATTTCTGACTCAGAATGTACTAGCGTAAACTTAACTCCCTCATCAATTGAGTTTAGAAAAGTGTGAAAATCAGTTAACATTGTAAGGTCTCCGGTCCAAATTAAAAAGCTGTAATCGATGTAACGCCACCACTTGACAACGTGTTCAAAGTGATGGGACACATAGATGAAGTCTTCCTCCAAGGTACGCATATATTGGCATAAGTGGGGGCAATATTAGACCCCATTGCAGTACCCCGCAGTTGTAGGAAGAAGTCGTCCCCAAACAAGAAATAGTTGCATCTCAATATAATGTTTAACAACTGTAAAAGGAACACACGACAATAAGGAGAGAAATCGGACAATTGTAAAAAATCCTCCACAGCCTTCAGGCCTCTAACATGATCAATAACGGTATATAGGCTCGTAACATCAAATGAAGCAAGTATGATATTTCTATCACTCGGTATAGAGACTTCCTGCAATTTCTTCAAAAAGTCAGAGGTATCGCTGATATATGAATTGGCCCCTATAGCATAAGGTCTGAGAATCTTATCAAGGAATATAGCAACATGACAGAAAATGGAGTCAGTACCGGACACAATAGGCTGACCCGGGGGATTAATTAGTGTCTTGTGAATTTTAGGGAGCGTATATAGAACCGGAGTTCTAGGATGTTCAATGGTCAGATAATCACTCAAACTCTCATCAATGATCCCTCCCAATTTAGCCTTGTCCAGTATCGCCTTAATCTCCCTACTGATCTCAAATTTGGGATCTTGTGAGATCAGTTTATATACAGTGGGGTCACTCAATTGTCTCCGTATCTCTTTCAAGTACAGGGTAGTATCCATAACCACAACCGCACCACCCTTATCAGCTGGTTTGATTGTGATACTCTTGTCTTTAGTCAGCTCATTGAGTGCCTTAAATTCTGCTGTAGTCAAATTAGGGTGTGCATGTCTATTATCAGAGCTAGGACCTATTTTAATAGCTTCAATATCATTCCTAACTGCAGTGATAAATGCCTCAATAGCCGGCATACTGGATGAGGGTGTGAAATTACTCCCTTTAAAGAGACCCACATGCTTAAGATTCAATTCAGAGCTCCTAATAGGCATATCCAAAAGCTTCTCAGAGAACCACCATTTTAATTTTATGGACCTAAAAAAGCGAAACAGAACTTTTTCAATCATAAACCAATCAGTGCATGCAGCAGGACAAAACGACAGACCCTTATTCAAAAGTAAAGATTGAGCATCAGTCAATACCTTGGAGGAGATATTGACAATTATCGTTTCCTCAACTCCATTGGACCTCTCCTCATCTGTTGTCTGGGCCTGTTCACTCTCTGGTTTAGACCGCCAACCGTGCCTTCTACCCCCTCTCCTAGTACGCTTCCTGCCGGTATGGAAGTGTCCGGGGTCTCCCCTAAAAAAGGAAAGGAATCTTCCATCCCAACTTTATTGGGTGCCAACGATCTCCTGCGTCTCCGATTATCCTTGGACACGGTTCCATCCCTGTAGTCATCTCTTTGCCAGTTGTACACCTTCCCCTTCTGATAATCATCCGCATCCCTGTTCCACTTCCTTCTCTTTATTTCCTCCTGTTCGGTTTTTAATCTTTGTACTTGTGCGACCAAACTCTCGGAAAATTTCTCATATTCCTGGTTATCCAGAGCCGACCTCAGCGCAACATCAACCTCCTGCATGTTATCCTGCACCGTCCGTATTTCTTGTTGTAAAAATTCTAAATTCAGCAAAATAATATCCAGGGCAAATTGGCGGCGTTACATCGATGACATCTTTTTAATTTGGACCGGAGACCTTATAATGTTAACTGATTTTCACACTTTTGTAAACTCAATTGATGAGGGAGTTAAGTTTACGCTAGTACATTCTGAGTCAGAAATTCAATTTCTAGATGTACTGGTTAGGATTAGAGGTGATCACTTCAGTACTGAGCTTTTTGTTAAGTCTACTGATTGTAATAATCTACTCCTCTTCTCTAGTAGTCACCCACGCAAGATGGTGGAAAGCTTACCTACTAGTCAGCTTATGCGCGTTAAGAGAGTTGTTAGTGACACGGGTAGTTCTGATAAGACATTGGATTTGATGATGGATCGCTTCAAGAGACGTGGGTATCCGACGAGACTCCTTAACAAACATAGAGCTAAAGTAGACAAATTGGACAGGGTGACACTTTTAGAATCTAGGGATTCAACAACGGATTTAGGACGCATTCCCGTTGTCTCGACCTACACGGAAAGGAGCAAGGATATTGCTAGTGTGATTAGACGACATTGGCCCATGCTGGGCAATTGTCTTCCCCGTGTTAATGAATTCACTAAACCACCACTTTTCTCGTATCGTAGACCGCCGAGTCTAAAGAATAGGCTAGTCAGAGCTGATATTGGCCCCATCAGAGCTAAGAAACAGATGTTTTTGTCTAAACCCAGGTTGGGTTGTTATCCTTGCTTGTGCTGTTTTAACTGTAACCTTATGTGTAAGTGGCAAACTTTTGTACACCCTGGTACAGGCAAACAATTCCAGATTAGGCACTATTTGACATGTAATAGTGATTTCGTGATCTATGTACTTCAGTGTCCATGTAAACTTTTATATGTAGGTGAGACCACCTTGGACCTGAAGACTAGACTCAACCAACATAGGTATACCATTAGGAAGAGGAGGTTGGATCTTCCTGTATCCAAACACTTCTCCGACTTTGGACATACCGAATAGCAACTAAGATTTTCAATCATAGACCGCATCCCGTTACCCAGAAGGGGCGGTGACAGGACTAAGCTCCTGAAACTTAGAGAGCTTCAATGGATAGGGAGACTTGATACTCTAAAACCAAGGGGTTTAAATGTGGATTTTGCTTTGGGTGGGCTGATGTAGACCCTCCGTACATTGGGTCTCAGTAGTGGTATGTTCAGACCTCCTGTTCCGTATATTTGACATGAGAATTGACTTCCTATTGAATATAAACTAATTTTATTTTTTCTATTTTAGATGAAGATACATCTTTTGGGATATCACTCATGTGGATCGATTGGATCATTGTTTTACATTTTATGTATGGCTGGTTACCCTGTTATTATGTTTTATGGTACTGTTTCCCTATCAGATTTATGCAGTCTAGGTCCGAAGGTGATTGGTGGTGGCTATAGGCATATATGGCTCCATGTGACTATGACCCGTCTTTGACACGAGTGCTCTCCAGTTTTGTTCTCTATACACGCCTTACGATGCAAGTGGGGAGGTTTGGGACTGCACTATGTCACATGTGTGTGTTATTCACGCATACATGTGACGGTGCTTTCCCTATATGTGAGTGACACGGATCTGCTGGTTGCGGATCTGTGACCTCCTGCCATCCCTTTAGCACTGTTTAGACGTTGTTTCCCCCTCACTGGATTAGAGCTATTTAATGTCGGGGTCCGTGGTATTCTTGGGCTTTCATGTCTGCCACCCTGATCTATTCTCGGTCAATTAACGTCTGTTTTTATCTATAGGCATAATGCCTGTAATATTTCCCTTACCTTTCGGTAGCCAGTACCCAAGATGGCGTCCGTATACTCAGATGCGCAGTACGCATGTGCCTATTACGTCATACGCCTGGGTGACCTTTGCTCTCAGCCATACGTCCGCGCATGCGCAGTTGCGCCTCGTGTACGCCGCCATTGCGGCTGCATGATCTGACATCCCCAGGTGATATCCGTTTTAAACTGAACACTGTTTTGATTTCACGATTGTATACACATGTGTATGTATTATTATTGATTCATAATTTACACTGACTGGATGAATTAACCTGTAAGTGTACTCTTTAACACTTTTGTATTATTGTACTCTGTATGCACTTGTACTGATATATCACCATTGAAGATATGTTTCACATTGTACTTACACTTCTTTGCATTATACCTAGATTTGTATTTGATTGCTGTTATTGATTTGTTAATTGGTACCTTGATTTATACCACTGTTGTTTCACTTGTCATTTGCTTGAGAAAGGCTCTAGTGGATAGAGCTGAAACGTCGCACTTGGGGTTAATAAAGTACCCTCTTTTTCACTGATTTCTATGGTGTGCTGCCTATTTTTTGGATCTCTATATATATATATATATATATATATATATATATATATATATTGCGCACACACGTACGTACGTATATACATACATACATACGTTACACACACACTATGGCCTCATGCACACGACCGCACTGGTTAGTTGTGCATTGGTGTATCATTAGGATTCACAACAATTCACCATTATTGGCAAATCCGGACTGTAAAATTACTTGTCTTGAGTTTTTGCGGTCCGGATTTGCAGCCCCCATATGGATCAGTGTAAACCACGGTCGTGTGCATAGGGCCATAGAAATGAATGGATCCGCAATTTATCCGCAAATGTGCGGATAAATTACAGCTGAGAAAAACCGGTCATGTGCATGAGGCCATACTGTACGTCCGTACATACATACACACTCTGATACATACACAAATATATATATACACACACACTAAACTACACAAATATACACATACAGTACGTACATTACATACTCGTGTGTGTGTATATATATGTATATGTATATATATATATATATATACACACACACATAACACATACAGTACACACACAGTACATACATACAGTACACACTACACATACCTTTTTTAGACTTCAGAGAACATCAGGAAGAGGTGGAGAGTCCATGGCAGGATCTCCCCTGAGCGTCCTCATGCCGTGATGAGTGCAGTGCAGACACACTGCCCGCTGCTCTCTCCGTCCAGACACTCAGCAGGATCACATTACAACAGGGACAGGAGAGTGGAGAGCAGCGGGGGAAGTCAGGGGGGGTTATTAAGGTGGCACAGGAGCGATATTCTCTTAAGGAGGCAGCACATCTTGCAGCTGCTAATAAGTGCTGGAAACGTCGGCCAGCAGCTCTGTAATGCCGCCCCCTCTAAGACCCTTCAGTGTGCCGCCTGAAGCCAGAGGCTCAACTTGCCTCATGGTAAGTGCGGCCCTGCATATACAGACATACAACACCACCTTTCCTATTTGTCCTGTCTTTCCGAAACAGTGTAAAACCCTGTAGATTTACAGCCCAGTCATGTGAAGAGTCTAGCCATACGAAGTATAGCCTTTGAGAAAACTGAGTAAAGGTAATCTCACATTACATCCTGCCCATCCATTTAACATATGCACCGGGGAAAACTCACAGAACATATGGTAAACAGTCCCATAAACCTGATGGAGGGTAAAAAAGCCTCAGTTCGAGTGGGACTGCGCTATTTTATGATGTGGTATCCAGTAAAAAAAAAAATATTCTGCAGGTTTCTTTGTGTCTATTTATTGTAGGCGTCAGGAGCTTTTCCACCGCATATAATAAATGGACAGGCAGGACGTAATGTGAAAACAGCCTTAAAGTACAAAAAAATAGCACCAAATGCCCACAATACATAACAATGGTAAATGGAGTGGGGAGCACCAAACGGCAATTCCGCGCAGGGTACCCTGCAGCCTAGGGTTAGCCCTGAGTAGCAAATAGGGAAGATGGAAAGGAGTATAACTGCAGGATCATGAGGTGTGCACATGAGCTGTAACTATTTGTGAAGTTGCTTTATTTTTTATTAAATACATTAAAGCAATTAAAAGTGATTGCAAAAGTGTACACATCCTATGAAGATAGTGTTAAGTAAAAAAAAACAAATGAATACTCAAAGAACATATATCTAATAATGTTGTACAACCAAAACTATGTCTATCAAAGTTTAATATTTAGGACAGAGCTCCATTACTCAGCATTGCCAGTGAGTCACAAAATCATAACATTACCCAAACTCATGTCTCAACCTCAATGTTTCCCTTTAGAAAAAAAAAGGTTCCCCACAACCTCATGACCATCAGAAAAAGTCAAAAAATCTGCAATACTCCTTGACTTATTATATTCTTCTCTAGATATCCCTGCCATAGAGATGCCTCATGATGTGGTTTGCATTCTCGACATAATAAGTCTCGACAATCGGGTGAATGTTTTGTGGAAGCAAAAATGAAATACATTTCTTGTTTGCAATCTGTTCCGATAGGAATTGTCTTTGAAAATCCCATCTAGGATCTTATCATTGAAAGGTATCAATAAGGAGATGAGTAAAAAACTAAAAATAATATATCAATAGCATTGCATATAATATGGATCACTGAACAATTACCAATAAGTGAATTATTATTTTTTTGCCTTACTTTTGCATTACAGTCAGGAAGGCTAAAGGCAACATAAAGAGTGTATTACAAATACAAGTATATGTAGTTATGTCTAAGAGGAACAGATTGAATATTGCAGGTAATAATCTCCCACATTCTACACATCTCTTTTAGAGACTGACAAACTAGGGGCCCCCTAAGGACCAAGGATCCCAAACTAAGTGAGGAAAATGCCTAAACTTTTTGAATTGTATATAAACATTGGCTGTGAAGTCCAGGAAGGAGCTGGCTAACGCGTTTCTTTACAGCCATTGTTTTTCAAACTGTATACACAGTCAATGCTTTGCTTAATCACCACCTCTCCCCCTCGGAGACTCATATACTATTGAGTCTTTTTCAAAAGGCCATTCAAGGCATAATCCTCCATAACGTTAAAAATGCCATAAATATTTTTATGTTTTACAGCAAATCAATGCTTTGTTAACGCGATGGGCTCTGGTTACTATAGCAACACATGCCCCAGGAAAAGAAAAGGATTTTTAACTCCTTGGCTGTTGGTAGGGGAGTCTTGTAAGGACGTAATGCAATCCCTTTGGAGCCAGAGGGTTACATGTTACTGTAGTTTGTGCACTTTGTAGAAGCAGATTAGAAACATCTAATACATTGTTTGTCCATTTTTCTCCTGTTTCCATACCTTAAGATAAATTTAGCACCTTGAAATTAATTGTATGGGATTATACTACTTAACTCGGAGTTTGCTCTAATTCAACAGCAATTTAATCATTTCAGAGCATAGACTTGTTTTCGGACCAATGTCAAAGTCAATATGTTGTTATACAACAGCTTATAAAATAAATGAAGGTTTCGTTCCCGCTATAACGCAGTTTGCTGTAGCAATATAGCTGAGTTTATTGTCCTCATACTGTATTTCCTCCAGCTTTCTCTAGATAATGCTTCCCAGATCTCTTCAGTCCTGATGCTTGTATTGGTGGAATATCTATGCAAGATGTATGGGGAAAATTAGTTTTTTTTGCAGATTCTATAATAAAATTGTATTTTTTTAGTATATAAAATATTTTCTAGTGATATTTACTAATATTTAAATCATTTGGCTGACAACATACTTCTATTTTTTAATATTAAGAAAATATGTAAAGAATTAAAAGAGTTTTCTCATAACAAACATGTCTGACTTATAGAATAGATATGCTATAAATGTCCAATTAATGTGGGTCTAACCCCTGGGCCTCCCATGTTTCCCATTAGTGAATGTTTCCACAGGCAGGAAACGCAGTATTTTTACAGCATTTACAGTAGCAGCAAAATGGATGAGATATGTAACTTCCATGGCCGCGACCGCAGCCATGGACTTGTGAGGGCTGGTCTGCATCTCCTCCCCAGGAGACGCCAGCGCTCACTTCCACTCCACTCTGCTATGTCCTGTAGGGGGGAGCGCACACACTCGTGCCCGGCCTTAGAGGGCCAGTGCGCGCACATGTTAAACATCACTAATTAGCCCATGATCACCCTGGACTTAAGCAGGGCCCTGCCGTTTTGCTCATTGCCTGAGCATTGTTTGTATTCCTCTATTAGTCTTGCAAATGATCCCTTAGCTGTATCCTATTCCCTGTGTTCCCGTGCCCTGCTACCTATATCCCGTGCTGTATTTGTTCCTGTGCCATCTCTAGTGTTGGAGTCGTCTTGTGCCATATACTATGCCTGCTTACTTACACAATGTCTGGTGTCATCTTTAACGTTTTGCATCACCTGCCGCCAAGGTCCCATCTGTACCGTTGCTACTGTCTGGACTATTACAGGTACCCTTGTGCTGGACTTTGTATATACTTGTTACACTGTTGTTTGACCAGCTACTACCCTGCTACGGCGGTGCGGCCAAATGGGTCCATATCCAATCAATATGCCAGAATTATTTGTTATGAGATTAAATGCACACTTGTTTTCCTTTTATTTATGCCAATAATGTGGATAATATAAAATGTTATTTAAACAGAATACCACCCAATATAATAAAAAATAATCAAATCACTGGAAATATAAATCCCGAGACATTAGCTGGTGTGAGGTCTAAATATATTAAGCCATTTCTGGGTTATCATGGTCTCAATGATGGTTTCAGATGCTGGATGACAATCACAAGTGGCAGCCATTACAGTGCCCATGAGAGTTTTCACACAAATTTTTATCAACCTTGTGTGACATTCTACCGTTGCTACCTTTCGCCTCTTATTTTTTTCCATAAAACATGCCTTTATTGTGCAAACGTAATAAAACATAACAAAATATATAAATTTGGTATCACCGTAAGCATAAGGACCCGGAAACTAATGTTAATACGTTATTTACACTGCATGGTAAAAAGTGTAAAAATAATCTCTAAAAACAATGTCGGAATTGCTGTTTGTTTTTTTTTAGAATAAAACATGATTATTATCAATAAGCAATAGCGCATTCGTAGCTACAGGCTGTAAGGACCTCCAGGAGTAACTCTAGTAGAATGATTATATACTTGATTGCAAACCATTAAACAGCACATCTTTATATAGGATATTACTATTACAGGTAGCTCTTTCCTACTTCATTGTGAATACAGAATGTTTGATATCCCAGCTCTCGGAAAGTACTAGTACTAGTTTTTGTGCTAGATGTTTATGAAGCGCGCCTGTATAAATCGATCTATTTTTGCTAAATACCTTCAGAGGTTCAGTTCAATGGATAGGAGAAAGCAGATTTTCAGTGTTATAAAATATGTACTTTGATGGCATAGCAGTAATCACTCTTCATGAACAGTTCTGTATGTGTGAACTCTCAAACAACTTTAGGGAAAATGCTTTAATGTTTTCTTACTTATTCCTGTAATGTGTGTACTAGTCAATGGACATATAAATAGTTATAAAAAATAATTTCAGATTCTCACAAATTATCTCCTTGTACTGTGCATATGATGTTGTTTGCATTTATAAAAGGTTGAATGGACTCTCATAAAGACATCCCTTTTCCATAGTCTCTATTAGGACATATAAACATCATATTTTTACACTTTGGATATTGTTAAACATTTTGTCATCCATTCGGTGGGTGTCTTATGATATGAAATATGCACTTTATTATATGTAATTTTTTTATTAACTGCTGTATGAATGACAATAGCTTTATAATTGTATATATTCGTCACTGGTTTATGCTTGAGAATGGCTCTGTTAAGCTGAAACGTTGCATGGGAGAATAAAAGTTTCCTAACTTTTGGATGTGCTGTCTGTCTCTCTTGTGATTATAGAGGGGTGACCTCCCTCTGTAAGTAAGCGTGACTTACTCGGCAAGTGTGGATAACAAGGTTGGGGGTTCCAGAAATCATACCCATAGTGATCAGCTGTCTTGAGAAAAGAGGTTGTTTTTACGCGAAAGCCCCTAAAAGATTTTCACCTTTATGGCTCACACTTTAAGAAATGAATCTGGATTCTGAATATTCTACATATCATCCTGAATATGGAGAAGTAAACATAGCAATTTCACAAAGACTTACCATGCAGCTGTCTTTTATGTACATGCTTCTGTGCGTTTTGCTACACTTATGTATACTTTTCGTATATTCACGTACAAAATGAAATATATTTATGATGGGTGTAATATATGTTTGATATTACATGTATATATATTTGATATTACAATCATACACTATTTTTTCCACGTCTCACATATTACACTGTTCACTGTATATATATGCGTATTTATTTATTTGCACCTTTTGTGTTTTGCATGTGTGTGTGCGCGTATTTACACACACACACACACACACACACACACACACACTCACTGGCGGATTAAGTAGACCATAGGCCCTGGGCTGTTCCACAAACTTTCGCCCCGCTTCCACACTGCCGCTCTTCCGTGTCTATAGTGAACACCACCTTTCTATCCGAGCATTGACAAATGGTTGTTATGATTCCCCTTGTCAAAGGGCTGTGTCCCTACATACTGAGAGTCTCCAACCATCGCTGACAGCATAACACTGTGTAGGGACACTTCCTCTTGACAATGGGAATGGTGACACGCATTTGTCTATTAGTCTTGGGTACACAGAGATATGTAGAATACAAGGATTACCTTCAACAGACATGTCAGGAGAGGGGACAGATCCCCTATAGATCCAGTGACTCACAAGTGATGTCTTCTCTGATGGGAGCCATTTTCTTTTCTTCTCCATCTGACGCGGACCGTTATGGCGACTTCTCCTGATGAGACATCTTTTCCAGCCTCTATAGAAACACACAAATTAAGACACCAAGGTCCAGAACCACACATAAAATGGGTTGTCCAGGCACGGACCGGATTTTACACTGATGATCTATCCATGTGCCCAGACAACCCCTTTTACTTAGACTAATACATTTGGACCCCAGACTGGATCATAGAATACATACAGACCCAGACCTTCTAAACTATTGCAGTCCCCAGACCAGACCCCCTAAATACAGATCCCAGACCTCAAACTAATACAGACCCCCTAAATACCGACCCCAGACTCCTTAAACTAACACAGACCCCTAAATATACAGACCCTAAACCCCTTAAACTGATGCAGACCCCAGACTAGACCCCTGTCAACACGCGCTCGCATGCCGCGTGCATATGTTGTGGTGCACCCACAACTTCTGGTTGGCGGGCTGACATGACACTGTGTTCGTACGATAAATATACCAGTAAGTACGCGATTACTAATCTCTGAAGACATACACCTGTTTTGTGACAAGTACAATTGGCTAGCTCCATCCTTAAAAAGAAGTATGTATTGGTATAACGCCACCCCCAGACTAAGTCACTGTAAGCGCCGAAACGCGCGTCGGGGTGGACGCTTATCAACTACTCCAGCACCAGTATGGTTACTTTTCCTCTTGTATTATCTTCTAATGTAGACTAATATTGAATATGCATTCACATATAGTTACGTATAAATTTTGTCTGCATTTGTATTTTTTCTGACCGCCTCGAATTACGCCTGAAAAAAACGGCTCCATTACGCCTACAAACATCGGCCCTTTGCTTTCAATGGGTTTTACAATGTTCTGTTCCCACGAGGTGTCATTTTACACGTTGCTATCTAAAGACGGCGCATAATAAGACGCCCGCGTCAAAGACGTGCATGTCACTACTTGGGACGTTTTTGGAGCAGTTTTTCATTGACTCCATTGAAAAACAGCTCCAATAACGTTCGCAAAATATGCCGCGAAGAACGCGAGTTGTAAAAAAAACGTCTGAAAATCAGGAGCTTTCAGACGTATTTTGCTACTGCATGTGAACATACCCTAAGATTTGGCTAAACTAAGGGAGAGATTCTAAAGGATTTTGAAATCTGACGAGGTATAGATGTTGTGCAGGAAATCCCGTAGTTACGTCCCTGGAGTAATCTCCTATTTTGCTGTCAGCTTGCAAATGGCGTTTGCAAAGGAAGGTACCAGAATCCATACACAGAAGCGTCATTGTACTAATCCGAGGTCAGGGTAGGCAGAGTCAGGAAACAGTTCTGGTCAATTCCAAAAATGAAAACAACAAACATCTTTACAAACTTAACAGGAACCTTGTTGCTCAAACACAGTGTGGCAGTTCTGAGCAGGTTTAGATAATCATAGGTGATCAGCTACAGGCTGAGCACCTACTAACTGACATAGGCCCGTCCAGGGCTGGCCTTAGGATAGATGGCGCCCCGTGCAAAATTTTCTTTCGGTGCCCCACCCTCATCATAAAAAAATGCCCCATAAGATGGTATAATGCCCCCCACAGTATATTGCCCTTTATAGTGCCCCCACAGTATAATTCCCTTTATAGTGCCCCCACAGTATAATTCCATTTATAGTGGCCCCACAGTATAATGCCCTTTATAGTGGCCCCACAGTATAATGCCCTTTATAGTGGCCCAACAGTATAATGCCCTTTATAGAGCCCCCACAGTATAATGCCCTTTATAGTGCCCCCACAGTATAATGCCCCCATTAGTGCCCCCCACACAGTATATTGCCCCCACACAGCATAATGCCCCTTTAGTGCCCCACACACAGCATAATGCCTTCATGCAGTATAATGCCACCATAGCTGCCCCATACAGTATAATAACAAAATATAACCCCTTTAAGGACATATTATTTTGTCCTCTAATTGTGCACACCAAGTCTAATTACTCGTAAGTGCCACACAGTATATTGCTCCCTGTAGTGCCCCTACACAGTATAATGTCCCATTAGTGGCCCCCACACAGTCCACCTCCCCCTTGTAGATAGTGTCATACAGCCCCCACCTCCCCTTGTAGACAGTGCCATACATCCCCCACCTCCCCCTTGTAGACAGTGCCATACAGCCCCTCACCTCCCCCTTGTAGACAGTGCCATAAAGCTCCCCGCCTCTCTTTGTAGATAGTGCCATACAGCCCCCCTCCTCCCCCTTGTAGAAAGGGACATGCAGCCTCTCACCACTCCATTGTAGACAGCACCTCCTTAACAAATAAAACAAAAACTTTATACTCACGTTGCCACGACGAATGGAGCTTCTTTACAACGCCGACGGGATCCATGCATAGGCCGGCGTGATTTAGTGACGGCATCATGCTGGCCTGCGCAGGGATCCTGTCCCTGCGCCTGATAGGCTGCAGGCCTTACGGCCTGTAGCCTAGTAAATGGCAAAGCAGGGAGATACCTCCCTGCTCTACCATAGTGTTCAATAGTATCTGCGTCCTAAGGACTCAGATACTCTTGAATGTGGCGTCGCTGCCGCTGTAGCAGCCTTAGCGGCTGTTAGCGGCACTACCAGGCATGGAGGGGCTGGGGGGCCTATCCCAGCTGGGGGCACGGGCCCCCTCATGCCACGGGCCTCATAGAAGCTGCTGTGGCTGCTACAGCAGTAGTCACACCAAGAGCAGAGAAGGGCAGAAAGGCAGCTGCAGAATCGCTTCAGAAACACAAACAGGAAAAGGGAGCCAGCGCGGCGCTCCTTTCCACCTGCTGGAGTGATGCGCCCTGTGCGATGACAGAGGTCGCGCACCCCAAAGGCCTGCCTTGGGCCCGTCGATTTGAGGCCAGGGTTACACCTAGACTTTTTGCAGTGCTACTGATTGATTTTAACTCTTGAACTACATCTCCAGTCTAAATGAATACATTGAGCTGCATGCAATCTAGTGTACTGCAGCTTTCACCCAAGAGTCAGTAGCTTTCCAAAAAGTCTAGGTGTAGTCCTAGCCTAAGTTGTAGCAGAGATCGTGTGCGCACCATTAAGGAGAGGCTGGCAGCGGTGGGAGTGAAACAAGGAGAGGGACGATGTCGTGTTATAGTAAACTGACATCAGAAATCTTTTTTATACTTTCATAAATGTTATAGCACTAGTTGATGGTTGTTTTGCCAGCATGAACTAGTGTATTTATTTTAATGTTCAGGAGAAGGAAAGTGGTTACAATCATGGGTTGATCACTTACATATCCAAGACCAAGTCTGAGCATTGGAATACATGGTGAGATGTGTAGTGTATGTCACTAGAATGGGCTTCAGCTCTGGTTTTGTACACAATTTGGCTTCACTGAATTCCACCTCTATGGTGATATAAATTAATTTCAGAAGAACGATGAGAAATGAATACTCAGACAAAGATTTCAAAATTGACATTTGATATTGCAGTATTCGAAAGTAAAACAAAAACAAGCAAATTTAGTTAAGAACCTAGGTGTAGTTGTGTACCATTTAGCACAGCCCTCAGCACTCCGTCAAGGAAGTAGGTGGAAGGATGAAGAATTACTGACCAATAACCATCATGCATGAATAGGGCGGATCATTTAATTCAATGCAGACAGCAATGTCTAAATGTTTGTACTCCACAAAGGAAATGCTTTGTGTCTACTAGAGAAGACAGTATTCCAATATATAACTCATTTGTATGCATATGTATTTCGAACCCGCACCGATCATACATTTATCACCTATTTTGTGAACAGATGATAATTGTTTTCCATTTGCCGACACCTTTAAAACCCCACAATATACTTATAATAATGTTAAAATTGTCATTTGCACAGTTACACAAGAGCAGTGGTCTATAACTTTATGTATTGATTACCTGGAAAGAAAAAAACTACTAAACCAGTAATTTCATTTCTGCTATTGGTCTTTAATATAAAACTATCGATAGTCCGGTAAACTTTCTTTAATAAGTTTTAGCTTTAAATGCTTAAAGAAGCTACACATTAACTCAGATTAATCCGTCATGTTGACTTTAAACTTCCTCCTTGTATAGATGCGGTGATTTCCATTCTATTGTATGCATTGTCTTAATCTGTTTATAAGGTTCACATACAATTTTCATGCCACTGACTCATTTCTCTTCAGGCTGCAAGCAATGATCATAGTGAATGCTGTACAGAAAGAAAGTTTAATAGATGTTTGCATCTGGTGTCATTATGGTTCTTATATTTAAATCATACCTATTGGTAAGAAAATCACAAAATCTTAAAGGCTATGCACACCTTTGAGGGGCATTTTTTCTTTTTATAAACAGGTCAACCAATGTGTTTGGCGTAACTTTATAATTAGTCTTTATTAAACATTTGTTTTACTTTTTTAGATTCAACTGCTCTGCAATCTCTATACAGAGCAGCTGTATCGTTCACTATTACCTGAATCCGTCAGTCCCGCGGATGTGACGGGTTCAGTGTCAGCAGGACACGCAGGATCCACCGCTAATCTATTACATCTAAATCCTGCCGGGAACAGGATTTAGCGCTACATACAGCAGCACTGTATGCAGAATACAGAGCAGCTGTATCTAATAAAGTAAAACAAATTTTCAATAAAGACTAATTATAAAGTTACACCAAACAGACTGACTGATCGGTTTATAAAAAAAAACATTAAAAAAAATATGCCCATCAAAGGTGTATATAGCCTTTAATCCATTTAATCCCTACTTAGGCAGCTATAGATGTACAGCAGAGATGTTGGGTTTAACCTGCATATTTTGGTCCTTTCCTTCCTTCTGAATAATTTTTGTAAATTTTAATTTTCTTTCTCCATGCTTGCTGAGTGGTCAGGCTGTTTATGGTATGATGTCAGAGCACTGCTTTGAGCTCCGACCAATCAGATGTCTTGCTCCTGAGTTTCCCCTCCTCCTCATGCAGTCTCACACACAGGCTGTGGTAGAGATACTATAATATGATCCGCCCTTTTCCCCTCCCACAGCATGAGTCTCACACACAAACTGAGGGAGAGATCCTGCTGCAGCTTCCCTCTCATCACTGTCTAATATTGTTTCAATATAATTAATTTTTTTATGGGACTGAAAAGGCTTGTGAAAATAAAAGACAAAGCCAGCAAGCCGCCAGAAAGTGGGGAGAATGCACTTAGGCGGGGGTTGCAAGAACCTGATCCCCCCCCCCCATGACCCTCCTCCCCAGCAGTTTATGAGAATCAAAGTAAAATAATAAAATAATTTGAGGGCCTTGAAAAAGCGTGTACGCACACGAAACGGCCGTAGGCTTATTCTGCATCCTAGACCAAGGTCATGAATAAAAGTAATTTGTTGCAAAGTCGGTGAGTGCCTCGATACTTTTTATCTTTTGAAATAAAATAATTTCATCTGCCACCCGGGAGAGCTTATTACAAACTGATTTAATAATGAGATGTATAAATCCCAGTACGGTGAGCTTCCCCTAGTGTTGGCGGCAGTCAAACAAAATATTATATAGTAACTATGGCTTTTGAAAGGAGGCAGGGGATTTTGAAGCTCAAAAAAAAGGAGAACTGACCTCTATAAATAATTCTGCCCTAAATTCTAGCCTAAACTATCCCCTGCACCCTCCAAAATCAGTTTATTGAGGAGAGGAGGGAATTTTACCACCCATGCACTTGAAAAAACCCCATTAAAAATGAATCTGCCCTTGCCCTTATAACATATATTCATGTATTGACATGTACTACTGATTATAAGGACTGGTACTTTTTGAAAAGTGACTTAACATCTCTAGTTTAAGGTTATTATTTGTGAAATCTATAGATATAAAAGAATATTGCAGAACAGAATCATTTTTTATAAAACTTTTTGTTCACAAAACAGTAAAACGTTTTGCACAGTCTCTCACTTACCTACGTCTTTGCTGACTTTCCATTATGGCCGAATCTATTAAAGACACATGGTAGAAAGATTAGTAAATTGTTATCTACATCATCATCTCAACATTTTTTAAGTTTTCTTGCGTGTTTTTTTTTCAGATTTCTAGTTTTCTTCTAAAACTGCCGAGTTTAGCATGATGTATGTCTTAAATTAATAGGAAGAAGGTTGGGCCGTGGGGATTGCTTATTTTACATATTTACCGCATGGGTTTGCATATTTTATTATATTGATTGAGCTACATCTATAAACATGCTTTACCTTACAGGGCTGGCACAGCAAAATGTAAGGTCTACGGCAAAGTTAAAATAAGTCTTAGATTAAGCAACATTTATCCTACGCTCACAAAACAACTAAACACTGTACAGAAGTAAGAAGGGAATTATGATCTCAGTTTCTAAAGATTTGGACAGGGAAATTGTTTAGCATGGATATAATTCTCCATCTCAATTTTAATCTTGACTTGTATTCTTCTCATAATTTTCATTCAATACAAGCTTTATGTGGACTTTAAAGAGGATTAAACTTTGTGAAGGCTTTTTTTTTTTTTTTTTGCAAGGCGAGTTGTAGTCTTTATTGGTACCATTTTGGAGTACATAAGACTTTTTAATTACTTTTTATTCTATTTTTTTGTGGGAGATATTGTGACCAAAAAAATAGCGATTCTGACGTCTTACATTTTTTCTCTTTTACTGCGTTTACCGTACAGGTTTAATAATGTTATATTTTAATCGTTCTGACTTTTATGGACGCGTCAATAAAATTTCTGTTATTATTATTTTTATACATAGCTTTTGGGGGAATGTTTTTTTTTTAAAAAAAAAACAAAAACCTGGATTTAACTTTTTTTATTATCATACAGAGAAAACAGGGGTTAATTTCTTTCTGATCCCTCCCATTTCTGACTTTTAAACATGTGAGGTGCTCGTCTTATTGTTCCTGGTCCTCTATAGCAGACAGAGCAGTAAGTGGAGACTGTTTCAGCAACCAGTTGTCTTCCAGCCAGAAACAGGATTGTGAGAATAAGGGCGAAGGGACTAAAATCAAGGGATGTATAGAGAAGAATTTCTGATTGCAATATGCACGAACAAAAATAGTGTTCCATTAATCCCTTTGGGACGAAGCCATTTTTTTATTTTCTTTATTTTCGTTTTTCACTCCCCGCATTCCAAGAGCCATAACTTTTTAAAATTTCTGTTAATAGAGTAGTGTGAGGGCTTATTTTGTTATGTTTCTTTTGGTACCATTTATAGTTCCATATAATTTACTGGGAAACTGAAAAAAAAATATTTGCGGGCTGAAGTTGGAGAAAACTGCGATTCCTCAATAGATTTTGGGTTTCATTTTTACAGCTTTCACCGTGCGGTAAAAACAACAACTTATCTTTATACTGTGGTTCAATATGATTACGGTGATACCAAATTTATATAGATTTTTTTATATTTTACTACTTTTATTTATAATAAACTCTTTGTTTATAAACTCTCCCCTCTCCCATCTATCCTTAATGCAGCAGCCAGGCTCATCTTTATGAGCAACCGCTACACCAATGCCTCTACCCTCTGCCAGTCACTGCACTGGTTGCCCATCCCCTTCAGAATAAAATTCAAACTCATTACTCTTACCCACAAAACTCTCCACAGTGCTGCACCTCCTTACATCTCCTCCCTTATTTCTGTCCACCACCCTACTGGGGCTCTACGTTCTGCCAACGACCTTAGATTAAAGTCCTCCATAATCCGAACCTCCCACTCCCATCTCCAAGATTTTTCTCGTGCTGGACCAGTCCTCAGGAATGCGCTACCCCAGACAATCAGATTATTTCCCAATATCCACAGTTTTAAACGTGCCCTGAAAACACATCTATTTAATTTAATAAGATTCCCTCACACTCCTTCTCTTCATGTCCGTCATACACGGATACTGGCTGGTGACCGGCTCATGCAGCTTTATGTGTACCACCCCATGTGTATAAAAGATGGCTGGACCATTGTACAGAACAAACACTGTTAGACTTTGTGTCTTCCTTATTTCCTCATAGATTGTAAGCTCTTGCGAGCAGGGTCCTCACTCCTCTTGTTTGAATTGTAAATTAACTTTGTCACTATGTAATGTCTGATATTGTCTGTTTCATGTTCCCTCTAAATTGTAAAGTGCTGTGTCATATGTTGGCGCCATATAAATAAAGATTATTATTACTTTTTAAAAAAAAAAAAAGTGTAGTTTCGCCACATTCTGAGAGCCATAACTTTTTTATTTTTTCACTGATTGATCGGTGTGTGGGGTTATTTTTTGCGGGACGAGCTGTAGTTTGAATCTGTACCATATTTTGGTATGTAGAACGTTTTGATCACTTCTTATTACATTTTATTTGAGAGCTAAGTTGACCAAAAAACAGCGATTTTGGCGCTTTACATTCTTTATTGTTTATGGCGTTCACTGTGCGCGTTAAATAACACTATATTGTAATAGTTCAGACTTTTACGGACGCAGCGATACCAATTTTTTTTTTTTTTTTATTCTTTACATTACTTTAGGGGGAAAACTTTTTTTCAGACACTTTATTAGCCTCCTAGGTGTAACGTCTATGGCCGCGGCCATGCACATATGAGTTCCCTGCAGCGTCGTCGCCCTGTGAGGCACCAGCACTCACTTCCTGGTATCGAGACTGTCTCCCAGAGGGTGCGCGCGCCCGCACTTGCACGGTCTTAAAGGGCCAGTGCGCGCATAATTGCAGGAAGTCTGCAATCAAGCCCAGAATGTTACTGGACTATAAAAAGTGCTCTGCCCTCTTGTTCTTTGTCTGAGCATTGTTTGTTACCCAAAGTTTGTCTTGCAAATGGTCTCCTAGTGTCTTCCAGTTTCCAAGTGTTCCCTGTTCCTGTATCCTGTATCCTGTATCCCGTGCTATCCTGGTCAAGTGCCTTGCTGAGCTATTGTCGTGTTGTGCTGTATTCCACGCCTGTTCTGTTACTCCACGCCTGACATCTGCCTGGTCCCAGCCGAGCCTGCCTTGCTACTGTCCGAGTTGCCACAGGTACCCTTTCTGGACTATAGACTCTGTACTATACCTGTTTAGCCAGCTGCCATCCTGCTACACGGTACGGCCCAGTGGGTCCACAGCCCGCATAGTGACACTAGGTGACTTGAACCAGCGATCATTGGTACAATGTACTGCAATACTAACGTATTGCAGTAAATCATCATTTTTACAGGCATCTGTTAAGCCCTGCCACACGCAGGGCTTAGCAGAGCCAGAGTGAAGGCAGCCCTGGGGGCCTTCATTAGACCCCTGGGCTGCCATAACAACCATTGTCACTCCCCGATCTCACTGCGGGGGGGGGGGGGGCGATGAGCTGTTGGAGGGGCTGCCCCCTCTTTTCAATGCCTCAGATGCTGCATTTGCAATGGACCGCAGCATTTGAGGGGTTAAACAGCCAGGAACAGCGCGAACGCTGCACCCGTCTGTTAGTCCTGGGTGTCCATTGTAAAATGCAGCCGACACCCGCAGCATATGGAGTGCGCTCAGAACGTGAGCGCGCTTTAAACATCAACCTCCGCACCCGGACGTAATGGAACATCAGGGTGTGTGAAGGGGTTAACTTACATTGAGGTCCAGAATTATTTGGATAGTGACACAAGTTTTGCCATTTTAGTTGTTTACCAAAACATTGAACATACAGTTATATAATCAATATGGGCTTAAAGTGCAGACTCTCAGCTTTAATTTGAGGGTATTCACATCCTAATTTGAGGAAGGGTTTAGGAATTACAGCTCTTTAATATGTCGCTGCATCTTTTTCAAGGGACCAAAGGTAATTGGACAGTTATCTCAAAACCTATTTAATAGGCTGCATGGGCTATTCCCTCATCAGCAATTAGGCAGGGAAAAGGTCTGGAGTTGATTCCAGGTGTGGCATTTGCATTTGGAAGCTGTTGCTTCCCGCAACATGAGGTCAAAGGAGCTCTCAATGCAAGTGAAACAGACCATTGTTAGGCTGAAAAAATATGAAGAAATCCACTAGAGAGAGAGCACAAATGTTAGGAGTGGCCAAATCAACAGTTTAGTTCATTCTTGAAAAAATAATAGAGCACTGGTGATCTCGCAAACTCCAAAAGGCCTGGATGTCCATGGAAGACAACAGTGGTGGATAAACGTATAATCCTTTCCATGGAGAAGAAAAACCCCTTCACAACATCTACCCAAGTGAAGAATACTCTCATGGAAGTAGGTGTATCAGTATCTAAGTCTACCATAATTAGAAGACTTCATGAGAGCAAATACAGAGGTTCACCACAAGGTGAAAACCATTAATCAGCCTCAAAAATAGAAAGGCCCGATTAAATTTTTCCAAACAACATCTAATGAAGCCAGCCCAGTTCTGGAACAGCATTCTTTGGACAGATGAAACTAAGATCAACCTGTACCAGAATGATGGGAGGAAGAAAGTATGGAAAAGGCTTGGACCGGCTCATAATCCAAAGCACACCACATCCTCTGTGATACATGGTGGAGGCAGTGTGATGGCATGGGAATGCATGGCTGATAAAGGCATTTGATCACTTTATGTTTGTTGATGATGTGACTGAAGACAGAAGCAGCCGGATGAATTCTGAAGTGTTCAGGGATATACTTTCTGCTCAGATTTAACCAAATGAGGCAAAGGTTGATTGGCCGTCGCTTCACAGTACAGATGGTCAATGACCCAAAACACTCTGCAAAAGCAACCCAGGAGTTTTTTTTTAAGGCAAAGAAGTGGAATATTCTGCAATGGCCAAGTCAATCTCCAGATCTCAACCCAATCGAGCATGCATTTCACTTGATTAAGACAAGAAAGACCCACAAGCAATCAACAACTGAAGACAGCCGCAGCAAAGGCCTGGCAAAGCATAACAAAGGAGGAAACCCAGTGTTTGGTGATGTCCATGGGTTCCAGACTTCAGGCCATCATTGCCTGCAAAGGATTCTCTACAAAGTATTAAAAAAAATGTTTTTATTTATGGTAATGTTAATTTGTCCAATTACTTTTGAGCCCCTGAAAAGAGGAGGCTGTGTAGAAAAATGGTTGCAATTCCTAAACGTTTCATGGGATAGTTTTGTTCAACCCCTTGAATTAAACCCGAGAGTCTACACTTCAATTGCATCTCAGTTGTTTCATTTCAAATCCAATGTGGTGGCATGCAGAGCCCAAATCATGAAGATTGTGTCACTGTCCAAATAATTCTGGACCTAACTGTATATATATATTGTTATTAAAAGCAAAAAGCCAGAGCCAGAAGTGGATTCAAAAGGAGGGAAATGTATAAGAAAATTACAAAGAAAATACTTCCACCTTCTCTTTTGTGTCCAGTCCTGTGTTTTTCTAAAAAACTGAGACAAGAACTGCCAAAAATGCTATCAAAACTATGTGTGTGATCCTGACCTAATAGATCACTACATAGAGTTCGGGAGGTGTCTGTGGCATAATTATAGTGAATAAAAAAGGTATTTAACATTTACATCACATTTATGAAGCCCCCCATGACTTTACTGACACAAACAATAATGACATCATTTAAGGTAAGCCAGTTCTAGTGATAGATGGGTGTTCCAGCATTCGGACCCACACCGATCAGATGATAAATATTGATTATGGGAAAACCCCTTTAAGGTCTATTCACACGGTATGGTCGATCACGGTTTAAAGAATCGTTAATCGATGCAACAGTCTGGTAGCCAAATATCACACTCTATCCATTGTATATTCTGATGTACATCCTTTGGCACTCATTTTGCGCTCAGTGTTATGTTGACTGATTATAATGAAAATATCTCTTATCCCTTAACTTACATTTCAACTTACATTGACTTATTGGTTTGTGTCTGACCACAGTGTATGCTACGTTGTCACATTGACTCATGACTCAATCTCACCGTACATGCATCATTTCATATAGAAATACTTTGTCTCAGCCTTGTGACTTAATATTTACTAATCTCAACCCATAGCAGTATAGTTGCATACTGGGTTTCCTTTACTTGATAAGCTAAATGGTTATAGGAACATTTTCTTTCAACTGATCATTTTTAGTGCAGTATATTAGTTTAAATACTAGGGGGGGAAATAATGTCGATTCGCCTGACTTAATACACCTCTGCCACATAAGAAGACAGTATTACAAATGGTATATGATAAGTGGTGAGGTTAGGGGGCCCTGTTACAGATTTTCCATTGGGGCCCAGGAGCTTCAAGCTATGATGAGGGCCTGCCTTAGAGATGTGTCACCCATGCGACTGCACTGGGCGCATACCGCCTCCTCTGTAAAGAGGGCGCTGATCAAGTTACACTTTGGAGGACAGTCTGCCCAGCAGGAGCCCAGACTGTAAAGAGAAGCAGTCACTGTGTATTCTGACAGGTTCCAGATAGGACAGGCAAATCTATCAGCATGTGAGCCACTCTATGTAAAATCGAGCTACAGAAAAGTTCATCAGTCCTGCAGCAACAAACCCACATCCCTCCCAGTGTTCTCTCTAGTGCTCCTCCCTGTTTCCTTCTGTTTCTCCCCGGTGAAGTATTTCTTATTTTCTCCTCCCTCCCCCCTCACAGGTGTCTTACTATTTCCTTGCGGGTTCCTGCAGGCTGCCTATAGTTTCCTCTTTTCTCCTAGCAGGCTGCTTAGTGGCTCCCTCTCCATAGGTTGCTTAGTATTTCACTTTCTGCAGACTGCTTACTGTTTCCCCCTTACTTACTTCCTACCTGCAGGCTCCTGACCGCCCCTTCTTCTGTGCCCACATTCATCTTCGTGCCTCTCCCTTCTCATCCGTGTATTAGCCACTGAAAGCTGACCAGATAAGCTACCTACCAAAGGCCCAAACTTGCTGGAGGATGCCACAAGAATGAAGTTCTCTCTTCACCCCTCTCTCTCTATATCTATCTATCTATCTATCTATCTATCTATCTATCTATCTATCTATCTATCTATCTATCTATCTATCTATCTATCTATCTATCTATCTATCTATCTATCTATCTATCTATCTATCTGCCTGTCTATACATACATTCATGTGCTTTTGTTAATAAATTACTACATTTTAAAGGGACGTTGAATAGTGCTATTATTGGAGCGTGGTATGCTACCATCATTTGGCACTGTATAGCAGTATTACTTAAATTAGAAAGGCAATAATATTGGGGCACCGTATGTGGCATTATTTAAGAATTGTATGGCAGTGTTGTTAAAGAATTGGATAACAATATAATGTTTTTACTTGGGATCTGTACGCTATGGTTTCACTGGGTCACTGTATTGTTTTACTTTTGGGTCACTGTATGGTTGTATTATTGAATTGCATGTTGGTATTATTCAGGATTCATATGATAACATTATATTTATGGTATATCATATGAATATGACATAAATGTCTAATGTTAGAATATTTTTTTAAGCGGTCCTGCCTGGTATAAATTAAAGGGATTATTACATCAGTGAACCCTTTTTCATAAAGTCAAACCCACCAACTGAATACCCAGGTCTAGTTACAGAAACCTCCTGCGATCAGCTGTTATCACAGGGGGAAGTTGCCAGCGACCATATGACAGCTGCTTTTTTAGTAGCTCTTCACTTTAGCTAATAAAAGGAAATTACAAGCAGGGGGCCCACCTCTATGACATCCAAATTGTCCCCATAGGTCCACACTTTTGAATATATTATCATGTGAATGGGCAAATTTAACTTTTATGCCCTGTCAATTGGACAGACCATAAAAGTGTGACTGGTGAAGGTTCGATATCTGGATCCTCACCGTGCTTGGAAAAAGAGGCCCTAATAAAGCTTACTCAGCTCCTATTGATATATGTAGACACTGAATGCACATGACCAGCCATCTCTGAAACTGAGAATGGGGACTTGGGGCCCCTTGTGATCGGCACTTGTCGGGCTCCAACCACTAGGATGGTTTAATTGACGGTAAAAGTAAAATTTGCCCATTTGCCTCTAACCACAGTTCAGTTCATACTGCCGTATAAATTATATGTAATTATAAAGGGAGACAAAACAGCATAACCGATGCATTTTATCCATCAAATTTGTATTTACTTATGTCTAGTATTTTATCAGAGAATAATTGTACATAATGTATTGGGAAGTGGAGCCAAAAGAAAATCGGCCATTTAGCTTAAGGCTGGCCCTGCCTTCGATAATAGAGTTTGCTACAAATAGATTATTTTTTCCATTCATGACAAGTAATTTGCCATATGCTAGGATCCTTAAATCTTTAATCAAGTCTGATGTCTCTCAATATAACATACATACATGATTTATGCCTGAAATGCCATGGTAAATGCCATGTCTTTTGTGAATTTACATTTACATTATACATATTAGGTCACCTTTCTATATAACAGCCCTCCACCCATAGGACTAGTCCACACGTGGCGTAAATACTGTGGATTTTCCGCAACGTATTTCATTGCGTAAAATCCACAGCATAATACAGTAGCAGAGGGGTGGATGAGATTTCAAAAAATCTCATCCACATGGTGCATACGTAACATGCGGTGATCCCACACACAAATTGACGTGCGGTATATCACACGCTGAGCTATGCTGTTTCCGTAACTCCCATAGTACTGAATGGCAGTTACGAAAGCAGCGTAGCATGCGAGCTATACTGTTTCCGTAACTACCATTCAGTTCTATGGGACTTACGGAAACAGCGTAGTTCAGCGAGCTATGCTGTTTCCGTAATTCATGGTCGGGAATCACACGCGTTAGCCAAAACACAAAGATGTAGAACGGGTTTTAGGGAGCCCGTTCTGGACATAGATGTGGGTACCAGAGATGGGACCCGCATCTATCTGACATTAATGACATATCCTGTGGCTATGCTATAAGGAGATCAGCGCTGTACTGTAGGTGACAGCAGTGATTTTTATTTAGAAAAACGATCTATTTTCACCACGTTAGAAGCGATTTTAGCTTTATGCTATTTAGTTTCTTAATGTCCAAGTGGGTGTGTTTTTACTATAGACCAAGTGGGCGTTGTACAGAGGAGTGTATGACGCTGACCAATCAGTGTCATACACTTCTCTCCATTCATTTAGTCAGCGCATAGTGACACTGCGTTGTTCACTATGTGCTGTCTTATATTGACGTATTAACGTTACTGAAGTGTTTAGAAAGTGAATAGACATTCCTTCCAGCCAGGACGGGATGTATATTCACAATCCCAACACTTCGTTAATGTTTCTGTGGTACTTACAGCAAGTGTAATCTCGCTGTAACCTGTCATTTTCAGCGTGATCTCGCGAGATTACGCTTGCTTTGCTGTAAGTACCACAGAAACGCTCCTAACGTGGTAAAAATAGATAGTTTTTCTAAATAAAAAGCACTGCTGTCACCTATATTACAGCGCCCATCTCCTTATGTAAGAGATAGGGCACTTATAATGTGATGACAGAGTCTCTTTAAAGTGTACCTGTAAAGATGTAAAACATTTTTATATGTGTTCCTTTTAACATAATAAAAAACTTTTCAATACATTATATTTAGCTACTCTCTTCTACTTCTGCAGTCCCCGCTCGTTGTTAGTTGGAATCCGTAGCCAGCAACATCAGACGCGGGCTACGGATTCTATGCTGGACAGAGGGGGTGGCACCACGTTGATGTGCACGCTCCCGAGCCTCCTCACTCTAGGCCCCATTCACGGCACTGCTCCTGCCATCACTGTTCATATATGGATAGTGATGTCCAGTGCAGAGCTGAAGTCCAGGGCAGAGCGCTATTAGAGGCTCTGCTCCGGTACTCTGGCTCTGTGAAGCCTCTAACATCACTGTCCATATATAGACAGTGATGTCAGGGGCAAATCCAGAGCCGGAGTCCCAGGCAGAGCACTATTAGCTTCCCCATAGCCGGAATACCGAAATAGAGCAACTTTAAGTGCTCAGCTTGGTACTCCTCTTCTCCTGACATCACTGTCCATATATGGACAGTGATGTTAGAGGCTTCCATAGAGCCAGAGTACCGGAGCAGAGCCTCTACTAGCACTCTGCCCGGGACTTCAGCTCTCCTCCGGACATTACTATCCATATGTGGACAGTGATGTCAGGAGCAACCCTAGAGCCGAAGTCCCCTGCAGAGAGCTATTAGTGCTCTGCTTGGTACTCCTACTCGGCTCCTGACGTCACTGTCCATATATGGACAGTGATTTTAGGGGCTTCCCCTAAGCCGGAGTCCCGAAACAGAGCCGCTTCAAGCACTCTGCCTGGGACTCCTTCTCTCCTTCTGACATCACTGACCATATATGGACAGTGATGTCAGGGGCAACCCCAGAGTCAAAGTACCGGGCAGAGCGCTATTAGTGCTCTGCCAGGGACTCCTGCTCTTCTCCTGACATCACTGTCTATATTCGGACAGTGATGTTAGGGGCTTCCCCAGAGCCGGAGTACCGAAACAGAGCGCTAGTATAGGCTCTGCTCCGGGACTCGGGGGAAAGCCTCTGACTTCACTGTCCATATATGGAAAGTGACGCCAGGAGCTTTCCCAGGGCCGGAGTCCTGGGGCAGAGACTCTACTAGCGCACAGCCTGGGGATTCCGGCTCTGAGGAAGCCCCTGACATCAATGTCCTTATATGGACAATGATATCAGGAGCTCCCAGTGGTATACATTTAACATAACCCATAGCCTCTCATGTTAAAAAAACGTATACAGTGTGGTATACCTTTTTTTGATGGGATCCCTCAGGATGGATTAGCATAGTCCACTACGGTATACAATCCTTTTTTTATTAATAATATTTATTTGTGTTTCTTTACAGGTTTGGTTGTTGGACTACTTCGGATTCGAGGACTCCTTCAATGACTGGTTTTTTTGGGGTTGTTTTTTTAATAAAGTGGTTAACGAGGGTTGAATAAAATATTTTTTCTATGTGTCTGTGTTTTTTTTTAACTTTATTACCACTGTCTAAGCAATGGCAGCTGTCTGATTGACTGCGTCAATTACTAAGGCGGAGCTTAGTGTTAGCCGGTGAAAAGACTAACACTAACCACCCATTATTAGCCCAGTACCCACTCCCACCAGGGGTAACGGGAAGAGTCAGGTACAATCCAGTACCCGACTGTTTGAGGTGATGGTTGGGCACTGGGGCGGCCACAGGCTGGTATTATTAGGCTTGGAAGGTACAAGCACCGTGGTCCTTCCCATCCTGGTAATGCTGGGCTGCTGCTGCTGCTGCTGCTGTGTTGTATCTGGCTGGTTACAAGAAATGAGGGGGACCCCACGTAATTTTTTTTTCAGTAATTTTCTTAATTTTTTTTAAACGACATTGGGTTCCCCCCATGGTTTTTGGGCTTTCCCAGCCTAATAATACCAACCTGCAGCCTATAAAATGCTGGGACAGAATCCCTGCGACTTCCGGAACAATGACGTCACTGGATTGCGCCGGCCAAGGATCCCTTCTCGGCGTCGTGTAGGCTGCAGGACTGAGGAGTCTGTGGAGTTTTGTTCACCACAGGAACAGGGCTAGGTGAGTATATATTTTTATCTGCTTGGGGACACCCAGGGACACACAGGCAATATATACAGGGTAGCTGTGTGGCACTATCTACAAGGGAGGGGTGCGTGTGGCACTATCTACAAGAGGGAGGGGGTGTGGCACTATCTACAAGGGGGGGTGTGGCATTATGTACAAGGGGAGTGTGTGGCACTATCTACAAGGGGGGCTGTGTGTGGCACTATCTACAAGGGGGGCTGTGTGTGACACTATCTATAGGGGTGGTGTCACTATCTAGAAGAAGGGGTGTGTGGCACTATCTACAGGGGGTTATGGCACGGTCTACAAGGTGGGGTATGTGCACTATTTACAAAGGGTGTATGGCACTATAGAGGGATGTGACACTACATACAGGGAGCACTGTGTGGGGAACTCTCTACAGGTGTCTTTGATTAGAGCCCCAAGACAAAACTTAGCTTGGGGCCCCATAAATGCAAAATTTTCCCCTGAGGGTAAATACAAGGATACTTACTGCTGGGACGCTGCATGTAAGCCTATCATGTATGATACTGACTGTTGGGACCTTGTACATAAACCTAACATATATATATATATATATATATATATTCAGGTGTGGGGGGTAAACACATGTCTTGGGGCTGACCCCCTGAAATTTTAACACCCTAGCAACGCCACTGGTATATGTATATGTGTGTATATATATATTGTGACAACTTGGGGTAAGTTAGCTTACAGGATCACCATTTCCAGGGTCACTCCCACACATGGGTTTCGGTTTGAAACTGGCCGCAACCAGCTTTATTGTCTTCATACACGAAAAACTGTTTTTACAAAACAGCTCAATACAAACCCTAGGTCGTCCAGCCTCTAACTAAACATACAGCTTCCCTAGCTATCAGGGTGAAAGGCCTTCTGCCCAGCACCTCATAACAATTATCTGTTCTTACCCGAATTTCTGACTCCCCCAGGCTGGCAATGCTTGTCTTCTCCAGACTGGAAGTATTGTGTAAACAGATCTCACCTTTCTTAAAGGAGCCTTCACAGCTGGAACCTAATGAGACTCCTAAGGCAGCCCAAACTTTTACTTTTCTCCTCCACTCCCGCAACCCATACCTTTTTCAAGGATTCTTGCCTAATTGATAAGGAGAAAGGACACTTTTTCTTGTAACATTCCCTCTAAATATATAATTCTGGGCTCAAATCCTGCCCCTTAGTAGCCACACTGCTACAATACACACACACACACACACACACACACACACAAACGCACACATATACATATATATATATATATATATATATATATATATATATATATATATATATATATATATGTGCATATCCGTATATGTGTGTATATCCATATATATGTGTGTATATACATATATATGTATATATATATATATATATATAGAAGATCCAAACATAGGAGCAGCACTGTGTCAATAGCCAGAAACGGTTGGTGCTAGCTTCAAAGTATCAAGGAGTGACGAGCTCCTCATGCATATATCCAAGAAAAAGAGACTGGAAGCAGCACTCAGCAAAAAAATGTGAATTTATTCACCCAACACAGCAACGTTTCACTTCCTCCATGGAAGCATTTTCAAATGCTTCCATGGAGGAAGTGAAACGTTGCTGTGTTGGGTGAATAAATTCACATTTTTTTGCTGAGTGCTGCTTCCAGTCTCTTTTTCTTGGATATATATATATATATATATATATATATATATATATATATATATATACACTAGTCCTTCTCAATGAATTAGAATATTATCAAAAAGTTATTTATTTCAGTAATTCAAAAAGTGAAACTCATTTACTATATACATTTATTTCACACGTCGTGATCTATTTCCAGCATTTTTTTCTTTTAATGTTGATGATTATGGTAACCCTATATTTAGTTTCTCAGAAAATTAGAATGTTAGAAAATTAGAATAAGCCCAATTTAAAAGATGATTTTTTAATACCGAAATGTTGGCCTACTGAATAGTATGTACAGTATATGCACTCAATACTTGTCCGGGGCTCCTTTTGCATGAATTACTGCATCAATGTGGGGTGGCAGGGAAGCGATCAGCCTGTGACACTGCTGAGGTGTTATGGAAGCGCAGGTTGCTTTGATAGCGGCCTTCAGTTCGTCTGCATTGTTGGGTCTGGTGTCTATCATCTTCCTCTTGACAATATCCCATAGTTTCTGTGTTATATTAAGTCCAGAGTCAACATAGCCAACTAGCAGGACATTTTCAAACACTTCATGCTTCCATCTGCTGACAAGCTTTATGGAGATGCTGATTTCATTTTCCAGCAGGACTTGGCACCTGCCCACACTGACAAAAGTACCAATACCTGGTTTAATAACCACAGTATCACTGTGCTTGATTGGCCAGCAAACTCGCCTGACCTAAACCCCATACAGAATATATGGGGTATTGTCAAGAGGAAGATAAGAGACACCAGACCCAACAAGGGGCGTTACTTTGATTGTTTGTGACCTTTGACCCTTTTATCAAAGCCATGCCCCTTTTTCTTCCCGGTTTTTTTTCTTTCCGGTTTTTTAAGTACAAATACTTGCACTATTCACACGCTAACCTATCTCTGTGATACTGCCTGATGAAGAATCCGGTACTACTCCAAAACGCGTTGCTTTTATGATCACAATTAAAACACTTTATTTTTACAACCTCAATGTTACTTTTTGGATATTCGTTACTGGGTACCACTCAAAGTATTTTGACGAGTAGGGAATAGCGCCGCACCAAGGTTTCTTTTTAGGTATAGCTTCCTAGGAATATACCTATACAACTTTTTTCCCGTACTCTATACCAGTTGGGAGACAGAAGACTCTTTGGAGTAAAAGAAATATGACCTTTTATGTTGCCTTCTGCTATATATTTCTGCGTCATAGAATCTGCAGTGAAACTTCAAAGCTTAGGAGATGCATTTTCCCAGCTATCAACATTTGTGTTTCAAAGGCAGTTTTACATATGTATTGCTAAGTTGATCCAGGGGAAGGCAAACTAAATCCACTCCAGCTGCTAATTTTATTTTACCGGGTGAAAAAAATCTAAATTATATTCAATTATTGCCTGGATAAATCCCAGGCAATATTTTATTTCATTATTATGACTGCATATAGTAGCTATGTTGCACAAAACAGCCTTCCAATTTCTTTAATTTTAAGGAACTGTATGCTTAAAAAAAAACAACAAACAAGAAACAAAGATATAAAATAGTACTGCAATTGCGGGCCCTATAATGTGATATCCATTTATGTGATATTGGATGCAGGCAACCTCACAACTCACATACAAGAAACCCCTGGTGAACATTGTACATTCACTTTATGTCTTTCATTTTAAACGGCTACATCTCCTACACAGCGTAGGGTACGACTATCTGCAAACAAAGAGTATAAATAGTACAATAGTATAGAGACCCAGGGGAGTGACCCCCCCATAGCACTATTAAAGGGATGGGAGGAGGATAAGTGATTTGTTCTGTTGAGGTTAAGTCCCTGTAAGGATTCATTCTCAATCTTTACCATATAAGCAGTAGTAAAACATAGATCACATATCTTATTCTCCAAAGACAAGGTTCTTGAATTCTCCCTAGTTGTATTTGTAAAATGGTTCATAGAAAGTATAATATTCTCCAGTGGTCCTGTGGTATGGGATATTTTAAAGAGGAACACATAATATAATTGAAACATTTCAATATAACTACATATTACTTGTAACATCGTAGCTGATTCTTTTCATCGCCTTGTTTGGTTTTGCCTAGAATCTGTTGTCTAATAGATGAGACAGTGTGTTAGTAATTGCATAATATTTGTGTTGCTTCTTGCTGTTCAGTCTTGTTATCTAACTGCCCAGCAGAAACCAACAATTCGAAACAGCGTGTTGAAAGATTTATTGCCATCCTCTGTATACAGCTGGTCCACTTGAAGCCAGTAAAATACATCTGAGTTATTAAGAGGTTAACATCTCTTTGCTTTTCTGCTTCAGAAAAAAAATGTAGCATTAGAGAATCAAACAATTTAATGTAGTAGGAGGATCTTGGTGTAGGAACCGCCTCAGCAGTAAATGAGATATCTGATCCCAGGCAATAAGACAATCAGACTCTCTGTGAACTCCAATGAATGCTACAATACCTAAATTCCCTGTGGATGTTGCAGCCACATAAGGCAGTATTTCAAAATCCAGGCAGATATACGTTTTCTTCCCATGATATTATGAATTGTTGATTTTTTTTCCCACAATCTTTTGGTTGGTTTGGAAAGACAGAGAGAGAAGCCAAAGCAGAGAAGGATGCTGTGTGGGAAATGAATACGGCAACAGGAGAAGATGCAAACTTGTGTCACAAGGCAATACACATCATCAAAGATCTTTGCAAGAAGCAAGTAGCTGACTTGGAACAGAGAACTTGCACAGAGTTTCTTTTACTGCTACCCTCGGACCAAAAGCTTCATATAACTGAGCCAGGTAAAGGAGAATGCATTTGTTATGTATGTGTTGTAGGGTAGTGTTATAGAACTCAAATAGTTATTAAGTTTATTTGTTTACCACTGACCTATGCTCATTATGGTTGGAGTAGTTCAGGAACAACACTATCTCATTGTATTTAATGTATGTAGCAGAGCTGACATTGACATTTAACTCTTTGGGGTTGCATTGTTAGTGCATCATGATAACTCTGATATTACGATGATGCGTTGAGCCCTTTTTAATTGACTCGGCTGCATCTGTACGTATAAATTGTAGTACGTATAATTGTAGTAGAAACGCCATGCACTTGTATGTATATTTTGTAGTTTTTCTATCATGGCGTATAGCAACACAATAGCTACATGCACCATAAGTGTTGAATGATCAATAGAGTTCAGCTGAATATGAATATTACAGCCTTATGAGATTTCAGCACCATGGACAGCGCACATGTCTGATTCATTTTATCTTTAGTCTATGCTGCCCTTCAGGCAAGAATAATTTTGAGCTAAAGAAAGCAAGAACTAGCTGACCATAGAAGATAGTATAATATTAAGAAATTGTTACAAAATCACATTGCCATGTCCTATTCTTTTCCATTCATTAATATAATTCCCCCCAACATTTTCCAACACCCTGCTCTTTTCCATTGACTATAATGTATCATAGTATCTAAAAGCGGCACATATGAATACTCTTACTTAATAAGTTACAGGATAAGTGATGTGTTCAGATCACATGGATGCATTTGTATCAGACTTATTGTAGGCAGATAACTGGAGGGTTGTATACGCACACCTCCACAGTTTGTAGTAGTTGAATATAAGTACATACTTAAATAGCACAACTATCAGCATGGAGACGTATGGCATTTTGCCAGTAGTGTGGAACTAAAATGTAAATTCTGATATTGACCAATCGGTAGGTAGCACATTTTTAACAAGCTGCAATGGGATTCTGCACACTTCTTGCATGTTAAACAATCTACAAGGAAGAAAGAATAGAGAAGCGAGTGACAAGGCAAGGCTCTGCTTATGTAATCTATGAAATAATAGCCTACATCCCATTTATCATTGTCATTAGTGCAAATCGTTCAGGCAGCAGAATTTAATAGTCCCATCTACAGTCACACTGGCATTTTATTTCATATTTCAAATCTCATGGTTTATTTTGGGCACTTTTTTCATTGGTTGCTTAGATTATATTCTCCAGTGTGCTTGTGTTAAGCTGTTTATAATAACCCATCACATACTGCAGGATATGTCACAGCCTACACAGAGCAATGTGGTATAATAATTCTGGGAGTAAATTAAAGTCTGGAAACAGAGGCTTAGCTCTGTAATGAAGCTGGCTGGATTATAGCACCCTGCTCCTTCTTCCAATTCTCCTTTTCCAGTAAAGTGCTTGATTCTGTTACTTATAGATATTTCATGTATATTGTTGTTTATTGTGAATGAAAGCAGATGCAGCTGTTTTATGTAGCAAAATTATTGTACGTTCTTCTTTCATGATTGATAAGGCTTCATAATACACACAGTGATGTAACGCGACATATAAAAGCTACCAAGTGTTTTGTCCTCAATGATAGAGCATATAATCAATAATGTGCTTTGCTTCATAGTTGGTACAAAACTCCACTTCCTTTAAGGATTTACTTTAGTTGAACCTACCGAGCTGTACCAATATTCATGGTGATTTAATCTATCCTTTTATTCGTAACCCAAGTCCTCAATAGAGTGCTGACAACTGTTGGATTGAGGGCAAGCCAAAACTTATCCCATGATCATTTCTTTTTTTATTTATCATTTATTTTCTGTTGCTTATATATCATCAACACAGGACATGGAATGTTTTCATTGGCATCAGTCCCTGTCCCCAATGGGGCTCACAATCTATTATTCCTATTGGTCCAAAGCTGTAGAAAGCCAATTAACTGGAAACTGGATTATCTAGAGAAAACACACACATAAGCACATGGGCAACATAAAATCCTATGCAGATGTTGCTATAGTCAGGATTTTAACTCAGGAGGACCCTAATTCTGCAAGGCAATAATACTTAATACTACAAGCAACACAATGTAAAAAAGCCATGTAATGAATAAAAACTTGTTATATCAGACATGAAAACTTGAAAGTTTCTAAATATGTGTTTCATATCTGATTACTTAATGCATTGAAACTATCTCGGCCAGTTCTCATCTTTTTAAACAAGTGTGTCCTAAGGGATACGTCACTTGTTGCCCTTTCCAGTGCTTCATAAATATCTAATCATGATAGTTTCCAATTTACCTCCTACAATAGCATTTTGTGTAGATTCAAATTAAACCCCACTCTTTTTGTAGGAGGTGTTGATTATTTTGTTTTATTCCTAGAACAGTTCACATCTGTGTTCCGCAATCCGTTGTTCTGCCCCATCATGGCAGCAGAACTTCGAGAACACCAGCAGCTCTGGCTCCGTTGCGTGACAAAATCCAACGGCGCCCTACAGAATCCATTGACTTCAATGGGTGCCGTTAGGTTCCCATTATGGGTTTCATCCCTTTGCCAGAGATGTGTCTCCAACACAGATGTGAACAGCCCCATAATCTTTCATATGAGAATTAAAGTGACTTTTATTTATGCTATATGCTTTGAGAAAAACATATTCAAATGAAGATATTTCAGTGAACCAGAGGGCTTATATGAAACATAGTATTACTATTTTCTATATATACAGTGTAATACAGGAGTGGCCAAACAGTTTCAGTATAAGGACTACTTTTTATGGCTGTTCAGTGATCTACTATGGGACCAGGGACAGGCAAATGTAACAGGGGGAGGAAGCAGTGGCATTTTTTCGATATCCCAGTAAACCCACTGTAGTAATAGTTGCCACAGATATGTACTTAATGCACTTGCTCCGTAGCCGTGTATTAATCATACATGATTATTCATCAATGTTACAATGTATATTAACCATGAAAGAGTGTGTGAGCCACGTCAGTTAAAAGCTCTGGTCAAATCTATAGTCCCTATATGGTGGTGGTGGTGACAGTTACCTTTCAGGAGGTAGATTTCTAACTTCTTTGCGGAAGTCAGTGTTAGCCCAACATAAAGAGCTACTGCTCCCAAGATCTACCCAGATAAGATCTACCGTTAGATTACCATCTACTGTTTGGCGACCACTGTTGTACTGTTTTGTTCATAATCATCATATCAATGACAATGAAACACCATATCAAACTTTTAAAAGACCTCATCCCATGCAACAGTTTATCATTATATATACAAACAGTGCCCAAAACACAGATGGCTATATGTTTTTTTAATATCCATGCAGAGAAGAAAATCACCTAGTCTATTCATTTCTGCTTCTTTAGTTAAACCTAGCAGGATTAGAAATCAAGATGAAAGATCATACCTGGTTCACGGCCGTGACAGCGTGTCGAGGAGAAACTTAAATATGTTGTGTTTAGAGAAGAGCCAAGTTTCTAAAATTAGTTTGGGTCCGATTCGATCTAATCAGATGTGTGATTCAAATCAGTGCGCATAAATTCACCACAAATTGCAAGTGGCCCGATTGCACTGAAAATTCGTGTCTGATGGCCACTTTATGTTTATTTTCACTGATGTGTGGGAAACAGCATTATGTGTCACTTACTAATACATAGTTATTAGAAGATCAGCATCAATGTCTTTCTCTGTGAAGTGCCGTCCCCTTGTTAGCACAGCCTTCTCCATGGTAAGTATGGCGTCCCCATTCTGAACATGACCCACTGATGGAGGGGCATGTGACCAGCCTAGTCTATCAGTGGACTCCATTGAATAACACTGCACATGGCAAAAGAAGCTAGTGCATGTGCAGTTCAGTGCACAGTGTTATTTAATGGAGGCCGCTGATGGACATGCCCCTTCATCAGCGGCCATATTCAGACCAGAAACCCCTTACAGGGGAGAAAATTGTACTAACAAACAGGTGGCACTTCACAGAGGAAGACATTGCAGCTGATCTTCTAATAACTATGTATTAGTACGTGGCAGATGGTGCTGTTTTCCCACACATTAGTGAAAATTAACAAAGTGGCAACTCCTTCAGTCCTAGAAGACATCAAAGAGTCCCAATCCAAAACTTTTGGGAAATATGGACAGAATTCGATTTGTGATTTGCTCCTGCTATGGTTTAAATAAGGGAGAAAAATGTTATGGATGGTGACTGCTGTCATTTTTTTTCTTTGCATGGATAGTCTTTTAAGACTTTCTATTACTCACAGAGAACAATTTATATCTCCTTCGCATGTCCATACTCTCTGTAAATCCAGTTTTTGCCAGGATCAGATTAGCATACCACCAAATACAGACCAAAAGGACCCTCTTTTGGCGTATTTCGGCCCTATTATAGACTATTGATGTATTCGAAATAAACTCCAGGAGCATTTCCAGGTGCATCCTACTAATGTTTAACATAAAAATGGTGTGAACATAACCTAACAAATACAGTGACCTAGATTTGCAATTGAATTGAACAAAGATGTAGGTAAGATAAACCTATTTTTACCAAATTATCATTGGTATAACATACAAACTAACATAAACTTACAGAGATATCTTCGTTTCAGCACTGAGGAGCAACTGCCATTTGGCTCCCTATCTAAGTAAATTCTTGCCATCAGCACATTATTTAAATATGTTGACCAATCCAGATCTCCACAAGAGCATAGGGATTAGGATGTGCCTCCTATGTATGTTAACCAATAAAATACTTTCTGATGATTACCTGGAAAAATTGGTGAGCACAATTGGATGCTGCACTATTTCTGGATCCTTATCACGCTGCATAGGATTTAGTGCATCCACATTCTGTTTGTCATTAGTGAGTATGCATGAATAATAACTACAACGAGAACAGTACATTTTATCAGTAAGGGTATGTTGACATGGCCTATTTTCGACCATTTTTCAGGGGGAAAAACGCCCGAAAAACGGCAGAAAAATCGGAAGCAGAACGCCTCCAAACATCTGCCCATTGATTTCAATGGGAAAAAGTGTGTTCTGTTCCGATGGGCCGCTTTTTTACGCGGCCGTTTTGGGAAACGGCCGCATAAAAAAAACGGCCGCGAAAAAGAAGTGCAGGTCACTTCTTGGGATGTTTTTGGAGCCGTTTTTCATAGACCCTATTTAAAAAAAGCTCCAAAAACGGCCATAAAAAAACTCTGCTAATCTCCTTGAAAACAGCTCCGTATTTTCAGAAGTTTTTGACTCAGCCTGTGAACATACCCTAATACAAACAGCTCTTCAGGTTGATATCACCCTCACACATTTTTCTCATTTTTTGCCATTACAACACTGCACATAGCAGACCAGACTCTTTTCATACTTTTCTATTAGGGTATGCTCACACGCTGAGTCAAAAACGTCTGAAAATACGAAGTTGTTTTCAAGGGAAAACAGCTCCAGATTTTCAGACGTTTTTTAAGCCACTCGCGTATTTCGCAGCATTTTTTACGGACCTTTTTGGAGCTTTTTTCAATAGAGTCTATGAAAAACGTCTCCAAAACGTCCCAAGAAGTGACCTGCACTTCTTTTTCGCGGCCGTTTTTTTGTAAAAAAAACAGCCCATCGGAACAAAACGCCGTTTTTTCCATTGAAATCAATTGGTAGATGTTTGGAAGTGTTCTGCTTCCAATTTTTCAGCCGTTTTTCGGGCGTTTACTCCCCCCCCCCCCCCCCGAAAAATGGCCGAAAATAGGCCGTGTGATCATACCCTTAAAATGTGCAGCCCAAGATTTTTGTACCAATTTGTAACACATTGCTGTGCAAGAATAAGGTACATCACTGAAGCTCCTATTTTGATATGTTTTATTCATTATGGGGCACTATTATAAAGCTGTCACATATTGAGCTGACTATGGTATAAGCACAGGTGCCATATTAATGATTAAAGGAGTGAACCAGATTTGGCCTGTAGGACCTCTTCGCATTTCATCAGCCATAACTTAGTTTAAAGACGAGGCAGCTGTTTCAGACCTTGTTTTATTCAGGACGAATTGAGAATTTTTCTTCTATAATTTTGGGGTATATATCAGTCAATTTACAATTTACAATTATATTTAATATGGCGGAATGCATAAAAAAATTTCGGGTTGACGGAAATTATCCACCTTGATCCACATGAATTGTGGTGATTCAGGGGTTAAACAGCTGGGATCACAGTTTAGTCTACCACTGGCCATAGTGTGGGCACAGCTTCTGTGGTCATGCAATCACCCTAAAGGAATTACCAAAGATATATATGACAGAAAAGGTATGTCTCTAGCTGATATCAGGCACTGTAATATGGCTCCGTACAACTCTTTAGGCGTGTGCAACATTTTCTATGCCGACAATCTAAATGGATTGAGTTCAATAATAAAACAATATGAAATAATGATTTATGCCGTTCCCCAACAACATCTAATGGCAATTCTGATCATCAAAACCAATATATAAAAATTATTTTACATGGCATATGTGCCTCATAGTTCATCTTGAAGCTACTCTGAAGAACATATTAGGGACTAGGAATACAATTTCCTTTAGCAAGAGGAACTATTAGGGTATGTTCACACGGCCTATTTACGGACGTAATTCGGGCGTTTTTGCCCCGAATTACGTCTGAAAATAGCGCCTCAATAGCGCTGACAAACATCTGCCCATTGAAAGCAATGGGCAGACGTTTGTCTGTTCACACGAGGCGTAAATTTACGCGCCGCTGTCAAATGACGGCGCGTAAATAGACGCCCGCGTCAAAGAAGTGACCTGTCACTTCTTTGGCCGTAATTGGAGCCGTTATTCATTGACTCCAATGAATAGCAGCGCTAATTACGGCCGTAATTGACGCGGCGTTCAAGCGCCTGCACATGCCAGTACGGCTGAAATTACGGGGATGTTTTCAGGCTGAAACATCCCCGTAATTTCAGCCGTAACGGACGCCCTCGTGTGAACATACCCTAAGGGTATGTGCACACGATAGCAGGCATTTACGTCTGAAAAGACAGACTGTTTTCAGGAGAAAACAGCTGCCTCGTTTCAGACGTAAAAGCTCCTCCTCGTAATATGCGAGGCTTCTCTGACAGCCGTAAATTTTGAGCTGCTCTTCATTGAGTTCAATGAAGAATGGCTCAAATTACGTCTGAAAGAAGTGTCCTGCACTTCTTTTGACGAGGCTGTATTTTTACACGTCGTCGTTTGACAGCTGTCAAACGACGACGCGTAAATGACAGGTCGTCTGCACAGTACGTCGGCAAACCCATTCAAATGAATGGGCAGATGTTTGCCGACGTACTGTAGCCCTATTTTCAGACGTAAAACGAGGCATAATACGCCTCGTTTACGTCTGAAAATAGGTTGTGTGAACCCAGCCTTAGAGCTGTTATACATTGCAGCCTGAATTGTACAACAGGTAGTAAATAATTTTTATTATTTCTGCAGCCCTGCATCTTAATATTAACAATAATGCTGCTGCTAAGTTACAGAATAACAAATTAGTCAATTCCCTAATAAGATCTTCAGAGTAGTTTTGAACTGTATGTCCACCTCTCAACACCATTACGATTTACATTTAGAATTATTGTACAGAAAAAAGCTGAGTAACCTTGCTAATACATTACGTTACTTATCTGGTACTGATGCTGAGTTACAGCTTGTGTTATAGCCCAGAGCTGCATTCAGAATTCTGCAGACTTTAGAGCTTACATTTTCTAGAATTCCATTCTGGCTCTGTGTCTATATAGAGTTTGTTCTGATGATTTGCCTTATTGGAATCCTACTGCATTATAGAAGCTCAGCTAAGCTGTTAGGGTTGTGTCTGTCGACAAGATTGTGGACTGTTTCCAGTGGGGATCAGTAGAATTTTGAATGCATCTCTGAACTAAAATATAACCTGCAATTTCAATTTAGTCCTGTAGTAATGCAATGTGTTTATAAAGTTACTCAACTTTCTATATATAGATTATATCCATATAAACCTGTACAATGTTCTAAAATGGACATGAACCTATGCTATATTTAACATTGCTTCTGTTAACATTGGTGATTTCCTTTTGTTCATGATCAAAAATTATGTTAATTTATCAATAAGGGCGCGTGGCAGAGTTTTTCCGCTGCAAATGTTGGTGCAGATTTGGTGCAATTACGCAACGAATCTGCACCAACATTTGCATATTTGACAGGTAATTCTGACGTTTCAGAAAACACAGCGGACTTGCCACAGATTTCAGTTTTTGCATTGCAAAGGCTGAAATACGCAGTGAAATTCAGTTTCTTCTCCGCAACAGACAGTGCATGCTGCAGAGGTAAAATTCTGCACTGCAGCCTATAGTCCGCAGCGGAGTTTTCCGCAACGTCTGAACTAACTTTCCTAAAAATGTATAGAAACATATGTAAAAAACGTCTGTTGGAGAATTCCACAGCGGAATTCCACAGCAATTCTGCCCCGTCTGGCCGTGCCCTAACACTGCACAACATTGTGACAACAAAGTAAAATGTCATCTATAAAGAATATTTTATGAACAAAGTTATGGTCTGAGATGTAATTCAAGTTCCTAATGAAATCGTAATCATAATTATTTTTTCTTTTATTTTATACCCACATTAGATTGTTATTCTTCGGCTCAGATAGGTGAATCCGTAATTCAAATGCTAAAATTAAATAAAGCATGTTTCTATTTCCATAATATATTTTATACGGCCGATCATACATTTAAAATGGAGAATCACTTCACAGTGCAAATATCTGTACAGGGAATGTGCAAATGAAATATGGTAATGTAGCTGCAGCTGGAATTAATAAAGCAAAATCCCTATTTTATTCATTTGTTCAGGTCACATATAATGTAAGGAGTTGCATGAACGAGGAAGCGAACACTAGGGGGAAACACTAGATCACACATAGGCTCAGACAGCCGTTTCGGTTGTCAGTGATGCCTCTGTTAAAAGATCATATGTGCAGCTTTACTACTACAATATCCTCTGAAAATATGTCATACAGCATTGTGGTGTAGCTGTCCTATTCAGTCTACCTGTAAGTCACATATAAGCATGGGAAAAATATATTTTTATGTCCTTTTTCTTATATATAGCGCCAACATACTATAAAGCGCTGTTCAGAAATTGCACTATTCACATATCAATGCAAATGCTTTGATGCATCTCAGATATGTGATTCACAATACTTAGCATACATCTTTTACAGTAGTTATCTCGACCCCTGCTTAAAAGTAACTTGCTCCGGTGATCATCTGATACTCGTGGTTCTGGCTGAAAACTTTCACCCATCAGCACATATTGCTGATATTTCCCCTTGTGTTACAGAGGAGATATGGCAGTATATGGTACCCATTTATTTGAAAAAATATATAATATGTGATTGAATACACCAGATCATCTCTCTGTTTTAGTTAAGAGTTTGTCCTGAGTGGGGTACTTGGACAGCAGATAACCCCTTCTGGGTATGTATACATGCAGTGATACTGATGCAGCACCACAAAAAACATAGCCAAAGAGTTTTTCTGCAATTTCAACCGTGATTTTGAATACAATATAAATGTGTCTATTTAAAATCATGACCGAAATTGCGTAAAAACCTCACCAATAATGGAATGCGAACATGCCTAGGTTTTGCTGAATTTTTTGGTGTAGTAATGGTGCGGTGATCTGACTCACCGTTATTGCTGCTTGTGAATGTACCCTACCTGACTTTTTAATAAAAGCGGTAAAGATATTGTAAACAGACAAGTAATATATCGCTGTGATGGGATTTAGCAGGCTGTCAGCATCTCAGCAGTAAACATTCAGTTTAGTTTTTATGCCTTGTGTGATTTTATATATATATATATATATATATATATATATATATATATATATATATATGTATATATATACACTATATGGACAAAAGTATTGGGACATATATACGCATTACACCTACAGGAGCTGTTTTGAGATCGCGCTCTAAATCCATATGCATTCAAATGTACTTGGCCCCCACTTTTGTAGATAAAACAACATGCATTCTACTGAGAAGATTTTGGAGTGTGTCTGTGGAAATGTTTGTCCATTCATTAAGAAGAGCATTTGTGAGTTCAGACATGTTGGGCGGGCTGGCTTACGGTCTCCGTTCTAGTTAACACCAAAGATGTTTGATGTGGTTGAGGTCAGGGCTCTGTGGAGACTAGTCAAGTTCTTCTACACCAAACTCACCCAACCATGCCTTTATGAACCTTGCTTTGTGCACTGGGGCAGAACAGAAAAGGGCAGCCCTAAACTGTTCCCACAATATTGGAAGCATACAATTGTCCAAAATGTCTTGGTATGCTGAAGCATTAAGATTTCCCTTCACTGGAACTAAGGGGCATAGGCCAACCCTGATAAACAACCCAATAGCATTAGTCCTCCTCCACCAAACTTTACAGTTGGCACAAGGCTGTCAGGCAGTTAACGTTCTCCTGGTACTTGCCAAACCCAGACTCGTCCATCACACTGCCAAATAGAGAAGGGTAAATAATCACTCCGCAGAACACGTTTCCACTGCTCCAGTGTCCAGTGCTGGCATGCTTTACACCACTCCATTCCGCCGCCTGCCATTGTGCTTGGTGATGTAAGACTTGCACGTAGCTGCTTGGCCATGGAAACCCATACCATGCATCTCCCGGGGCACAGTTTTTGTGTGGATGTTAATGCCAAAGGCAGTTTGTAACTCTGCAGTTATTGAGTCAGCAGAGCGTTGTTGACTTTGAATATTTGCTACTACCGCCAAGATCTGCACTATGCGCCTCAGCACTCGGCGACCCCGTTCTGTAACTTTACGTGGTCTGCCACTTCGTGGCTGTTGCTGTGGTTCCTAAACTCTTCCACTTTGTAATAATACCACTCATAGTTGATTGTGGAATATCTAGGAGGAAAGAAATTTCACATACTGACACCTGGCAATGGTGGCATCCTATTACAGTGCCACGCTAAACTGAAATAGAATAGTGGGTGCCATTACACGCAATGAAAAGTAAAGATGCCGATCAAGGGTTCAATCATGAGGCCAATAGTGTCAAGCAAGGGACCAGATTCTGGCCTACTAAGAGATATCTGTTCCTATGGATTCAATGCTGCAGGGTAGTATGTCCGATAACTCCTTCTATATCTGCTCTATTGCTTAAAGTTCTCTCTTGAAGGGGTGAGGGGAAGCACGTGGATATTTTGAAGTCCCTTGTTTGGTACATTGGGTGTATGTTTAGTGAGCTTCATTTTGTCTTATTGGCAGATCTATAGGTTATAATTTCTATAGAAGAAAAAAAGAAAATGAGGTCTCATTCAATGAACCAGTCAAAGTTCACAAAGTTTTTTGGCGCTGATTTTGACGGGAAACTGCTTCGGGATAAGCACCAAAAACGTCCGAAACTGCCCCTGCATTGATTTCAATGGGAGGCAGAAAAAACCTGCGGCACTAGTTTCTGAGTGTTTTTCGCGGCGGGAAAAATACGTGCAGGCACTTCAAGATCTGCCTGCAAAAACTCTGTGTGAACAAGGCCTAACAGAGACAATCCCTATGCAGTGCTCAATACCCAACTAACTACAATATTACAAAGAAAAAAGGGGAAAAAAAGGGTTGGGCCTAAACTTCAAGAAATCAAACTGGATATTGTATACATGAAAAACGTATCACTTTATTCAGAATACATTGTACAAATGATTACTAAAAATTACATATATGAGGCATTGCCGATACCACTACAACCACTTCAATACATGTAAGAAACCTACTGGCCAGTAAATACAAAGTCATAAATATATAAATAAATAATATACATAAATCTAGAATATTTATAATTATAGTAAAAGAAGAGACAAAAATACATCAATTCATACACAATTCATTATCAAATGATGCATAGGCCTGTGGGAAATATGTGTAATACAGTATATCGGCCGATATAAATAAATAAATGACTATAATAGTGACTGAGGTGAATGAATCAATTTTTACAAAATTAACCATAAACAACAAAGTGCTGTCAATGATGGAATTTAATCATATAGTATCCCAAAGTTAATATAAATCGAATGTAATTCCCAAAGTGTCATTTACCACTGACATTGTCACTTAATATGGAGAAGATGATATCAATAACAATTGAAGATTTGTATAGGATAATTTAGCCAGAGAGCAGCCCCAATGAAACATGGAAAGTCATGAATGAGCGTGCAGTCACAAAGGTTACAGATCTATAAGCCTTGATTCAGGGAAAATGAATATAGCTCGGCTATTACTAATAAGAATGGTCACATTCACTTTCCAGTATGTATCGGCCATCTACACCAACAGACAAAATGTTGTAAATAGCCTCTATTGGTGTTACCCATGGATCCCCAAGACAAGCTGAGTAGCCAGATTCGAAGTATCCTTTGCTCATGCAGATCTTCTCCAAACAGGTTGCATTCACCGCAGTCTCAGCCAGCATGCACCTCGTAGAGGCAGCGTTCTACGTCTCTGACACGTTTCGTCCTGTCCAGATATCGTCAGGGTGCCATTGTTTTCTTTAGACCAGTGGTCTCCAACCTCTGGCTATCCACCTGTTGGAAAACTATATTTGCAGCTTGGCAAAAGCCTAATGGCTAATAATGTAAATCCTATTATTCCATGAGAGCGGTCATACATAGCCTGGGACAGCTATAAAATGTGTTCGAAATTGAATTTTTTTTCCCCATTTAATACGTAATTAAAGATGAGCGAGTTAATTCTACATTAATTGAATTCACTCCGATTCTTCTGAAAGTTCCTGATTCTGAAAGTTCCAAAACTTCTGGGGTTCGTGGTGCATACGAATCACGGCACAATGGCACAGCAAGCACCAACGGCCATTTTACAGATTAATAAAACTTAATATTGCTCCTATATTGGTCCCCGTTGTTCCGTTGATTTTCTCATAAATGCCTTATTACTAAAGTATTCTCCTTCAAAACCATTGCTAATGCACATCCATAGGACTCTATTTTGTTTTAAAGTAAATAAGTCACACTATGCTCTGATTTTCTTTTTTACCACGTATTTGCTGATATCAGCAGTGGTCATGGGTAATGAGTCATGCTCTTAAAGGGATATTCAGGTGATAAAACGTGATCAACAGTGATCTTTTAACTCACCAATAAAGTAATAAACAATATTCCACTCTCTTATACTATATAGAATGATGATAGCATTTAATTTAATGCCAATTCTGACCCCAAACATTCTTTATTTTGGAGGTTCCAGAGTTTAATGAAGAAAATATTGTGCATGTTCGGACATCTTTCCAGTAAAATCGATGCCATGACCTGTTGGTTCTAGAGCTCCATTGATGTGGCTCTTCTGTCATGTTTAATTATTTAATGCAGTAGCATAGCTAGCGGGGGGGGGGAGGGGGACAGTGGCCCTGGGTACACTTGGATTGTGGGGCGCTCCACTCCCGCCGCTTCACTACTGCCACTCCGCTCCCTCCCGCTGATCTCACCATGACTGTGCACGGTCACGCTGTACTATTATTCAAGCTAGCAGACGTGCCACACGCTAGGCACGTCTGCTAGAGCATGCTTCTGATGCAGCCCGCCAGGAACAGAAGAAGCCTTCGTGTGAGAAGATAGTGAGCAAGCACCCCTCCCCGATGGTCAGTTATGAAAATATGCAGGGATAATGGCTGCTTTAAACAGGGATGATGGGGATTATTACAGGGATGATAGCTGTACTACCCATCATCCCTGTATATAACCCCCATCATTCCTGTATATATCAATCATCATCCCTGTATATACCAGCCATAATTCCTGTATATAACCTCCATCATCCCTGTATATACCAGCCTGGCTGGTATATACAGGGATGATGGAGGTTATATACAGTGATGATGGCTGGTATATGCAGGGATGATGGGGTTATATACAGGGATGATGGGGGTTATATACAGGGATGATGGGTAGTACAGCTATCATCCATGTATATAACCTCCACCATCCATGTATATAACCTCCACCAACCCTTGATATACCAACCAGGCTGGTCTATACAGGGATGAAAGTGGTTATATACAGGAATGATGGCTGGTATATACAGGGATGATGGGGAGTTATATACAGGGATGATGGGAGTTATATACAGAGGTGATGGCTGGTATATACAGGGATAATGGGTGTATATATTCTTCCATTTACTTTCAGAGAGGTCTACAACACTTTCTAATGCAAACTCCTCTGTCAGATAAAAAAAATAAACTTCAGTAAGAATAGGAAATATAGCAGCATATACAGGACTCTTGCTCATTAATAACGATGACCACTATAATTAGAATGCGCCTCTTCAGTTGTAAATACTGCGTTGGAGCCCACTCAGAAATGTTGTCTCCCCCCCGTGGTAAACCCCTAGCTACGACTCTGATTTAATGGGATAGCTCCCCAAAAGTGAGTCTATCACCAATTTATGAAAAGCCTATAAAAAGCATATAAAACCTAATGGTAATGTGCTGAAGTGGGTGCTATTGCTATTCAAAAGTGCATGCCAAATGCTAATTGTGGTCCCCCCTGAGACTGATTGGCCAAGAGCCATCATGAAGTGTATTCCACGGCATTTGTGGTGCTCCTTGACCAATCATACTGGGAGGCACCATAAGTAGCGTACAGCGCACACTTTGAACAGTAGTAGCACCAGCTGCTGTAGAAGCTCCTTATTAAAGGGGTCTGTCTTCTGGCAGATACTCTTTAAATAAAAGGCATAAATACGTAACTTATCAACCCATTGAATAGTAAGTGCTGAACCCTACAGACCAAGTTTCTTCTGTTTTCACCTGGTAGCCATTCTTCTTTTTAAAAGCTTATAAACGTTTAGTTCAGTCACTAGATGTGAGAAAATGAAATTTTGCTTAAAAGTTCTCCTGAGAATTACTGTCAAACTTTGCCCCCCAGATTCTGCTGCCTGGAGCCTCAACAAGCCTTTATAATAGGGTTTCCAATGTTTAAATTTCACACTCTATTAAAATTACACAGCTTGTATCAGAAAATGACTGAGAGCAATCTAATAATGAGGAATATTTATTCCTGGAGATGTAATCAGTTTATTTTATACTAATTAAAATGAAGTTAGAAGAGTTTAATAAATGTTCCTTGGTGGCGTTAGAAATGAATTGCAATGCAGCAAGCTGTTAATTTAATTAAATGTACCCTATTTTCAACATTAACCATCTTATCTAATAGGGGATTTCTAAAACTTTGCTTATCAGCACTATTTGCGTTTACAAAATATTTCTAATACACAGTAAAATTAGTAAATTATTGTTGTTTTCTGCAGTATGCTATTTGTTAGTGCCTTACAGGGTCGGACTGGCCCACCAGTCAACTAGAGGAACCTACGGTGGTCCCAGGATATTTTTTGGGGTTAATGCACAGATAACCTTTGAATCCATTTTGCATATACAGTCTGTGTTCATTGATAACAGCAGAGAATACAATAATAAATTTAAAGGAATCATGCACTTGTTCTGTATAGATGGACAGTGGGCCTACAGAGTCATTTCACCTGGTGAGTCTGAGGTACTTATGGCAGATATCAAGAACATTGATAACAGGATGGTCTTTAGAATGATCCAGCTGACCATTATTTTGTCAATTAAAAAACCAGTTTAATGAGCGTGGACTCATGCCTGCTGCAAATCAGTGTGCATAGGTCCTATACAGAAGCACACAGAGGATATACGGGTCTGTATTACAGAACAGTTTGCTTTATCTGTTTCACAGAATGGTGCCTTCACGAGGCACCAAACTCCCTAGAAATGGAGAATACTTGTGTAATACAGTATGGGGCGGAGGGTGCCACAATTTTTACTCTTACTGATAACTTGTGCCTCTGTATAAAATGAACTGTACAGTATGGGTTCATAGCAGTCTATGTGCATGAGGCCTAGAGGGTCACTGTTTTATTTGATAAGAGCAGGCATGCATTTTAAAGCCAATCATGATTTAAGGGGCTGTCTAGTTTAAAAAAAACCTTTTCATATTAGAGAATTCTGTGTTAAAAGAGGGGGGAAGGTTGTCTTTTCAGGATATTCATTGATTGGCCAAAGTGAAGAACGTTATACTGCATGTGTAATGCTTTATTTCCCCTGTGGTGGTGCTGCAGGGAAATTGAAGACTTACTGCCAGCTTTCCCCTTATATTGCTGCTGACTCCTGGGATCGAGGGGGTTTCCAGCAGGAAGACACTTTGTGATCAGCTTATTGTCAAAGGACCCTTCTAACAAAGTAGATACTGTCCAAAGTGGACAACCTCTTTAAGATGTGGCCTACTTGATGGGTGGAATCTAAGACGACAAACATTTTATGCCTATAGGCTCTTGAAACGTAAAACCACTACCAATCATTAATACATTATTGTATAACTTTTATACTGCTAATCTTGGGGACCTTGTGTAAAAATTAGCTCACAAATTTTAAAAAAGGAAATAAAGAAAATGGTACACGTGCGTCGGGTATAGAGAATGTCCATTTTTGTATAAAAATATTCATATACACACTGTTCAGCCATAACAATAAAATCATTGACAGGTGAAGTGAATATCATTGCTTATCTAAGTACAATGGCGCATGTCAATGTGGGGTATATATTAGACAGAAAGTGAACAGTCAGTTCTTGAAGCCGATGTGAAAATGGACAAGCGTAAAGATCTGAGCAACTTTAACAAAGGCCACTATGTGATGGGTAGACAACTGGGTCATAGCATCTCTAAATGGCAGGACTTGTGGGATGTTCCCGGTTTGCAGTTGTTCGTTCTTACCATAAGGGGTCCGGAAGGACAACTGGTAAAGTGGTGAGTGTGTCATGGGCACCTAAGATTCATTGTGGGGAATGAAGGCTAGCCCGTCTACTGTAACATAAATTGATTAAAAAGTTAATGCTGGCTATGATAGAAAGGTGTCAGAACACATGTGCTTGCTGCGTCATAGTGCAAATGCTTATCCCTGTATCTGCCGAAAACGCCTACAATGGGAACATGAGCATCAGAACTGGACAATGGAGCAATGTAAAGATATGACTTGGTCTGATGAATCACGTTTTTCTTTCACATTATGTGGACAGGCAGATGTGTGTGCTTCGTTTACTAGGGGAAGAGATGATCTATGGTAAGAAGGAAAGTCAACAGAGGCAGTGTGATGCTCCGGGAAATGTTCTGCTGGGAAACCTTGGTTCCTGGCATTCATGTGGATGTTAATTTGACACCTACCGAAACATTGTAACAGACCAAGTACACCCTTTCACGGAAATGGTATTCCCTAATGTCTGTGGCGTCTTTCAGCAGGATAATTTGCCCTGCCACATTGCAAAAATTGTTCAGGAATGATTTGAGAAACATGACAGTGTTCAAGGCGTTGATTTGACCTCAAAATTCCCAGATCTCAACCCAAACAAGGAAACTGTGGCATGTGCTGGAAAAACAAGTCCGATCCATGGAGGCCCACCTCGAAATTTACAGAACTGAACCCTTATCCACACCACGATGTACTATTGCGTCGTGGTGGGGGAGGGGATCTTAGCTATTCCGCTAAGCCCGCTCCGTACGAAGCGGGTGTCAGCTTTGTATTACAGCTGACACACTGCACTAACGGCCAAGGACAGTGATCGTGCTGTTCCTGGCCATTTAACTCAAAGGTTAAATGGTCCCCCTGGGGGGGACTAATAAAATGTCCAAAAAAAAGTTGAACATTTTTTTAGTAGTGTAAAAAAAAATATATGATGATACCAATAGAAACTACAGCTCGCCTCGCAAAAGATAAGCCCTCATACCGCACAAATCGCCAGAGAACCAAGTTAACATGCCATTTTTTACCGTACGGTGAAAGCCGTAAAATCTAAACCCCTCAAAAGATTGAGGAATTACAGTTTTTAAATTTTATTTATTATATTTTATTTACAACTCGTCCTGCAAAAAAAAAAACAATCCCTCAAATAAAAAAGTTATGGCTTTTGGAAGGTGGGAAAGAAAAAATGAAAATGAAAATTCAGAAGGGGGCTGTGACGGGAAGGGGTAAAAGGATCTGCTGCTAATGTCTTGGTGCCAGATACCACAGGACACATTCAGAGGTCTTGTGGAGTCCATGTCTCGACAGGTCAGAACTGTTTTGGTGGCATGAGGGGCATCTACACAATATTAGGCAGATAGTGTTACTGATTGGTGTATAATACTTATGCTAAATTTACATATGTGCTGTATATGCAACAGTATTGTAAATAAGGTTTACGGTCATTTAAATCAATATAATTGTTATACGTGTGCAAGAAAAGATACTCGCATAATAACATGCTTAAAGCTTACCTAGGAATGAACTTTGATATGAACCAACACTGCCAATGTGAGAAGCTATTTTATTTTTTGATCAAGTGGCCTCACACTATATTCTGATTTACTATTTTTACTATTTTTAAATTTTGAGTGGAAAAGCCCTTTAATATACTGATTGTTTAATATATGCTCGATGGGATTTGTAAATCTAGAATTGTCTCATACTGTACCCTTAATCTCTTAACGACCAGGCCTATTTTTTTCCTTAATGAGTAGGCATTTTTTTTTTGTTTTTTTATCATCACATTCGAAGAGTCATAACTTTTACATTTTTCCGTCTACATAGCCGTATTGGGGCTTGTTGTGTACGGAACGTGTGGAATTTTTGAATTGCACTATTTTTGGGTACTTATAATATATTAAATGTCTCTTATTGACTTTTTGGGGTGGGAATTGTTAACTTTTTTGGGGTGGGAATTGAAAATAACAGCCATTCCAGTTTTGTTTTTCATGTTTTAAATTGACGCTTTTCAGTATGTGGCATAAAAACCATGTAGCCTATTTTCTATGTGTGGTCCGAATATGGCTTATTTTAGGCCGATTTTCGGGCCGTAAACGGCCAAAAGACGGGCGTAATATCGGAAGCAGAACGCCTCCAAACATCTGCCCATTGATTTCAATGGGAAAAACGGTGTTCTGTTCCAACGGGCCGTGTTTTCTATGCAGCCCTTTTGAAAAATGGCCACGTAATAAAACTCCCACGAAAAAGAATTGCAGGTCACTTCTTGAGCCATTTTTGGAGCCGTTTTTCATTGACTCTACAGAAAAACAGCTGCAAAAACGGGCGTAAAAAACACAGCGAAAAATGCGAGTTGCTAAAAAAAACGGCTGAAAATCAGGAGCTGTGTACCCTTGAAAACAGCTCCATATTTTCAGACGTTTTTGGTTAAGCGTGTGAACATAGCCTTAAACAAAAAAATATTTGTTATTGCATCGCTACATTCTGTCGATGTAGTTATACTGTATGCAGGGTTGTTTTTTTGTGGACGAGTTGTAGTTTTTATTGGTACTATATTAAGGTACATGGGGCTTATTAATTAACTTTTATTATAAAAAAAATATTTGAGGGTGGGAATGGGAAGAAAAGCAATTCTGCATTGTTTTTTGCAAGGTTTTTTGTAGGGCATTCACATGAGGTTAAAATAACGTGTTAACTTTATTTTTCTGGTTGTTACGATCGCGGCAATACCATATATGAGCATTTTACTTATTTTTGTAGATTTTTACAAAATAAAACAACTTTTTATTTTAATAAACGTAATTATTATTTTTAGTCCCACTAGTGATCGCTGATATAATGCTTTGATATACTCAGTATACCAAAGTGTTACTGCCTGTCAGTGTAATAATTGGCAAACAGTCATAGCAACCCATCACGTTTGGCTAATGGGAGACAGAGGGAGCCCCTCCCTCTGTCATACCACTTAAATGCTGTAGTCGCTTTTGACCACAGCATTCAAGGGATTTAACAGCTGAGGAGATCGAAGGTTTCAGCAAGCGCCCGGCTGCCAGTCACAGCCAGGGCCCTGCGGTGATCGCGTTGGCACAGCTTCTGTACATGTACGTCGGAATATGTAAAGGGGACTTTTCTTGTGACGAGCATGTACGTGATAACGCATTAGGGGTTAAGGCTTTTTGTTTTATGTTAGCATGCAGGTCATAATTTAATGAACATTTAAAGTGCTGTTCCGCTTGCAAATGGAGTTTGAAAGTTCAATGACTATATGAGCAAAACAGAGAACTGTTTAACCCTTTAAGGATCTGGCAAATGGTTGCCTTCAGTATGCAGTTCATTTTTCCATTGCTATCTCACTGTATTCCAAGATAACATTTTAAATGTTTTTGCTGACTCTGCCATGTCAGGAATTGTTTTGCTGTTTTTTTGTTACATAAAAATTTGTGTTTCATTGATATAAATATATATAAATAGTGTGTAGGAGGGTGAGCCGGAGGAGGAAGCAAGTGCAGAGAGAAAAAGACACATACGTGCTGCAGCTGCTGGTAAGTTTTCTATGTCACACCAGTGCTGGATTCTCAGCTATACTGCTCATTACTGCTGTATAATTTATCCAGATAGAGATAGAAGAGCAGGATTCCCCTCTTCTATGTGTGCAGTGTATAGAACAAAAGATAGCAGTTAGGTTCCCCCACTAGTGCAAAGAAATCTGAGAATTAGAGATAGATCCTGCAGAGGAGAAAACTGCTATGTCTTATAAAGTCCTATAATGGCCAGAAATAGTGTTATTCCTCATCTACACACATATGACAGCTTATTCTGAAAAGTCACCTGAAAAGTTAGGTACGCTTTAAGTATACAGATTGTAGTGATTAAGGTGATACATAAAATTGTTTTTAGATTTAACCCCTTAATGACCGTGCCTGAAAAGTCCTTAATGAACAGCTAAATTTTTCTGTTTTTGCCTCTCTGCGTTTCAGCAGCCATAACATTTTTATTTTTTCATTGACGTGGCTGTATGAGGCCTTGTTTTATGCAAGAGAAATAGTATTGTTCTTTTCCCACAGTTTGGGGGTAAAAAAATTTTTTTTTACGGTGTGAATATAGGAAAAAGCGATTCTCGGAATCGTTTTTTTTGTTTCTTTTTTATCTTGTTCACGTTTCACGCTAAATAACCCATTAGATTAATTCTTCAGGTTATTACGGTCGTGTAGATACCTAATATGTGTAGTTTTTTGTTTTTATTTAGTGTAGGGGCAATAAAATGTATTTAATGCAAAATAAAGACTCTTTTTGTGTCTTTTTTTATTTATTTGTTTTGTTACTTTTTTTTTTTTTTTTAATCCCATCAGGGGATAACTTTATTTGTAACTTTATTTTTTACTTGTAATGTATTGGCATACTTCTGTACGCTAATACATTACACTGTGTCACTATGACACAGGCTGCTGATCGGGCAGCACATAGTGTGCCCGAACAGCAGGCAAACGGAACAGACAGCCCTGGAGTCCTTTGTAGGTCCCCAGGGCTGACTGCAGAGGGATTCCCCATTGTTTGATTGCATCACTGGAATCCCGGTGATGCGATCAAAGAGGGGAATTCCCTTTGATCTTGCCGCGGTCACGGACCGCGGTAATCAAAGGGTTAAACAGCTGGGGTCCGAATGTGTGCCGACCCCAGCTGTGTTCAGGAGGCTGCTCTAAGATCAGGAGCTGTTAGTAACAGCTCCTGCTTAGAGGATGAGCGCTCTCACGAGCGCTCATCAGCCTAATCTACAGCGACGCCAAAAGACGTCTCTGTAGACTAAGCACCCGCACCGCCTGACGTCAAAAGACAGTGGGCGGTCGGGAAGGTGTTAAATAACATGTATTTCATAAAACAACATTTTGTTTAGTCATATTATTTTTATTAAACTTTATTTATTTTACTTTTTTTGTCCCACAAGGAGACTTTTAAATGTATTTATTTATTTTCATTATAGTGCATTGGAATACTTATGTATTTAAATGAATTACTGCCTTTGCAAGTAAAACCCACAGACAGCAGTCAGGGCATTCACATAGGACAGCCCTATCCCTGAGGCTGAGAAGCCTGAACTGTGATCTTCTTTATTATAACTGTGTGACAGGAATCTATTTAATCATCAGCAGTGACTGTGATAGGAGTTTGCCCAGAGGGAGATTACATTATAAGTCACACACAGATTGTTCCTCATTGACTCAAGTAGAGAAAGCGTGTCACCGAAGCCTGATTCAGACTGTTGCTATGCAACCGATATCTGCTGATATAAGCAGCAAGAAAAGGAACAGGTTTAAAAATGACACATGGAATTTCATAATGGAAAACAAAATAAACCTTCGTTTTGAGTGAAGTTCCCCTTTAAATCTGGTCATATATCCACCAGTCTGGGGTCATCTGCAAGGGCAGGTTGGACCTCCCCCAGAAGCTAGAAAATTACTTATCTATTTAACTGATGACTGACAGTATATACCTGACTTTACCTACAGATATCATATAGGGTAATAGAGATAGTCACTGAACTCCCCTTCCTCTATAAATATTTCACAGTACTTACAGAATATTCATGTTAGGCCTGATTCACACGAGCGCTGCGCATCTCAGACATGAAAAACTTCAGTTTTTCACGTCCGAGGTGCATCCGTGCTCAGCGCTGCGGGACGCAATGTCACGCTTCCTCCATAGTTGAGAGTCTATGGAGGGATGCGTGATGCGTGAAAAGAACGGACATGTCCTATTTTCGCACGGACCCTTCACACGGTCCGTTGAAACAACGGCTGTGTGAACGGCAACATTGAAATACATAGGTCCATGGGACGGCAGCTGTTTCAACGGCCGTCCCACGGACGTTTAACACGCTCGTGTAAATAAGCCCTTAGTGTCCAGTCCTGTTTGCAGAGAATCCCCCCACCCAACAAAAATAAATAAATCTGTATGTTTGACCCAGAGGAAAAATGTGTCTATATTTGCACATAACTATTGATTTCTGTAAAAGCACTTTTGTTGTTAATATAACAGCAACCTTACTAACAGTAAACTTCACACTTTTCTTTTATACATAGAGTGAATATGAATTAAACATGACAAATTGCTGCTACTGCCAGCTGAAAAACATTACTTCTAGGGACATCAATGTGCAGTACATAATGCTGGATACGTGCCCCAAAGCTCCTTTAATCCAAGCGTTTTTCAAATATTCTGGATTATCGGACAGTCATATAAACAAAGTAAATAAAATATGCTTTAGACATCTGCGTCGGGACTCTGTTCATGGGTTCCGTTGGAGCTTATCATCAGGAGAATCCATGAAAGGAAACCAAACTGAAACAAACGGAAACCATAGGTTTTTATTTGCATCAACATTGATTTCAATGGTGATGATCCGGTACAAATGGTCTCCGTTTGTCACCGCTGTGTAAGGGTTCCGTAGTTTTGACGGAATCAATACCGTAGTCGACTGTTCATTCCGTCAAAACGACAGAACCCTTACACAACGGTGACAAAAGGGAACCATTTGCACCGGATCCGTCAGCATTGTAATCAATCGTGATACAAATGGAAACAAGATCACCATTCCCCTAAGTATCTCCTGGTTCTTGATGGGGATAAGAGATTTATATCACTTATACATATTGTATATAAAGAGTGAAAAGAAAGGAATAGGAGCAGTTGCGATCAACTTATCCTTATTTGATCCTCAGTGTGAATCAAAAAGTTGGTTGAGCCCTGATGCTCCTTCACAGATTTCACCTGCAATGTCACACAGCCCAGCCGTGTCCCAGAGAAAAAGCAGAAGGGACAATAATCCCTTCGTTCAGATGATGGGCAGGGGACCCAGAGATCAGACCCCCACCCATCAAAATGTAGCAAATCCTAAGGCTATATGCTGTAACATTATTAAATAGGGACACGTCTTTATCTTTTTGGCTGTGTCACTGTCTATCCTGAGTGGCGCTGAAGTAGAAGAGGGGGGTTCTGGGTAGAAGGAAAGACATATAAGTGTGCCCGCGCCACATATTGAATAAATAATCATTATTTATTTATGGTGACTTATTGTATTAATAATAATTATATATGAGCACATATAAATAAATATACATTACTTATATAGTGACATATTGTATAAATAATCATTATTTATTTATGGTGACATATTGTATTAATAATAATTATATATGAGCACATATAAATAAATATACATTACTTATATGGTCACATATTGTATAAATAATCATTATTTATTTATGGTGACATATTGTATTAATAATAATTAGATATGAGCACATATAAATAAATATACATTACTTATATAGTGACATATTGTATAAATAATCATTATTTATTTATGGTGAAATATTGTTTTAATAAAAATTCATTATATATGACCACATATAAATAAATATATATTACTTATATGGCCACATATTGTATGATTACTATTTTCTTTGACAGCAAAACAAACCCGCAAGGTTTAAATAAAGCATAGGATATTAACTTGTGAGGTACCTGACCTTTACTTGCTAATAGATGATGCTTTAAGTGATAGTTTATATTGCTGCAAGTTAAGTGACCATTACTTAGGTATAATTCTGGCAAATGAAACATTAAACTTTAATGGGAATAGTGGCATTTAATTGCATGATCTTCAGCGGATCAAACCACAGTCTAGCATTTGTAGCCATTTCATTATAACCTTAATAATATATAAAGTTCCATCACACAATAAAAGTTTTGTAGCACAGAACATACAGATATTAAACAAATGCTTACCAAAGTAAATAGTGCATAGCTTCTGCTTCTTAAGAAGGTGACCTGTATTCCTGTACTGTTTAAGGGGTTTTCCAGGACATCTCTACTATAATATACTAAACACCTAATGACAATATACTTTTCAACATATTTACTTTTTCAATTCTTTACCAATTGCCCTATCTCCCTGTAATAGCCTTGTAATAGTGGGGGGGGGTAGGGAAACGGACAAGTGAGCCCTAATCTACCCGCCACTCTGTCCCTGCCTACTTGCAACGACCCGCCCTAGGCGACGGGGTACAACTGGGCGGCGGTCCCTGCGCTCAGTAAGTGCATGACAAACACGACAAACAAACAAGGGAATACAAGCAAGGGAAATGGGCAGTTGCTCGCGGAAACACCGTGAGCAACAGAGTAGTGAACGAGCCGAGTCAAGCCAGGAGAGTGCGAGGTACAAAGCGAAAAGCAGAAGAGTAGTCGGTAAGCCGGGGTCTGTATGGAGCAGGATCAAAAATAGCAGGAGCTGTAGCTGGGCCAGGAAACCTCAAGGAAAGAATTCACAAGCACAGATGGACAGGAAGAGCAGGCTTAAATAGACAGAGGGCGGGAGCTAGCTGAGTCTGGCCAGGTTGCGATAGGCTCTCCCACTCCTAAGCCTGCCAGCCTGAGTGGAGGAAGCTGGTGTCTGTCTCAGGGATGTACACTCAGGTGTTGACTGATTAATTCTGGGAGTTAACCCCGAAGCAGTGCCTGGCAGATCCTTTACAGTACCCCCCCTTTTATGAGGGGCCACCGGACCCTTTCTAAGTGGACCTGGCTTACTGGGGAAACGCAGGTGGAACCTCCTGACCAATACCCCAGCGTGAACATCCCGGGCGGGTACCCAAGTCCTCTCCTCGGGCCCGTATCCTCTCCAATGGACCAGGTACTGGAGGGAGCCTTGGACCATCTTGCTGTCCACGATCCTGGCCACCTCAAATTCCACCCCCTCAGGGGTGAGGACGGGAACAGGAGGTTTCCTCGAGGGGGCCAAGGACGGGGAGCAGCGTTTCAGGAGGGAGGCATGAAACACGTTGTGTATACGAAAAGACGGGGGTAACTCCAGCCGGAAAGAGACAGGACTTAGGACCTCAATGACCTTATACGGCCCAATAAACCGGGGAGCAAACTTTTTGGACGGAACCTTGAGACGCAAGTTCCTGGATGACAACCACACCAGATCCCCGACCACAAACAGGGGGTTAGCAGAACGTCTTCTATCGGCTTGAGCCTTCTGTATGCTCTGGGACACCTCTAGGTTCTTCTGAACCTGGGCCCAGACTGTGCACAGATCCCGATGAACGACCTCCACCTCGGGATTGTTGGAACAACCAGGTGAAACGGAGGAGAACCGTGGATTAAACCCAAAATTACAGAAAAAGGGAGAGACCCCTGACGAGTTACTGACCCGGTTATTAAGGGAAAATTCGGCGAGGGGAATGAAAGAAACCCAATCAAATTGACAGTCAGAGACAAAACATCTTAAGTATTGTTCTAGAGACTGATTAGTCCTCTCCGTTTGGCCATTGGTTTCAGGATGGAAAGCAGAGGAGAAGGACAGATCAATCCCCAACTTATTACAGAAGGCTCTCCAAAACAATGAAACAAATTGTACCCCTCTGTCAGAAACAATATTGACGGGGACCCCATGGAGACGCAGGATGTGTTTGATAAACAAGGTAGCCAACGTCTTGGCGTTGGGTAGTTTCTTGAGGGGCACAAAGTGGCACATTTTACTGAAGCGGTCTACCACCACCCACACCACCGACTTGCCTTGGGATGGAGGCAAATCGGTGATAAAATCCATGGAGATATGTGTCCAAGGTCTCTGGGGAATGGGCAACGAACGCAGTAAGCCCGCTGGTCGGGACCTGGGAGTCTTGGACCTGGCACAAACCTCACAGGCGGCGACGTAGGCGTTAACGTCTTTAGGCAAACCAGGCCACCAATAATTTCTGGTAATGAGGTGTTTGGTACCCAGGATGCCTGGATGGCCAGATAGTGCGGAGTCGTGATTTTCCCTAAGTACCCTTAGCCGGAATTGCAGGGGAACAAACAGCTTGTTCTCAGGAAGGTTCCCAGGAGCTGAACCTTGATCAGCAGCAATTTCAGAGACTAAATCGGACTCGATAGAGGAAATGACTATACCTGGAGGCAAAATACAAACAGGATCTTCCTCCGAAGGAGGGCTGGCCATGAAGCTACGCGACAGTGCATCCGCCTTAATATTTTTAGACCCGGCCCTATAGGTAACCAAAAAATTGAATCTGGTAAAAAACAACGCCCATCGAGCTTGTCTCGGGTTTAGCCTCCGGGCAGATTCTAGGAAAACCAGATTCTTGTGGTCGGTAAGGACCGTTACCTGGTGCCTAGCCCCCTCCAGGAAGTGGCGCCACTCTTCAAATGCCCATTTAATGGCTAAAAGTTCGCGGTTGCCAATATCATAGTTACACTCCGTGGGCGAAAACTTCCTAGAAAAGTAAGCACAGGGGCGGAGATGGGTGAGGGAGCTGGTACCCTGGGACAAGACGGCCCCCACTCCCACCTCGGACGCGTCAACCTCCACAATAAATGGCTCCCTTTGGTTGGGCTGAACCAGCACGGGGGCCGAGATAAAGCACTTCTTGAGGGTCTCAAAAGCCTGGACGGCCTCAGGGGGCCAATGGAGGACATCAGCACCCTTGCGAGTGAGGTCCGTAAGAGGCTTAGCGACGACCGAGAAGTTAGCAATAAATCTCCTGTAATAGTTAGCGAACCCCAAAAAACACTGTAGCGCTTTCAGGGAGGCAGGTTGGACCCATTCAGCCACAGCCTGAACCTTGGCAGGGTCCATGCGGAATTCATGAGGAGTGAGGATTTGACCTAAAAATGGTATCTCCTGTACCCCAAATACACATTTTTCGATTTTGGCAAACAGTTTGTTTTCTCGAAGGACCTGGAGCACTTTCCTGACATGCTCTATGTGGGAGGACCAGTCCCTGGAAAACACCAATATGTCATCAAGGTACACTACAAGAAATATCCCCAGGTAATTTCTCAAAATCTCATTTATGAAGTTCTGGAAGACCGCAGGGGCATTGCACAACCCAAAGGGCATGACGAGGTATTCGAAATGGCCTTCGGGCGTGTTAAACGCAGTCTTCCACTCATCCCCCTCTTTGATGCGAATAAGGTTATACGCCCCCCGTAGATCCAATTTAGAGAACCATTGGGCCCCCTGAACCTGATTAAAGAGATCAGGAATCAAAGGAAGGGGATACTGGTTCCTTACCGTGACCTTATTCAGGCCACGGTAGTCAATGCATGGCCTAAGACCCCCATCCTTCTTCCCTACGAAGAAGAAGCCAGCACCTACCGGAGAAGAAGAGGGACGAATGTAACCCTTGGCCAGGGATTCCTGGATATACTCCCTCATGGCTTCACGTTCGGGACAAGAAAGGTTAAATATCCTACCCTTAGGAAGCTTAGCTCCTGGTACCAATTCGATAGCGCAATCGTATTCTCTATGAGGCGGTAATACTTCGGAGGCCTCTTTAGAGAAAACATCAGCGAAGTCCTGAACAAACTCGGGTAGCGTATTCACCTCCTTAGGGGGAGAAATAGAATTAACAGAAAAACATGACGTACAACATTCATTACCCCATTTGGTTAGCTCCCCAGTATTCCAGTCAAACGTAGGATTATGCAACTGCAACCAGGGAAGACCTAGAACCAAATCGTACGATAATCCCTGCATCAATAGTACAGAGCATTGCTCCAAATGCATGGAGCCAACAAGGAGTTCAAAAACAGGGGTATGCTGTGTAAAATAACCATTAGCAAGAGGAGTGGAGTCGATACCCACTACCGGAACAGGTTTAGGCAAATCAATCAGAGGCATAGCGAGAGACATAGCAAATTCCACAGACATGATATTAGTAGAGGACCCTGAATCCACGAAGGCACTGCCGGTAGCAGACCTACCACCAAAAGAGACCTGAAAGGGAAGCAATATCTTAGTACGTTTCATATTTACGGGAAATACCTGTGCGCCCAAGTGACCTCCCCGATGATCACTTAGACGCGGGAGCTCTCTGACAGCATTCTTACGCTTGGGACAGTTGTTTACTTGATGCTTGACATCCCCACAGTAGAAGCAGAGACCATTCTTCCTGCGGAATTCTCTACGTTGTTGAGGGGACACGGAGGCCCCGAGTTGCATAGGTATTTCTGAGTCTTTAGGGGAGAAACGAAGCAACGGGACTTCGGGAGGCATCATGGGGGAGTCGGAGGAAAAAACACATAAACGTTCACGTTGTCGTTCCCTGAGACGTCGGTCAAGTCGTACCACTAAAGCCATAACCTGGTCTAAGGAGTCAGAAGAGGGATAACTAACTAGCAGGTCTTTCAGGGCATTCGACAGACCCAACCTAAACTGGCACCTTAAGGCAGGGTCATTCCACCGAGAAGCTACGCACCACTTCCTAAAGTCAGAGCAATACTCCTCAACAGGTCTCTTACCCTGACGTAAGGTCACCAGCTGACTCTCGGCAAAGGCAGTTCTGTCAGTCTCGTCATAAATAAGTCCGAGGGCAGAAAAGAAACAATCAACGGAGGAAAGTTCAGGGGCGCCAGGAGCCAAGGAGAAAGCCCACTCTTGGGGCCCTTCCTGGAGCCGGGACATAATTATACCCACCCGCTGGCTCTCAGAACATGAGGAGTGAGGCTTTAAGCGAAAGTAAAGCCTACAACTCTCCCGAAAGGAGAGAAAAGCCCTCCGGTCACCTGAGAACCGGTCGGGCAACTTGAGGTGGGGTTCAAGGGGTGCGGTGAGGGGAACTACCAAGGTAGCATCAGGCTGGTTGACCCTCTGAGCCAGGGCCTGGACCTGTAGGGAGAGACCCTGCATTTGCTGAGCCAGGGTTTCACGGGGTTCCATAATGGTGTCAGGGACCAGGGTAGACTAGGTATAGGGCTTGTGAATTTGTAATAGCCTTGTAATAGTGGGGGGGGTAGGGAAACGGACAAGTGAGCCCTAATCTACCCGCCACTCTGTCCCTGCCTACTTGCAACGACCCGCCCTAGGCGACGGGGTACAACTGGGCGGCGGTCCCTGCGCTCAGTAAGTGCATGACAAACACGACAAACAAACAAGGGAATACAAGCAAGGGAAATGGGCAGTTGCTCGCGGAAACACCGTGAGCAACAGAGTAGTGAACGAGCCGAGTCAAGCCAGGAGAGTGCGAGGTACAAAGCGAAAAGCAGAAGAGTAGTCGGTAAGCCGGGGTCTGTATGGAGCAGGATCAAAAATAGCAGGAGCTGTAGCTGGGCCAGGAAACCTCAAGGAAAGAATTCACAAGCACAGATGGACAGGAAGAGCAGGCTTAAATAGACAGAGGGCGGGAGCTAGCTGAGTCTGGCCAGGTTGCGATAGGCTCTCCCACTCCTAAGCCTGCCAGCCTGAGTGGAGGAAGCTGGTGTCTGTCTCAGGGATGTACACTCAGGTGTTGACTGATTAATTCTGGGAGTTAACCCCGAAGCAGTGCCTGGCAGATCCTTTACACTCCCGGCCGGTCACGTGATGGCTTCCTCTTTGAATTTGACGCTTCCACCGAAGCCACGTACATTGATCTTCAGTCTTCTCTTCCAGTCTATTCAGTGTATTCTATCCAGTCTATTCAAGGCACATCATTTCTGATGTTGCAGTACACCGGTGGAGGAGTGTTCTTCCTCCTCCGTCTCTACATTCTCTGAGCGTGGTAGAAGTTCATCATGTTCTCACCACGCATGCTCAAACTTCAGTCCTCACGGCACCTACGTCACTCGTCCCTCCCCCCAAGAATCAGCTCAATGCCCTATTGCGAATGCCCCCATGGACCAGAAGCTATGCAAGTAAACAAATGGGAGTGCAGACTCATAACCGGGACTACACAGCAAAAAAGATGCAATAAAAACCGCTAAGAGATATTTAAAAAAATATCACTGCATAGTCAGAAGACCCCTTTAATATGCACCATAACTACTTGATTCAATGTGATTCAGTGTACACATGTAGATGTTTTAGAACCGTGTTAGTGAATGTAGTAGAGCTGAGATTGCCATTTGCCATCACTGCCATGATGTATACTGATGTGTTGTCTGTGAGTTTCCAATAAACCATTATTTTAATTCTGTAAGTTATTAGAGTGCATTTAATACATTTCACAAAATTATTGTCATCGATAAACATCTATTATGTATTTTATACAAAGAAAAACCACAATCTCTAAATTTCTGTCAAAAGTACTTTATACATTATGCCGACCCTTTCGGGACTGTTATATAATCAAGGGCCAACTGATTCAAGTTTTTTTTTTGTTTTGTTTTTTTTAAAGGAATATTTTGACTTAACGACAAAAGGTACATGGAATAAAGTGCAATAAGTCACCTTTAGATTTTGATAATAACATTTTGTTACCTGAAATATGCTGAATCAGCAGCATCTGCACAAATATCTGCAGTAGTTTGCTACAATGTATCAGTCTGGAGTCCCGTCTGTGTAGCTCACATAGACTAGACTAAATAGAATTGTATCCACTTTTCAACTGACATCAGGACTAGATATGTACTGGTTTGCTGCCTCCAATTGTAAACAAGAGAGATCTCAATCACTGACAGCAAAGACAGCAAAGACTTTTAAAATAGCGAGGATTTTAGAAATAAAGGCGGAAAGTTAACAAAGTTACTTTGCCAGTTTTCTGGCAGAGAAATGTTTAAATGACCCAAAAGCTGCAAACATTGCGACTTTTGGGCTGTTTCCTCAACTCTTGACACTTTTCAAAAAAGCGGGTTGGAGCTTAGCGATAGGGGGCATGCCAAACACGCGGCCCTATAATTTAAGCCAGAAACTGGCTCCTACCTAGCGTATATTTGTCGCAAGGACAGCCTCATGCCTCCTAATACATTGTTTTCATCTTACTCCAGCTTGTTTATAAGTTAGACAGTCGCAGTCTTATTACATCACCCGTTTGTATATTAGAAAGTTCTCTAACTTTCCATTTATACAATGATTACGTTTTAGTCATGCCGTATAAGTCCAGAAACCCCCTTTAATAAACACATACAAACGAAAATATTATATTAGTACCATCAAAGCACATAAATTACTAAAGATGAACTTTCATTTCGTGATCAGTGTTTTAGGCATGCTATAGAATTTTTTTGTTTAGTTACCAAAATGAAGTTGGGTGATCATTTTGGATAAGTCGAAACGGGGAGGGGGAGTATAAGCTCATGCTTACTCAGTTGTGAGGCTGTGTGGGGGCGTGAGAATCACTCCTTTTGGTAGATGTGGAAATTCCTTTAGGTGGAATCACACATTGCGCACTCCAAAATTCTGCAACAAAGTACAGTACAATGTTAGTAAATAGGGTTTTAACCAACCACATTCATTCATGGCGTAAAAAATCTGCATGTTCTATATGTTACGGAAATTTTGCAGATGTTTACCATAGATTGAATGAAAATCTTCCGGATAACTTCATCACCAAATACAACAACAAAATGTATGCAGATTTCATTGCGGTGTTTAATATTCGTCACCAGGGGTCAAATCCAACCATGTTACATACATACACTATATGGACAAAAGTATTGTGACACCTACACATTTCTACAGGAGATTTTATGACATCCCATTCTAAATCCATAGGCATTAATATGGAGTTGGTCTTTCCTTTGCAGCTAAAACAGCTTCCACTCTTCTGGGAAATGTTTCTACAAGATTTTGGAGTGTGGGAATTTTTGCCCATTATTGCAAAAGAGCATTTGTAAGGTCAGACACTAATGTTGGATCAGAGGGCCTGGCATCATTTTGGTTTATCTCAAAGATGTTTGATGGGGTTGAGGTCAGATATCTGTGCGGGCCAGTCAAGTTCTTCCACCAAACTCACCCAACCATGCCTTTATGGACCTTGTTCGGTGCACTGGGGCACAGTTATGCTGGAAAAGTAAAGGGCTTTCCCCAAACCGTTCCCACAAAGTTTGAAAGCATACAATTGGCCAAAATTTCTTGGTTTGATGAAGCATTAAGATTTCCATTCACTGGAACTAAGGGGCCTAGGCCAACCCCTGAAAAATAACCCCATAATATTATTCCTCCTCTACCAAACTTTACAGTTGGAATAATGCAGTCAGGCAGATAATGTTCTCCTAGCATTCGCCAAACCCAGACTCATCCATCAGACTGCCAGTCAGAGAAGCGTGATTCATCACTCCAAGGAACATGTTTCCACTGCTCCAGAGTCCAGTGGCGGTGTGCTTTACACCACTCCATCCGACGCTTGGCATTGTGTTTGGTGATGTAAAACTTATATGCAGCTGCTCGGCCATGGAAACCCATGCCATGAAGCTCCTTGCGGGCATTTTTTGTGCAAATGCCAGAGGAGGTTTGTAACTTATAAAAGTTATTGAGGTTGCAGAGCATTGGCGACTTTTATGCACTTTGATGCCTGGTCACGCGGCGACCACGCTCTGTAACTTTACGTGGTCTGCCACTTTGTGGCTGAGTTGCTGTGGTTCATAAACGCTTCTACTTTACAATAATACCACAAACAGTTGATTGTGGAATATCTAGGAGGGAAGGAATATCACAAACTGACTTGTTACATTGGTGGCATCCTATTACAGTACCACGCTTAAATTTTGTGACTTCTTTAGAATCAGACTGCATGGCGAGGTGCTGGATTTTATACACCTGTGGCAGTGGGACTGAATGAAACACCTGAATTCAACAATTAAGATATGTGTCACAATACTTATGTCCATATAGTGAATCTTTGTAACCAAAAGGAATGTGGCTTAATTTTGCAACATTATTACTGGAGCACGGAAAGTAATCTATGCGCTAAAGCGATGAAGGCTCAGATACATACATACATATTGTACTATATGCTATTCTACAGACAAGTTCTAGTGGCAGCTAAAGAACACTGGTCAACACATATTGAATTTTACTGAATCCTGTATATATGTTGGGAACAGTAGCAGAACTAGAACCCAATTTACAGATACGTTTTTTTTCCCCTTTAAGGGAAATGATTTCTGTAGTACAGTAGCACTAGCCAAAAGCATTAATGTGTGGAGTGAAGTAGCCCAGTGTTTTAATAGAAACATCTGCCTTTGAATGCGGGCAGTAAACTCTGATGCCACGTGTTCTGCTTTATTTAAGCTTACTGTAGCAGATTTAACTCCCTCAGAAGCTTTTTGTTACTGCCTATTGCAAAGCTTTTTTTCTTTCCCTGTGCTGGAGATGGAAATATGACTGGGATTCCTTATGGAGGGTAAGTGACCATCATGAATTCATTCACTGGTGCTCTTTTTATTATCGAACAGATTCAATTGCTGCTGGGAAAGAATTATGTCTGACCGAGGTTGTGTATCTGAGGTGGACCAGTTCTTTTGGTGCAAGACTATGGCAATATTGGGGTTGACTGTGAATGGCTAGAAGCTTCTGTAGGGTGGTTTATATTATAAGCTCCATATAATTTTAGTTCTATTGAGAATAAAAACTGAAATTTGTTGAAGCTACGGTATCTTCTACCAAGATATTTGTTTCTTAAGTATTTCTACTACACTATAAGCTATTAAAAACACATTTTACACAACAGTGCAGTACATCATCTATTCATCATGACTCAGTGTTTGCTTTCATTTGTGTAATCACCAAAAATGTGCAGCCCCTTTAAATCCTACTTACTGATTGTATTTATATTGCATGTCATTAGTGCTATGGGTTTTCATTTTATCAGTTTTATTGATTTAGAAAAAAGTTAGGTTTGCTTGCAGACTGGAAGAGGGAATTCTGTATTTTATGAGAGAGCATTAGAGCGTTGGAAGAAGCAGTTTGCTTTCACATATATGACTGCACTGCCGTGAGGAGGATCTTATGTTAGGAGATGATCTAATAGAGATTTACTTCAGCAGTAGTATTATTACATTAAAACCTTGCTATAAAGACAATACAGAACTGCAGTGAATGGTTTCCCTTTACATATCTTTGAAGAACATTCTCCCAAATGCCCTAGCACAGAGAGAGGCTCCCCTGCTCCATGAGCCAGAGTGTAGAATCACTAACAAGTAGTGGCTCTTGACCTGGCAGACTGGGTCCATGAATGTTTTACATGGATGGCCACTCATTTTAATGGCCACGTGAAATACTACATCTCTCCTGTAGAGGCCACTGCAGGGTAAATGAGCAGCCAAAAGCAACTTCTGATAAAATGTGCTTGGTATCAAGACCCTTGTCGATCAGCTGATTCCTGCAGCTGCTCTCATATTAAAGGGGTTGTCTGTGATGAGGCAACACCTTTAACAAAAAGTCAAACTAACAAGACCCAGCGTTAGATGGAGGATATTCAGACTGTAAAGTGTAGTCATATTTTGGTCCTATTTTTCAGTATTTTAGTCTTCAAAATACAGTTAATGTTTCACCATAATTGACTTTTGTGAATTTCTTGAAAAGTATGACAAGTTAAAATAAAAATGATAAAATTTACAATCCTAAACCAGTGGTGTTTATTAGTATTGAATTTCTTAGAAATCATTTTTGAGTTATGCTTTGGCACATTTTGTACTAGTATCATCCTTAAAGCTACCACCTGTTTATGACCTTCATTCTATCTGTTAGTATCATGTCCCGTTCCATTTTACCAGTTTAATTGTGTAGTCATTATTTATTCATTTTGTTTTCTAAATAGATCCAAAATTCAGTGCCGATTAATTTTTACAATACATCTATATAGGATTTGGAGCTCCGTTTTCATGATACAGTGCTCCAAATTCTGTCTGCCTGCAACCACCATCACGGGAAGCTCATTGCAGATGGCTTAGGTTCTGTTCATACTGTCACCATTTTTTTCATGTTTTCAGGATACGGGGAGAATCCGTTATGATCCATCATACTCCATTTCTTTAACTGGTCCTAATGAATCTGCTTGACTTTTTTTTTACTGGATAGACTAGCATCATAGAGCTCTGGAGACCCAGTCAAAAAGTACCAGAAGATAGAACAGAAGATATCTTCATTAAGCTCCTAAGCTCCCCCTAGTGGTTGCTGCAGGCAGAATTTTATCAAGAGAGGGGGATTTGGAGCTGTGTAACAGAAAAACAGCCCTCTGACCCATGTAAAGTCATATAAAATGAAACTGCACAAACTTTTGATACTATATATATGGAAAAGAATAGAACTATAGGTACACCTTCGGGTTTGTTTCTTTCCTTTTAGATTTATTGCAAATGTACTCTCTCCAAGAAAATGGACAGCACTGTGTGTGTGACGCTTTAATATCTAAGAATGAATGAATGCCCCTTTGTAGATTCAAATTGTCATTCAATAATTTATCTGTCTTCATTAAGCTCCTACTAGTAGTGGCTGCGGGCAGAATTTTATAAATTATTTTTATGGCTGTGTGAAGAGTATGGGATTTGGAGCTGTGTAACAGAAAAACAGCACTCTAACCCATGTAAAGACATATAAAATGAAACTGCACAAAATTTTGATACTATATATATGGGAAAGAATAGAACTATAGGTACACCTTCGTGTTTGTTGCTTTCTTTTTAGATCTGTTGCAAATGTACTCTCTCCAAGAAAATGGACAGCACTGCTTGTGTGACTCTTTAATATCTAAGAATGAATGAATGCCCCATTGTAGACTCAAATTGTCAGGAATCTGAATCTTCACACCGGTAGTATTATTAAGTCAACATGAAGTTTCAACTGTACTCAGTCTTTATCAAGATGTTGGGTAAATAAAACTGCCAACTCAAAGACTTGAACGGCTTCATCTTGAAAACTTGGATGTATTATTCTTTATTTACTTTTCAATTCTCACTCTTTAACAATTTGTTTTCTTTGTGCTACTTAGACCGAAAGGAGAAAGACAATTCTTGGCAATTTCTCAAAGTTCGCATATGAAGGATCATCACTAAAATTTAATTCACATATTATAATACTTAAATGAGAAAACAAATCACTATGGCTTTTTATAGCAATTTCATGTCTAGAACAGTGGTCTCCAATCTGTGGCTTTCCATCAGTTGTGAACCTACAACTCCCAGCATGTCCTAACAGCTGCTGAGAGGTGTAGTTTCACAACAGGTGGAAAACCACACATTGGAAACCACTGTTTTAGACCAAGATCCTGCTATAAAAAGCATGAAAGGCACTTGTGTGGCCAGAACATCAAAGGGACTTATGTGGCCAGAACATCAAAGGGACTTGTGTGGCCATTTGGCTATAAGAATGAGTGGTACAATAATCCAATCATCACATAAATAACAAACAGACATACGAAATAATGCATAAAATATAAACATAAAATAAAGGAAAACTAGAAAAAATTGCTCATATAGTTGGATACCTACTACTACTACTATTACTACTACTACTACTACTACTACTACTACTACCACTACCAGGGCCGGCCTTAGGATAGTAGCACCCTGTGCAAAAAAATAATAATTGCCCCATAAAAAACAATATAATGCCTCCACAGTATAATGCCCTATATAGTGCCCCACACAGTATAATGCCCCTTACAGTATAATAATATTTAATAATATATTATAACCCCTTCAAGTACACTGTATTTTGTCCTCTAATTGCGCCCACACAGTATCATGCCCCCTAAGTGCCATACACTGTATATTGCCCCCTGCAGTACCCCTACACAGTATAATGTCTGCTTAGTGGCCCCCACACAGTATAATTCCCCCCTCCCCTGACTTCCACACACAGTCCTCCCCCTTGTAAATAGTGTCCCCTGTAGATTGTGCCATACAGCCTCTCTGTTGACAGTGCCATAATCCCCCACCTCCTCCTTGTAGATCGTGCCATACAGCCCCCCACCTCCCTCTTATAGACGATGCCCCCAAACAAACAAAAAAATTGTACTCATCTAGGCCCCGTACCCATGACGAACTGAGATGCTCCACGATGGGATCCTTGTGTAGGCCGGCATGATCCTGTAGCCGAGTACAAAGTTTCCCAACCTTTTCGGACTCACGGCACCACTGGGAAAATACAATTTCCTCTAGGCACATCAACCAAAAATTGTTTAGAGACAGACAGAGAACGGCTAAAAACAAGCACTACACTCGTAGGGTATGTTCACACAGAGTTTTTTGTAAGGCAAAAAAAATCTGCCTCCAAATTCCTTCAGGAATTGGCAGCGTTGTTTGACATTTTATTTTTTTAAGCTGTTGAAGCTAATGCAAAAGACGCAGGCAAAAAAGCATTCCAACCGGGCGCCGCAGGTATTTTCTGCCTCCTATTATTTTCAATTGGAGCTCAGAGGTGGAAACCACTTGAAATCCATCAGCCCCCCACTCACAGTAAAATAACCATCAGCCCACCACTCACAGTAAAATGACAATCAGCCCCCCACACACAGTAAAATGACCATCAACCCCCCCCCCACTCACAGTAAAATTACCATCAGCCCGCCACTCTCACTAAAATGACCACTCACATATTCCCCATGTAGATAGTGCCACGCAGCCCCCTTGTAGGTAGTGCCACACAGTCCCCTGTATATAGTGCTACACAGCCCCTTGTAGGTTAGAGCCACACAGCCCCATGTAGGTAGTGCCACACAGCCCCCTTGTAAGTAGTGCCACACAGCCCTCTTGTAGGTAGTGCCACACAGCCCCCTGTAGATAGTGCCACACAGTCCCTTGTAGGTAGTGCCACACAGCCCCCTGTAGGTAGTGCCACACAGCCCCCTGTATATAGTGCTACACAGCCCCTTGTAGGTTAGAGCCAGACAGCCCCCTGTAGGTAGTGCCACACAGCCCCCTTGTAAGTAGTGCCACACAGCCCCCTTGTAGGTAGTGCCACACAGCCCCCTGTAGATAGTGCCACACAGTCCCTTGTAGGTAGTGCCACACAGCCCCCTGTAGGTAGTGCCACATTGCCCCCTGTAGATAGTGCCACACAGCCCCTTGTAGGTAGTGCCACACAGCTCCCTTGTAGGTAGTGCCACACAGCCCCCTGTGGATAGTGCCACCCAGCCCCTTTTAGGTAGAGCCACACAGCCCCCTGTAAGTTAGAGCCACACAGCCTCCTCTAGGTAGTGCCACACAGCCCCCAGTAGATAGTGCCACACAGCCCCTTTTAGGTAGAGCCACACAGCCCCCTTGTAGGTAGTGCCACACAGCCCCTTTTAGGTAGAGCCACACAGCCCCCTGTAGGTTAGAGCCACACAGTCCCTGTAGATAGTGCCACACAGCCCCTTATAGATAGTGCCCCACTGCCCCCTGTAGGTAGTGCCACACAGCCCCCTTGTAGTTAGTGCCACACAGCAACCTGTATGCAGTGCCACACAGCCCCCTTGTAGGTAGTGCCACACAGCCCCCTGGTTGGTAGTGCCACACAGCCCCCTTCTAGGTAGCGCCACACAGTCCTCTTGTAGATAGTGCCACACAGCCCCCTTGTGGGTAGTGCCACACAGCCCCCTTGTAAATAGCACCCCCCTTCCTGTAGATAGCGCCACTGTAGCTCCCTGAAGGAGCGGAATCCCCCTGTTGCTGGGGATTCCGCTTCTGGAGCGCTCTGCTTGATGTCTCTGTCCATATATGGACAGTGACATCAGGAGCAACTCCTGAAGGGGAATCCCCGTCCACAGCGTTGCCGACCCTATAGCAATGCTCTACTGATTTCCCAGACAGACAAAGGAGTTTTAAGACTCACCTGGCTGCTTTCCAAATCTTGCTGTCCTTAGTAGTATTTTTTTTTCTCTGAGAGCTTAACAAGGAATAAGCCTTTACAAATCCAGAGGAAATCACATTTACATCCTGCACTGAAATATTTGGATTTGTAAAACATGATATTTCATCAGTAAGACGCATTATCAAATTTGAAGGAGAAGATTGCATTTCTTCACTGTTCACACAGAGTTTCATGTATTGAAAACACAATTCCGGATTTAGGTTTTATTATAAAATAATTTCGACAAGGTGTTCAAATAACTGAATACATAGATCTGCTATTGATGGGTACAATGACATTACAGGACTTTGTTTTCGAAGCTTTTGGCTGAATAACTAGATAGTAAGACAAATCTTGAAGCATTATAACTTGAAAACGACTTAACATTCAAGATGGGCAAACAATGTTTACTACAGTAATAGTCAGACACCTGATGGTCCAAAAATGTCTATTGTCCAAATATTCCCTAAGATCCTTTTATTCCAAGAGGAAACAATGGTCCATAGGAGGCAACTTTTCACTCTCGTTGACTCATGAAAGAGACTGAACTGCGTCAAAGGTTGTGTTTGTAGCTATAAACGTATGAAGAGGTTGGTTGGCTGCATAGTCTTGCTCACAGCATTCAATAATTTCATTGATAAGAACAATAGTATGTAAGTGACAATGTCCATATACAGTAGTTTATAAATTTTTTACATTATACTGAACAGTTGTAAACAAAGTAAAAATTCTCATATACACCCATATACATGGGTGTAACTACAGCCATCGCAGACATAGCAGCTGTTACAGGGCCCAGAGTGGGGTCACTCAGGTGCAGCAATGACGCCGCTCAGTAGAAGCAGCCATAGAGTACCTGATATAATTCTTTCTGCCTGCAGCCGTCACCAATGTTCCCTCTAAGTCTTGGGAGCTCCTGAGTGAAGCAGTTAGGGAGCAGGGCAAGTCTCCATCAATGGTGGGCGATCTGAGGACCAAAAGTAATACCCCCAGTAAACGCTAATATAGCGACTAAATAAAAGAATAAGAAAACTTATTTTAAATTAGTTTTAATCACTTTTTTAAATACTATAAAATTACAAGTACACCAGTAAAAATAGACCGTTATAAACACCAATTGTAGGCATCAATGAAAGAATCCCTCTGTTACACCACTTTCCCTATAGATAGCATTACACACAGCCCTATCCATATATAGCACCACACAGCCCCCCTGTAGAGAGCACAACACCCCCCCTGTGGTTAGCACCACACAAACCCCCTTGTGGATAGCGCCACACACATTCCCCTGGGGATAGCGCCACACACACTCCCCTGTATATATTGCCACACAGCCCCCTCTTGTATATAGTGCCACACAGCCCCCCTTGTATATAGTGCCACACAGCACCCCTCTCTTGTATATAGTACCACACAGCAATCTCCCCGTGTATATTGCCACATAGCCCCCCCAAAACAAATATTGTGCTTACGTTGCCCCGTTCCTGCGACGGACGGAGCGCTGCACAGAATTGTGGGTGGGACGCATACGTAGACCAGCGTGATGCAGTGATGTCATCACGCCGATCTGCACAGGGAGTCTTCCTAGCGCCTCATAGGCTGCAGGCCTAACATGGCCTGCAGCTTATAGTATTCATTTGTATCTGCATCCTGAGGATGCAGATACATTAAGGCCCCCTCTGTGCTGCCCCAAAATGGATGCAGCACTTCTTAGACTACGAGTCCTAGGCACTCCCTCTCTTCTCAGATTGGCCGGAGCTGCCTACATTAGCAGTTCTATCCAATCCGTGAACAGAGGGAGTGTCTTAGAGTCTGCCTGAGTAGCACTGTGGCCATTGTGAGATAACACAGAGTGGACCCTAGAAAGACAGATCCACGGTGGAGGGGCACAACTGGAGGGCACCAGGTAATATTACTCCATATACGCTATCACATTTACAATTTTGTCCTGAGACTGGAGGGTTGCTTTAATTACTTTGCCTAGGGTCCAAATTAATTCTAGTTATGTCCATACATGTTTAAATATGGATATACACATTTAAAAAAATAATAATAATAAGTTTTGTATCAATTCTGTTTAAATCTACTTTTTTCTGAGGCTGTCTTTATAGACCTTTGTAGGAGTAAAATAATAACAGGAATCTATGAGCGACCCTTGTTATTTCATTGATAAGCAGAACATGCAAACTTCCAGTCATTTAATGAGATGTGGCCCAGGATCATCTCATGCAGGTCTTATAAATCTGCTTTACTAAATGAATTTCAATGATTTCTGGAGAAGAATAATTTTCCTGCATATGCTCATTTGACCCTCCGCAGATAGTAGAATAATGAATGACGCTGAGAGTACAAACTTCAGCCGTGAAATCCAAAACAATATAAATGAAAGTAGCTTAAGATGCTTAGAAGTGTCTCTCTCTGTCCAAACTAAGTCTATTTATTCCTAAAGTATGAAAGTTTGAGTTATATTTATCTTACGGCATGGGATTTCAGTTTTATTATGCCCAGAAGAATCCATGTTTTATTGCTGAGAAGAATAAAGCGACCATTCTTCATAAACCATGTCTCTACATGGTATCAAGAAAATCTAAAATGTGAATGGATTTCTTACGAAAGTACACAATTATTGAACTTACACATCCACACACTTTCGGAATGTCCTTATGTGCATGTCTTGTTATATAGTTAGAGGTCATTTCAGTGTATCTTTGTCTGTGACCAGAGGACCATGGTTATATCAGTAGTCTGAATAATGATATAGTGCTTTGAATTCACTTGTGTCATCTTAATGACTTCAACATAGCAGCTCATTGCCTCAGCATTGATGTGAACTAATCTTTCACTACTAAGCTGCAAATACCCTTCTTTAAAAATATTCATCCGTGGAGAATAAGATATATAGCTCCTCGGAGAAGCACAAAATCATAAAATTATTGCAATGTATGTATATCTCGGTAAGCTTTTTGTGTTCAGTTTTGATAAGAATCTCCATTATTAAATATGAGATAGATAGATAGATAGATAGATAGATAGATAGATGATAGATAGATAGATAGATAGATAGATAGATAGATAGATAGATAGATAGATAGATAGATAGATAGATAGATAGATAGATAGATAGATAGATAGATAGATAGACATAGAGAGATAGGGGTGAAGAGAGAGAACTTCATTCTTGTGGCATCCTCCTGCAAGTTTGGGCCTTTGGTAGGTAATTGAACAAATCTTGATTTAAAAAAATCCTACCATTTTGTGTATACAATTGCTGTGCAGACCTATGTGTCTCCATGGTTACAGGCTACAAACAATTTGTGTAGTCTAATTTTGAAGTCATGTGATACTCTCCATGTGTGCCCTCTTGTTGCTAACCTACAGACCATGGAAGAGAGACAGAGTAAGGAAAGTAAGCAAGGGAGTACATCTCTGTTCCCTTTGTGTTTGTGCTGTAGGTTTGGCATATAGATCTGGAAAGCTTCTAGTGCGTATGCCAAAAATATCCATAGGGCTCCATTAACCTGATGAAAGTCAAAAGTTATTCTTTTGGCATCCATTGGCTGGTATTTATTGGTATACCTTTGTTTAAATTGTATAGGAATGTGTAGTCTACATGAAAAAAACAAAAAACATGTAAATTTTTATAACTGGGAGCTTATTGGTGATGTATTCCACTGTATGCCAATACTGCAGCATACATCACATCCTTTTGTCAGAGGTATATGTCGGGAAATCCTCCTGTTGTATGCCACCAAAAGAAAGCTCAAACACAATGTGAGCAAACTCTTAGGCTTCATGCACACGACCTTATTTTTGCGGCCGCAATGTATCCACATTTTTGCGGATAAATTGTGGACCCATTCTTTTCTATGGCCACATACACACAACCGTGATTCACACTGATCGGTGCGGGGGCCGGTATTGCGGACCGCAAAATATCAGAATAAGTTATTTTGCACTCCGCAATTGCGGATTCACCAATACTGGTGAATTGTTGTGGATCTGTGACAAGGGTTTTTTGCGGTCTGATGGACCGCTACGGACCCTTGGATTTGGGAACCGAAAAACCAATGTGGTCGTGTGCATGAGGCCTTACAGATGACTGAAGAATTAGACTACAGTGAGTTTATTTGCAGTTTGTAACCATAAACATATCTCTGCTTAGAAGCTGTATATAAAAAAAATTCTATATATTTTTTTTTAATTTTTTATTTTAAGCGATAAACAAATTGCTTGCAAAAGTGCACATGTACGTTAAGGAGATTAGGTGTTGCATATTTCTCATTTTCATTAAAATATTGTATTGTTCTATTAAAAATATATACTGTTTTGAGAAGTTTATTTTAGTTTTAGTACAGTAGTTACTTATGATTGTGAAAAGAACTCTCTGTTACTGTTTCTTTGTAATTCTTCCTGGAAATGTATAAATAAATTGACAACTGAGTGATGCATTATCTCTTAGCAAAGGAGCGTGTCCCTATAAAGTCTCAGACTATCCAAACTGTGCTGCAGGAATCAAAAAATACAAGTATTTTGTAAGACAGACAGGAGAGCTGTCAGAATGCTTATAGTGGTTCTAAAGCAGAACTTCAAAAAATGGCAGTTGCAATGGAGAGAAAACACAAACATACACACTTTTACTCAATCCCTTTGATAGAATAACATTTTACAGAATTGATTCATAACAGTGGGGTGTCTGTGATTTTAGCGGTTCATGTGCACACATTTTGAAGCCACAAGTGCAGAACCAGTGTACAGTGTACATTGTAATAGGAGATGCAAGAGTACAAAGAATAGATTTGTCAAAGTATTGAACATCTCAACTTCCCTTCTGTCACTGGTGCAAATTTATCATCACCTTTACACTTGTCTAGAGATGGGATAGCACAGAACGCTTGATTGAAATTCACACCACAATCCAATATCATTGCAGTCATCTGATTAGATTGTGGGGGACTTTTGCTCACTTGTGGCCGTGTCTCAGCGCAGCTGTACTTCCCTCATACATAGTCAAGACACCGCAGAACGCCATAGAAACAAGCAAATACATTGCTGTCTCAGTTAATTGTGAGCAGAGCAGGCAGAAGACAGAGGAGGAAAGAGGCAGGGACAATACACTTCATGGTAAGCCTTGTTTAGAAAACTTCTCTTCAAAATGTGGGAATATAGAGTTGGGATGTTCAAACATTATCTCATGTAATCCTCTTATTTCTTAGTATTTTGGAGCCTTTGTAAGATTTGAGCTCTGCACCACTAAATCTCATAGCATGTGTATATAGAGGCTTTACCTGACATGCTACCTTCTTGCGGCAGTGGATGAGAGGAGTTGTAGGTGATTTATGTTATCCTTCATTTAAATGGAATAGTGTAAGAAAACACTTAACATGTAAAATATGGGTTGAGTTTTGCTCAAGTTGTCAATTTAATATGAAAGGAAATACGTCCTATGTTTGTATAACTTTGAATTGTGTATTCTACTAAAGTGGTTGTTTTGTATTTACAATTCATTTTCAAGAATTCTGAATAAATAGAGGGGTCGGGCATTCAAGACCCTAATGTGTTAGCAGAGAGTACAGAGCAGCTACAAAGAGCATCGCTCACTCAGGAGGACTCGGCATGTCCGTTTTTTACATAAATAATCCATTGTGTAATAATTCCGGACGCTTGGTGCTTGTTTCTGTCACACATTACAGATGTTCTCTGGGAGTTTCAGCAGTAGGAAACACTGTGATCAGCTTATGATTGGGGTACCCTTTCTAACAAAGAAAGATTGTGCAGGACACTTTGCTCTGGTGTAATGGTCCTGAGGGTAGAACTGAAGAAAAAATTAACCCTTTGGCATTAGTGTAATATATACAGTTAGGTCCAGAATTATATAGACAGTGACACAATCTTCATGATTTGGGCTCTGCATGCCACCACATTGGATTTGAAATGAAACAACTGAGATGCAATTGAAGTTTAGACTTTCAGGTTTAATTCAAGGGGTTGAACAAAAATATCCTGTAAAACGTTTAGGAATTGCAACCATTTTTCTGCACAGCCTCCTCATTTCAGGGGCTCAAAAGTAATTGGACAAATTAACATTACCATAAATAAAATGTGTTTTTTTTTAAATACTTTGTAGAGAATCCTTTTACAGGCAATGACTGCCTGAAGTCTGGAACCCATGGATATCACCAAACGCTGGGTTTCCTCCTTTGTGATGCTTTGCCAGGCCTTTACTGCAGCTGTCTTCAGTTGTTGCTTGTTTGTGGGTCTTTCTGCCTTAAGTTTTGTCTTAAAGAGGCTCTGTCACCACATTATAAGTGCCCTATCTCCTACATAATCTGATCGACGCTGTAATGTAGATTACAACAGTGGTTTTTATTTTGAAAAACTATCATTTTTGAGCAAGTTATAAACAATTTTAGATTTATGCTAATTCATTTCTTAATAGACAACTGGGCGTGTTTTTACTTTTTACTAAGTGAGCGTTGTACAGAGGAGTGTATGAAGCTGACCAATCAGTGACCAATCAGCATCATACACTTCTCATTGTTCCAGCGTGATTGTGCAGTGAAACAAGCTGGGCATGAATTGAGAGAAGTGTATGACGTCAGTGATTGGTCAGCGTCATACACTTCTCTTTACAACGCACACTTGGTCAAAAGTAAAAACACGCCCAGTTGGTCATTAAGAAACTAATTAGCATAAATTTAAAATTGCTCATAACTTGGTCAAAAATTATAGTTTTTCAAAATAAAAACCACTGCTGTTATCTTCATTACAGTGCCGATCAAATTATGTAGAAGATAGGGCACTTATAATCTGGTGACAGAGCCTCTTTAATCAAGTGCAATGCATGCTCGATCGGGTTGAGATCTGGTAAATTGACACGGCCATTGCAGAATATTCCACATCTTTGCCTTAAAAAATTCTTCAGTTGCTTTCGCTGTATGTTTTGGGTCATTGTCCATCTGTACTGTTAAGCGACGTCCAATCAACCTTGCTGCATTTGGTTGAATCTGAGTAGAAAGTATATCCCGGAACACTTCAGAATTCATCCGGCTGCTTCTGTCTTCAGTCACATCATCAATAAACACTAGCGACCCAGTGCCTTTGGCAGCCATGCATGCCCATGCCATCACACTGCCTCCACCATATATTACAGAGGATGTGGTGTGCTTTGGATCATGAGCCATTCCAAGCCTTCTCCATACTTTCTTCCTCCCATCATTCTGGTACAGGTTGATCTTAGTTTCATCTGTCCAAAGAATGCTGTTCCAGAACTGGGCTTGCTTCTTTAGATGTTGTTTGGCAAAGCCTAATCTGGCATTTCGATTTTTGAGGCTGATTAATGATTTGCACCTTGTGGTGAACCTCTGTATTTGCTCTCATTAAGTCTTCTCTTTATGGTAGACTTAGATCCTGATGCACATACTTTCAGGAGAGTGTTCTTCAATTGAGTAGATGTTGTGAAGGGGTTTTTCTTCACCATGGAAGGGATTCTGCGATCATCCACCACTGTTGTCTTCCGTGGACATCCAGGCCTTTGAAGTTCACGAGATCACCAGTGCACTCTTTTTTTTTTCAAGAATGTACCAAACTGTTGATTTGGCCACTCCTAACATTTGTGCTATCTCTCTGATGGATTTCTTAATTTTTTTCAATCTAATGATGGTCTGTTTCACTTGCATTGAGAGCTTCTTTGACCTCATGTTGTGGATTCACAGCAACTGCTTCCAAATGCAAATACCACACCTGGAATCAACTCCAGACCTTTTACCTGCTTAATTGATGATGGATTAACGAGGGAATAGCCCATGCTGCCCATTAAATAGCTTTTGAGATAATTGTCCAATTACCTTTAGTCCCCGTAAAAAGAGGCAGCTAAATATTAAAGAGCTGTAATTCCTAAACCCTTCCTCAAATTAGGATGTGAATACCCTCAAATTAAAGCTGAGAGTCTGCACTTTAAGCCCATATTGATTATATAACTGTATATTCAATATATTTTGGTAAACAGCCAAAACTTGTGTCACTGTCCAAGTAATTCTGGACCTAACTATATATATACACAGTGAAGGAAATAAGTATTTGATCCCTTGCTGATTTTGTAAGTTTGCCCACTGTCAAAGACATGAACAGTCTAGAATTTTTAGGCTAGGTTAATTTTACCAGTGAGAGAGAGATTATATATATATAAAAAAAAAAAAAGAAAATCACATTGTCAAAATTATATATAGTTATTTGCATTGTGCACAGAGAAATAAGTATTTGATCCCTTTGGTAAACAAGACTTAATACTTGGTGGCAAAACCCTTGTTGGAAAGCACAGCAGTCAGACGTTTTTTGTAGTTGATGATGAGGTTTGCACACATGTTAGATGGAATTTTGGCCCACTCCTCTTTGCAGATCATCTGTAAATCATTAAGATTTCGAGGCTGTCGCTTGACAACTCGGATCTTCAGCTCCCTCCATAAGTTTTCGATGGGATTAAGGTCTGGAGACTGGCTACGCCACTCCATGACCTTAATGTGCTTCTTTTTGAGCCACTCCTTTGTTGCCTTGGCTGTATGTTTCGGGTCATTGTCATGCTTGAAGACCCAGCCACGAGCCATTTTTAATGTTCTGGTGGAGGGAAGGAGGTTGTCACTCAGGATTTGACGGTACATGGCTCCATCCATTCTCCCATTGATGCGGTGAAGTAGTCCTGTGCCCTTAGCAGAGAAACACCCCCAAAACATAATGTTTCCACCTCCATGCTTGACAGTGGGGACGGTGTTCTTTGGGTCATAGGCAGCATTTCTCTTCCTCCAAACACGGCGAGTTGAGTTAATGCCAAAGAGCTCAATTTTAGTCTCATCTGACCACAGCACCTTCTCCCAATCACTCTCAGAATCATCCAGATGTTCATTTGCAAACTTCAGACGGGCCTGTACATGTGCCTTCTTGAGCAGGGGGACGTTGCGGGCACTGCAGGATTTTAATCCATTACGGCGTAATGTGTTACCAATGGTTTTCTTGGTGACTGTGGTCCCAGCTGCCTTGAGATCATTAACAAGTTCCCCCCGTGTAGTTTTCGGCTGAGCTCTCACCTTCCACAGGATCAAGGATACCCCACGAGGTGAGATTTTTCATGGAGCCCCAGATCGATGTCGATTGACAGTCATTTTGTATGTCTTCCATTTTCTTACTATTGCACTAACAGTTGTCTCCTTCTCACCCAGCGTCTTACTTATGGTTTTGTAGCCCATTCCAGCCTTGTGCAGGTCTATGATCTTGTCCCTGACATCCTTAGAAAGCTCTTTGGTCTTGCCCATGTTGTAGAGGTTAGAGTCAGACTGATTAATTGAGTCTGTGGACAGGAGTCTTTTATACAGGTGACCATTTAAGACAGCTGTCTTTAATGCAGGCACCAAGTTGATTTGGAGCGTGTAACTGGTCTGGAGGAGGCTGAACTCTTAATGGTTGGTAGGGGATCAAATACTTATTTCTCTGTGCACAATGCAAATAAATATATATCATTTTGACTATGTGATCTTCTGTTTTTTTTTATTTTTATATAATCTATCTCTCACTGGTAAAATTAACCTAGCCCAAAAATTCTAGACTGTTCATGTCTTTGACAATGGGCAAACTTACAAAATCAGCAAATAATTGCTTAAATAGGCTGTCACCAGATTATCAAATCCCTATCTCCTATTGAATGTGATTGGCGCTGCACTGTAGATAACAGCAAAGTTGTTTTTTTTTTAAAAACGATCATTTTTGCCCAAAGTTATGAGCAATTTTTTATTTATGCAAATGAGCTTTTCAATGGACAACTGGGCGTGTTTTCTCGTTTTACCAACTGGCGTGTATTGTGTTTTTACCAACTGGGCGTTGTGAATAGAAGTGTATGACGCTGACAAATCGGTTGAAGGACCTGTGGGTGACCTCATCATTCCCACCCAGCTTCTTTCACTGCAGACACACAGCGTGACGTCACCCACAGGTCCTTCAACCTTGGCGTCGGAAGAGAGAAGACACATCAGCTCCAGGCGTCAGAGGGTACAGTTGAATCTGCAGCAGCATCACCATGTGCAGGTAAGCATAGCAAACTTTTTAGAGACGAGCATATTAACCTTTTGGACGCCTGGAGCCGATGTATCTTCTTTGTCCGACGCCAAGGTTGAAGGACCTGTTGGTGACGTCACTCTGTGTGTCTGCAGTGAAAGAAGCTGGGTGGGAACGATGAGAAGTGGATGACGCTGATTTGTCAGCGTCATACACTTCTATTCACAATAACCAGTTGGTAAAACCAGTAAACACGCCCAGATACACGCCCAGTTGGTAAAACGAGAAAACACGCCCAGTTGTCCACTGAAAAGCTCATTTGCATAAATATAAAATTGCTCATAACTTGGGCAAAAATGATTGTTTTTTTTAAAAAAAAACAACTTTGCTGTTATCTACATTGCAGCGGCGATCACATTCAATAGGAGATAAGGATTTGATAATCTGGTGAAAGAGCCTCTTTAAGGATGTGGTAATGATATTGCCAACCAGGAGTCACCTTTGGTAGGGTCACTGGTGCTTTTAGGGTGTTCTTTCTCTGCCAGAATGGCAATCCTGAGTGTCATAGCCCTTGATTGTGATAGCCCTAGATTGAGGAGAAAGGATCTTTGGTAGAAATGCTGGTAGCCTTAAAGTGTACTGCCTCTGATAGAATGGTAAGCAAGAGGGTGTCGCCTCTTGATTACTGCCTAACCAAATGCCGTCTTGCTGGTCAGAGTGCATGGAGATCTCCTACTGTGATTTAAATAAAATTGTGGCCATTTAACATCTACAATAAAATGATTGTGTGCTTATTTTGGGTTCTACAGTCCTTTAGATTGGGTCATACTGTTTAGGAGTGGGAGTCTATTTTATATTAAAAAAAAGGTAAGGTTAAGTGAAGAGAGGTTAAAGCGTACCTACTCTTTCCTTTTCATAATAAGTTGTCATACGTGTGTACATAAGGAATGACACTATTTCTGGCCATTTAATCCTGCATTTTTTAGGAGTTTTTTCCCTCTGCAAGCTCTATCACTTTTCCCTGAGCTAGTGTGTAGAGGCTAACTGTTATCATGCCTACCATTCAAAGCAGACACAAATAAGAGAAAAATCTTCTTTCCTATCTCTTTGTAGCACACCCTAAGAAGCCAAAGCAGTATGGAAGACATCATACAGCAGTTCTGAGCATTGTAGTTGAAACACTGGGGTGAGATAAAACACTTACTAGAAGCTTCTGTATCATCTCTGTGTTTCTCTGCCTCAATATGCTCACTTTCCCCCCTCCCCTTTCCATAGACTTCTATGGGCAGCATGTAACCTGATCCCCCAGTAAACTGATAATAGGTCTCATCTCCCAAGACAGATTTTAGCAGTGAATTCAGAGTAAACCATGAGTGCAGGAGGCAGAGGTAGGGAGATAAGGGGCTGATAAGTGGAGAAAGGGGAATTTCTCTTTAATAAGATATATTACACATTTTCTTATATTCACTAGCACTATTGATTTATGCAAAATTTATTGAAAGGTTAGTCGCAATTTAAGGTCATACACATTCTTCAAGCACCTCAATTTATAAAGCAAGAAAAAGCACTGACCAGAGTTTGCAAAATGAGCCACAACTTTTTAATACTTATAAGCTAATAGCTTGGCGATATTAATAACTATAAACTATTAGAGAGGTGCAAATACTGTTATATCATGTAAGAAAAGGGTGACCTTCACAACGGCAACTGCAGAAAGCCCACTCCCTAAGGCCTGATTTACACGAGCTTGTGCGTTTTGCACACGCAAAAAACGCGGCATTTTGCGTGCGAAAAATGCACTTAACAGCTGCGTGTGTCATCAGTGTATGATGCGCGGCTGCGTGATTTTCGCGCAGCCGCCATCATTATGACACTCCGTTTGGATGTTTGTAAACAGAAAAGCACGTGGTGCTTTTCTGTTTACATTCAGAGTTTGACATTTGATGCGTGAATCACGCAGTTCGCACGGAAGTGCTTCCGTGCGACCTACGTGGTTTTCACGCACCCATTGACTTCAATGGGTGCGTGATGCGTGAAATACGCTGAAATATAGAACATGTCGTGAGTTTTACGCAGCGCACTCATGCTGCGCAAAACCCACGGACTGTCTGCACTACCCAATAGAGTTATATAGGTGTGTACGACACGCGTGAAAAGCACGCGCGTCGCACGCGCGTATATATTACGCTCGTGTAAATGATGCCTAACACTGGGATCATCTTCTTCTATATGACACTGTTGATAGCACTATCCAGCTTGATTAACACGAGCATGTTACGTCCGTAAAGGACGGAACATATTTCGGCCGCAAGTCCTGGACCGAACACAAAGCAGGGAGCCGGTCTCCTAGCATCATAGTTATGTACGACACTTAGGGTATGTGCACACGACAACTGGCTTTTACGTCTGAAATTACAGACTGTTTTCAGGAGAAAACAGCTCCGTTGTTTCAGACGTAAATGCTCCTCCTCGCATTTTGCGAGGCGTATTTGACGCCCGTAATCTTGAGCTGTTCTTCATTGAATTCAATGGAAAACTCAAGTTACGTTTCAAAGAAGTGTCCTGCACTTCTTTGACGAGGAAGTCATTTTACGCGTCGTCGTTTGCCAGCTGTGAAACGACGACGTCGGTAAATGACAGGTCGGTGGCACAGTACGTCGGCAAACCCATACAAATGAATGGGCAGATGTTTGCCGACGTATTGGAGCCGTATTTTCAGACTTAAAACGAGGCATAATACGCCTCGTTTACGTCTGAAAATAGGTTGTGTGAACTCAGCCTAAGAGTCCCTGCCTCGCTGCGGGACAACTGCCCCGTACTGTAATCATGTTTTCAGTACGGAACATATTTTGTCCATGACAATTTGAATGTGTTTTCTTAATTTTTTAACCTGCTATGGAAAAATGACTAAAAAGAGGCTGTTTTTATTTTCTTTTTTTACATAAGACACTACTTTTATTTTTAACTCTATTTATTATTATTAGGGCCTGTTCACATCAGCATTGTCTTTCCATTCAGGGGTTCCATCGGAGGTTTCCGTTGGGAGAACCCCTCAATGGAAAGCCAAACGGAACATTTAGCTTCCGTTTGCATCACCATTGATATCAATGGTGACGAAAACGTTGCTAATGGTTTCCGTTTGTCACCATTTCGTCAGGTTTCAGTTTTTTCGACTGAATCAATAGCGGCAACGGAAAACAGCTCCATATTTTCAGAAGTTTTTTAAGCAACTCGCGTTTTTCGCTGTGTTTTTTTACGGCTGTCTTTGGAACTGTTTTTCTACTGAGTCAATGAAAAACGGCTTAAAAAACGGCTCAAGATGTGACATGCACTTCTTTTTCGTGGGTGTTTTTTTACGCGCCCGTTTTTCAAAACGGCCGCGTAAAAAAATGGCTTGTCGCAACAGAACGCCGTGTTTCCCATTGAAATCAATAGGCAGATGTATGGAGGCGTTCTGCTTCCATTTTTTTGGCCATTTCTCAGACGTTTACGACCCAAAAAATGGCCGAAAATAAGCCGTGTGCACATAGCCTTACTATCTAGCATCTTCTCCTCACTGTGAAACACACTCACTGACAGTAATCCACTATTTATCGGTATTCCATGGTTTACTTTCCATGGTTTACTTTCTCTCACTCTCTGTCTGATGTCCTATACTATCTCTACTATCTGTATCCCCACAAAGGAACAGAATATACTGGTTGGGCTGTTTTTAGTGGCTATGACTCATATGACTGTCATCCACTGAGTCATCAGTGACTCACACCTTATACCCCTCATGATTGGCTGTGCTAGAGGAAGGGCTGCCTGCAAGGCATAATGGGGAATCCCGCTAGGCTGCTGCTTGAGGTCATGTGATCATTCTTCTCCGTGTTCTTGTCTTCTTCTGATCTGTAAAATTGTGACTGGGCACAACCCAAAAGTTTAAGTTTCGCTAAAAAAATAAATTTTGAGGAAATTCGTTACAAATTCAATTTGAGTTGAATCGATTCACTCATGTCTATCTGTAAGGTCTGAAATCTTTATTATTCATTTTTTTCTGTAGGATTAAAATAGCTATAGAAAATCCAATAGTAAAATCAATAGACACAATGCATTGAATGGTTAAAATTCCAATTTCTCTGTCTCATCATTAATGACCTAATAATTCATTTTGTTTGCTGGCAGAGAAACTTTCAAGGTAAGCACTGTGCTTACAATACACTCAGACAATACCGGGTAATGAAGGCATCTGTGTCGGAGCAGATAGCGCTGCCTTTTCTCTCAGAATGGAGACCAGTGCTCAATTACAGTCATAGATTTCATTATTGCTGCACACATGGTTCGGAGTAAGAGACGTTCTGTCCTTCTGTGAATAGAATTTGATATGAGACTAGTGTAGGATGACTGCACAGGTTATACATATTAAAACTCTGGCTGCCCAAAATGTATGCTCTTTGTTAAATTCTGAAATTTTCTTCTACTTATGGTTAATCAACAGCTTTTCAACCATGTTCTTCCACTAGTACTTGCTTCATTCAGGTAAGAAGACTTTAGTCGAGAACTTGAGAAATTAAAAAAAATATATATACACTATACATATGTTGCCCTAACAGCAGAATGTGTCATAGTGTAATGTATTAACATACAAGAATAGGCTAATACATTATAAGCATAAAATACAGTTGTTTAAACGTTATCCCTTCATGGGATTCCCCAAAAAATGGATAAAAAAAAATAATAAAGAAATGTCACCAAAAAAAACATTATTAAGCATAAAATATATTTTATTGCCCATATATTACATAAAAACAAAAAGCCACCATATATCAGGTATCTACACAACCGCAATAACCCAAAGAATTGATTTAACAGGTTATTTAGCGTGAAACGTGGACAAAATAACAAATAAACCAACAAAAAACAATGCCCAAACTCGCTTTTTTCTGTATTCACGCTGCAATTATAAATTACGTAACTTACTCAGTAAATTTTTTGTACCCCCAAATTGTGCAGGAAAAAAAATACAAATTCTTCTGCATTAAACAAGGCCTCATATAGCCATGTCGATAAAAAAATAAAAAAGTTATGGCTGCTGAAATGTTGGATTTACCTGTTCGACAGGCTGAATTTGATTTGTGTAATCTTACTGCCGGTTCAGAAGAAAATAATCCACAGAGATGTCTGGCAAACGCCCCCCTCCCCTGTTGAAATAATTGACATGCTGAATATGCACGTTATGGGGCAATTGGGGATGATATCTGTTAGCAAAATGTCTTTAGGCAGGTGTCAAATATCTAAGGCCACCTTTAGGGTCAGTTCACACGTTGCGGAAAAACCACAGCAAATACAGTAGCAGCAAAGTGGATAAGATAAAACAAATCTCATCCACACGCTGCGTAAATACTGTTTGGAAATGCTCAGAAATTGACCTGCACTGCAGAATTTTATTCTCAGCATGTCAATTGTATTTGCGTAAATGTTGCGTTTTTTTCCGGCGAGTTCGCAGCGATTACGCCACAAAAAACGCAATTCTGAGAAAAAAAAATCTCATACTTACCCAGAAAAACGCAACTGTGAGAAAAAAAATCTCATACTTACCTTCAGGAATTTGAAGCCAGCTATTGACCTGCCTGCACTCTCTTTGCCGCGTTTTTTTGCTGTGTTTTTCGGCCACGAACATTGAGCGCCCTGGAAAAAATGCTGCCAAAACCGCTTTCTCTGCCTACCATTGATGTCAATGGGAGGTCAGAGACAGAAACGCCTGAAGAAAGAGCATGACGCTTCTTTTTCCCTATGCACCTTATTGAAATCAATGGGAGGCTTTTTCAACAGGTTTTTGGCGCAGTTTCCGATGCGGTTTCCGTGTCAAAGACCGAGTAAAAAAACTCTGTGTGAACATACCCTTAGACACCCAGAAGCGCAAATATTTTCTATAGGAAGTGAATTGACCTTTAGGTGTGTTTTGGGAGTGGGGAACACGAACACGGGGAGAACATACAATCTCCATGCAGATGTTGTCCTTTGTTGAGTCACTGTAGTTGATAAAAACAAATCTATTTATTGGTAGTTATGGATGATTGATTAAACCAGGCATGGATGAGCACAGTGAGAGAATATAACAGGTTAAACCTGATGGGCTTTCACCTTTGTACAAGCGAACAATCTATACATTGCTCAGTAGCTGATAATTAGCTGGAAGAAAAGAACATTGCATTGGTAGGAAGAATCATTATTGTAGGTTTCAACTACTGAAGTTTTGTCTAATTGAGTATAGATTAATAATATCCATTGATGGGCTTTATAAATAGATAGCTTTTACATTTCCAAATAAATGACTTTTAGTTTTTAAGGGAATATTCACCCTTGAACACTGTTTTAATTATTTCTCTACATAGCTTTAAAATAACGTGCTAATTAACGTCTTAATATATCTAAAGCGGTCAAAGCTATGTTTTTATTATACAGTTCTCTGAATCCCCTGAATAGACATAGAGTACTGTAGATTTAAAAGATAGCATGCTGACTACCTACAGCCACCACTAGATGGAGCTTAGGAGCTTACTTCAGCTCCCTCTAGTGGACACTGCAGACAGCCAGGATGCTATCTTTTTTTCACGTTTTAAATGCATGGCTAATTAAAAAAAAAAAAAAAAAGTAATATATGAATAAATTTACCCACGCAGAATTTTGGACATAAAAATGACTGTGTTGAAAAGTGCCTGTGCAGAAGTACTAAATCTATAGTTAACTGGGTATGAATTTATCAAAAATGTTGTTGCTCTGAGTTGCTGTAAATGAGACACAACAATGGGGGGTGGTGGGGGAATTAAATACACCTTTGTGTTAGCAGCTCAGTGCACAACCCCTAAGGGTTTGTCCACATGTAGTGGAATTGCTGTGTTTTTTCCTGCCGGAATTTCAGACGAAAAAAAACGCAGCAGAATACAGTAGCAGCATAGTGGATGAGATTTAACAAATCTCATCCATAAACTTCGTAAAATTTCCAAGCCGAAATTGGACTGCGGTTCGTATTTTTCGGACTGCAGCATGTCAATTCCTGCTACGGAAAGTGTCCAGAATTGCTGCATTTTTCAGAGGAGATGTCACCATCTCCTAACATTGGGAAAAACTCAGCAATTTACGCACCATTTTCTGCCGTAAAAAAAAAGGGGGAAATTGTGCGTTTTTACCGCACCGGAAAGTCTTTGACTTTCCATGGAATTGCTGAAGACATTTTCTGCAGCAATTCCATTGTGTGTGGACAAGCCCTTATGTTTAAGATACATACTGCATAATTTATTTATTATATAATAATAATTCTATTTATATACAAGCTTTTTAGTTTTATATAGTCATTTTTAATGTTCAACTAGTGGTTGTTCTTTGTAAGTGTGTTCAAATAATTTGTTTGCATTGCTCTAAATAATGGCGTGTACAGTGAAGAATGAATGAGCAACGTATTTGCTGTATGAGTCCATCTTCTTATTTATCCACAGTTACCATTTGTTGACAGCAGCCACTCCATTGGCATAAATGTGTAATGAGCAGGAGAAAATAAATGCTTTTGACACAGATACAACATAAAACAGTGTTATGGAAACATGACTAGATGTACCCAGCAACAAACCCCTATGATACATGTTCAGTAATGAGAAGGCATGTCACTGGAAAACACAACATCATTTTTTTGACAGCTACAATGGCTACATGTTATTCTTGTTAAAGGAGTTGTCCAGCTTTTAAAAAGATAAAACATAAAAATGCTTCCATTTTCTATGTGGTAATATAACACCTGCTGTAATATAAACAAAGGCCATGGGACCATCAGCGTTGGACCAGCTGGGGACTTAAAGGGGTTGTCCACCTTCTGACAACTGATGACCTATCCACCGGATAGATCATCACTACGTCATCGGCGTGGGTCTGACACCCTGCACCAGTAAGCCACTCCGGTGGCCTGCGGGCACCAGATGTTATGGCACATAATGCTATGTACGGATCCCGGAAGCAGTTGGCTCCGTACATAGCATAGTGGCCGTGCTGCAGAACTGCAGGTCTGCTCCTATTCACTTGAATTGTACTGCAGCTCGGCCGCTATTCTGTGGCCGGATCTAACTGCTTCCGGCTTGTACTTCCGGTGCATGGAGGCACCGGACCAGCTGATCTGTGCGGGGTCATGGTGTCGGACCCCCACAGATCATGTACTGATGACCTATCCGGTGGATAGGTCATCAGTTGTCAGAAGCTGGAAAACCCCTTCAACAGGTGACTAGGTGCTTTTTTGTTATTTTATCATATACAGCCAAATGTATTCTCTTTTTTTAATAGCTAGACAAAATGATTAACACTTTCTACATATCCCTCCTGGCTATTATGCCAATTTCACACGGCAGTATTTTGGTCAGCATTTTGTATCAGTATTTGTAAACCAAAACCAGGAGTGGAGCATACTGTAAGCCTAGAAGAAGTATAAGGTCATGTTCACATGTGGCAGAATTTTTCCGCTGAAAATGTTGATGCAGATTCGGGGCGATTACGGAACGAATCTGCAGCAACATTTGAATATTTGACAGGTAATTCAGACGTTACAGATATCACAGCGGACTTGCCACAGATTTCAGTTTTTGCATTGCAAAGGCTGAAATACGCAGTGAAATTCTGCGACTTCTCTGCAACATAATGTTCGTGCTGCGGAGTGAAAATTCAGCACCACAGCCTAAGTTAAGGTATGTTCACACGGGCTATTTTCAGCCATTTTTCAGCCCGTAAACGTCCCGAAAAACGGCTGAAAAATCGGAACCAGAACACCTACAAACATCTGCCCATTGTTTTCAATGGGAAATACGACGTTGTGTTACGATGGGGCGTTATTTTACACTTCATTTTCAAATAATGGAGCGTAAAAAGACGCCCCGTAAAAATAAGCGCATGTCACTTCTTGAGTCGTTTTTGGAGCTGTTTTTCATTGACTCAATAGAAAAACAGCTCCAAAAACGGCCGTAAAAAAACGCCGCAAAAAATGCTAGTTGCTTAAAGAGACTCTGTCACCACATTATAAGTGGCCTATATTGTACATGATATGATTACAGTAGTGTTTTTATTTAGAAAAACGATCATTTCTGACGGAGTTATGACCTATTTGAGCTTTATGCTAATGAGTTTCTTAATGAACAACTGGGCGTGTTTTACTTTTTGGCGAAGTGGGCGTTGTGGAGAGAAGTGTATGACGCTGACCAATCAGCGTCATACACTTCTCCCCATTCATTTACACAGCACATAGCGATATAGCTATATCGTTATGTGCAGCCACATAAACACACTATAACGTTACTGCAGTGTCCTGACAATGAATATACATTACCTCCAGTCAGGACGTGATGTCTATTCAGAATCCTGACACTTCGCTAACACTTCCCGACACACTTGCTGTGCAGTAGTGTCGGGATTGTGTTAGCAATCCACCACATCTAAACGTGGCCCTAATCTTTCCATTATATTTTTTCTCTGTGTAGGTTCCACTCCTGGTGTTGGTTTACAAATACTGATGCGCAATACTGACCAAAATTCGGCCATGCGACAGTAGCCATAGAGTGTAAATTGTTTGTAGGGACGTCTGTGTGGAACTGGTTTGCATGCTTTCAAAGTCACTTATTTGGTAAATTAGGATAGATTCACACGCTGCAGGTTTTGTCACAGAAATATCTGCGACTGGAAATCAGTTCCCTTCATCTGAATAGGTTTGCTTCTGCAGCACGTGTATAGATTTTTGCAGGATCCAATTACAAGAATGGAACTGATTTTTAATTGCAGAGTTTTCTTGCACCATAACGGCATTGAAGTGTTTTTTCAAAGCAGGTGAGCACCTTTGCAAGTAATATTAGCTTAACATCTACTTGATAATGTGTACCTTATAATTGGAAATCTGTCACATTAAAGGACTCAAACACGTAGACGTAATACATGGATCCAGTATACAACGCCCATAGCCTTCTATAAGCCCATATATTACCTCCATGTGCATGCAATTTTCTACAGAGGCAAATGAATGTTTCTTTTCACAGATTCTGTAGCATCAAATTACATATAACAAGGTTAATCTCCCCTAGAAGCATTGCTTTTAGGGAAGAAAAAAAGTACCTCAAAGAGATACCATATGATGACACATGGAGTGACTATGGTTCTGTAATGCAGAACCATAGACACTCCATGTGCTACCAAACAGGATCTGTGCACACGGCATTGCCCTAACACGGTTCCACCATCCAGCATGATCGCACCAAATTAATATCAAATATACACCATGAATTCATTTGTGTTAGCTTTATGGATCCGTATATTACTGACTGAGCATTTGGTATACTGCACTAAACTAGCAACGCTGCTTTCTACTTAATATACACTGTCAAGTTACCCCTTTTACAAATCAGAAATGCAATATTTATGTCATTTTTAAATAATGACAATAATTATATACCACAACTGTTAGAAACAATTAAAATAATTTGTCTCCATAGTGCCAGGAAACTGCAGGGGTAATTTGATCTGCCATCCCGAAAGACAGGAAATTGTCATGGGAATACCTCAAATTTGGTTTATTCTCTAGTATATAATGTCAATTAAACACGGGCACAAAGATTGCACTGACAGCTCATTACGTTGAAAGTGCTGCCGCATTTCCTCCTTACACAGAGCGTTATCTAAATGATGCAATGATACAATAAACTTCAGTCAATTTCACAAAAGGTCATGTCTCGTTTCCAGAGTGGGCAGATACAAAATTACGGCTGTCAGGAATCGCTAAGGGTGTTCCTTGGATTGACTTACACATCCAGGAATATTTTGTGGGCTTTGATTACTGTGCCCAACTACAAATCATTGTGATGACTATTGAGACTTAATTACCCACAGCAGTAGATAGAGACAACGGTGGAATACAGCTGTACCATTATCCACTAGGATTTGGTATTATATGCTGGTTTCAAGTAAGAAAAATACTTTTGTCTCTGTTCACAAATGCTGTTCACATAGGAGCAGAACAACAAATATGACGGCAGTCATGGATCCGTCACATGACAGACACTAACAGCGCCGATGGATACCATTGACTATAATGGGGTCCATCGGGTTTACGTCATGGTATCATTTTACTTGATAAAATAGAGCTGTATGCAGCATTGAGCATCTGACGTAAATGTGAACAAAGCCTAAATGCAAAAATGACAGAAAAGAATGATATGCAGTTAAAGTAATATACGTAATAAAACAGAATAATAAAGTACTGTATAGTCCAGAAATGATCCAGAAATGAACTAAACCCAGAAATAATCTGTCCAGCTCAAAATTTCGACTGCCAAGAAATTACTTTATTCGTGCAAGATTATGGTTTGTCAAGTTCTTTTTTTAGGGCAAGACTTTAGGAAATTTTGGGGTATGTAGAAGACATACCATACAATTTTTATTGAAACTGTTGTACATGTAATGCAACGTTGGATCGACCAGGGGCAAGATTACATTGTTGAAGGTTGTAGTGACACTGTCTTTTGTCTATTAACAATAATATAGAGCTGTTAATTTACCTAGTGGTTTTCATATTTAATTTTTGCCAATGAAACAAAATAATGACATTTTCATACTGCCACTATTTAGGACACTATTTAATTTAATCATAGCTGAAGTATCTTTTGCAGCAGTCATCCAAGTGATGATGGATCAGAGGAATGATGCAAAACAAAAAGTTTTGCAATGTGTTGTGATCATAAGATCACTATCTCTACTGTCTATAGGCATATGACTACTGTACCTTGCAATAAACCCAGCCTTGGAAACAAACAAATTTGTTACTATAGACATCTATCCACAAAAAGGCCAAACTGATGAAAACGGAGCAGTTGTCATCAGACAGGCACTCCCCGTCCTTTACCAATTTCATTCAGTTATGTAAATAGCCACTGGATTTCCAAGGGTTAATAAAGCTGGAGGGCCACCAAAATGTCTACTGAACCACTAGATGACTTATGATGACCGCTAGGCAGGGTCTGGCTGGCGAATTTTAGCCTGGGGGCAAGTACACAGCACTGGCCCATGAGTAGTGGCCCATAATTAACCTTTTTACCTCCACCTGCCATATAAAGGTAACTGGTCTTTAAGTACAGCCGTCGTTAAAAGAGTGATATTTTCATGTTGGGATCGCACACACATGTGCAATCTCTGATACAGTGCTAGAATAATGATAAAAAGTGCTTAAAGGGGTTGTCTGATGCCAGGTAATTTACCTACTTGTATAGCAATTGTAAAATGAAGACACTTCCTAATATACTTTCATTTTCAAAACTGCACAGATGTCTAGATTTTCATGTTCTGCAGTTGACCTGGAAATTTAACTTCTCCCCTTAGCTGTGACTTGTCGACACAGCCTCAGGATGCAGGTAGCTCCCCCTCCTCTCTTTGTGTCCGTGACGTGATGGACATGGCTTACTTAATAAACTGAGCCAGGCAGCCAACCCCTTCTCTGCGATGGCTGGGAGACAGTAGCCCCCTGTCTAGTTTGCAAGTGTCCCTCCTCCTCCTACTCTACATATTACCTGTTATCTCCCTTCCTTGACTGTCAGCAACGAGTCATCCTCTTTCAGTGTGAGCCGTCTTTATTACAGGGGGCTAATGTCTTCCAGCCATGACAGAAAAACGGGCTAGTTTATCTAACAAACTGAGTCAGGCAGCCAGCCCCTTCATCACGTCACCAACTCACAGAGAAGGAGAGGGAGATACTGTGTCTGCACTTTACAGCTAAGGGGAGAAGCTCCAATTCCGGGACCACGACAGGTGATACAAATCTGGACAACTGTGTCATTTTGAAAATGAAGTATATTAAGTGTCTGAATTTCACATTTGCTTAACAATTAGGCTGGGTTCACACGACCACATTAACGTCCGTAATGGACGGACGTATTTCGGCCGGAAGTCCCGGACCGAACTCAGTGCAGGGAGCCGGGCTCCTAGCATCATAGTTATGTACGATGCTAGGAGTCCCTGCCTCTCTGCAGGACAACTGTCCCGTACTGTAATCATGTTTTCAGTACGGGACAGTAGTTCCACGGAGAGGCAGGGACTCCTAGCATCGTACATAACTATGATGCTAGGAGCCCGGCTCCCTGCACTGAGTTCGGTCCGGGACTTCCGGCCGAAATACGTCCGTCCATTACGGACGTTAATGTGGTCGTGTGAACCCAGCCTTAAGAAAATTTTCAGGTTTCGAACAGCCCCTTTAAACAATACAACTGAAAAATTAGAGACACATATGGCCACAACACAATACAGGCAGACAAACGCACAATCACTAAATACAGGCATGCACACATACACACATACACTACCTAAATGCACTTACGTATTAGACGTATTGCTCTTTCTGAGCTTGGTGGTTTAAGTGGCTTGTGAACTAAGTGGAGTTCTAAAACCGGATTGTGTTGCTGTACTTCTGTATTGTCGCAGCAGGGACAGTAGATGGCTTTAAAAAAGGCTTAGATAATTTCCTAGAACAAAAAAATATTAACTGCTATGTGTAGAAATTTTTTACTTCCTCTTTCCCATCCCACTTCCCCTTTCCCATCCCTTGGTTGAACTTGATGGACATGTGTCTTTTTTCAACCGTACAAACTATGTAACTATGTAATAAGACACACACTCACTATACACATACGGGTACGCACACTACATACATACATCCTCTGCATACATACATTTTGGTGAAGGCTTTTCACCTCTTTCCTCCTAATGGAATTGGCACAGAGTGAATCGAAGTGCACTTTGTAGCCCATTGTAAATCCTGTGGTAGCAGTAGAAGGGAAGAGGTAAATGGTAGGTCACACAGGGTAATCTTAATGGGATCTATCCCCTAACATTACTGACTCTTCTTCCACCACTGATGGTTGCCACGGTTCCTGATGCTTCTTTTTTTTATAACTTGGTGTCATAGTGCATCATTCATAACATTGTCTATCACATTACCACAGCATGATGTGACATTGTTATGGATGACAGACATGACCCCAGATTATAAATTAAGAAGCATCGGTGAGCCCAGGAAAGCATCAGTGGTGGAACAGTCAAGAATCAGCAATGTAAATCTATGGTATGTATTTCATGCACATACAAGATTTATCAAAAAAGAAACAGAAACCCCTTTAATTAATGAATTTCTTCAGATCATATGAAAATTAAACCTGTTCTAACAAATTGAGTGTTGGGTAAAGGGCTGCTATTACAAAAATTTGGACCCATACTGTTGATTAGAGCCCTCATAAAATCTCATAAATTAGGAACTCACAAAATAAGGGGGGGTGGGTGTATATCATCTACCCCTCCTCCCTTGTAGAGCTCACATAGTGCCCCCTGTATATAGTGTCACACCCAGTAGATAGTACCACAAAGAGTCCCCCTGTAGATAGTGCCACACACAGCCCCTTGAAGATAGCACCACAGACAGCCCCCCGATTGTAGATAGTTACACACACAGCCCTCCTTGTAGATGGTTCACAAACTACCCCCTATGGATTGTCCACACACAGCACCCTGTAGATGATGCCACACAAAGCCCCCTGTAGATGGTGCCATACGCAGCCCACCTTGTAAATGGTGCCACACACAGCCAACTTTGTAGATAATGCTACACACAGCTCCCTTTGTAGATGGTGTCACACACAGCCCTCCTTGTAGATAGTGCCAGGCGTAGCCCCCCCTTGTGCCACACACAGCCCCCTTATAAATGGTGCCACACACAGCCCCCTTGTAGATGGTCCGCACAGAACCCCCTGTAGATGATGCCACACAAAGCCCCCTTTGTAGATGGTGCCACCCACAGCCCCCTTGTAGATGGTGCCACACACAGCCCCCATTGTAGATAGTGCCACACACAGCCCCCCTTGTAGATAGTGCCACACACAGCCTTCCTTGTAGATATTGCCACTTGTAGATATTGCCACTCAGCTCCCCCTTGTAGATAGTGCCACATAGCTCCCATTGTAGATAGTGTTTCACAGCCCCGCCTTGTAGATAGTGCCACACAGCCCCCTTGTAGATAGTGCAATACAGCCCCCCCCTTGTAAATAGTGTCACGAAGCCCCCCTTGTAGATAGTGCCACACAGCCCCCCCCCTTGTGAATAGTGCCACACAGCCCCCCTTGTGGATAGAGCCACAAAGCCCTTCCCTTGTAGATAGTGCCACACAGCTCTTCCCTTGTAGATAGTGCCACACAAGACCCCCTTGCAGATAGTGCCACACAGCCCCCCTTGTAGATAGTGCCACAGAGCCCACTTCTTGTAGATAGTGCCACACAACCCCACAAAAAAATTGTACTCACCTAGCCCCATTCCTGCGACAGATAGAGCTGCCCCACAGTCTCAAGACACCGAAACGGGACCCTTGTCTAGGTCACCATGATCCAGTGATGTCACCACACCGGACTGCACAGGGATTCTGTCCAATCATCTTAAAGGCAGCGGCTGCAGGCCTAACGTGGCCTGTAGCCCAGTGAATGCCGGAGCAGGGAGCTGCTCTGCCATGGTATTCAATTGATACAACAGAAAGTGGCAGTCGCTAGCACCGGTGCCCCCCCCCCTCCCCAGTGCTAGCAATACCACTTAAGGGGGCCTATATCGGTAGTTCTGGCGGCTGCAGCTCTAAACTTCTACTGGGAGACCGGGCTGGCGAGGGCACATGCCCCCCTGCCCCCTGGCCCATCCTGCCTCTGACGCTAGGTCACCAGGGATGAATACTAAATTTCTAGATCACTTGTGATGGGTTGTTAGGAATGGAGGTTGATCCTTTGGTTCCATACTAGTTATGGCCATGATGATCATTGGGTCAGCAATGATAGCTGGTAAATGCTGAATACAAGGACTTCTATGCCATCTGGGAGTGCACAGTAAACAAGGTGATTGCATGAAATACCACTGGATTATCAGAAATATCAAAAAATTTAGTCTATTAACAAAACAATAAAAATCTCTAAAAACCTTTTGTAGGAATGGCTACTACACCACTAGGTCACCACGGGTTTTCACGATAATAGCCAGCAATGACAACTAAGTTAACCCTTTAAAGACCTGGGTTGGGCAGTGTACCACACTGTCATATGGGAATGCACTGGAAAGGAAACTGTTTCACTAATAATGGTTACTAATTCCTAGGTCATTGAAAAGAATTGGATCAAATATTTTCCTTTTTCCAGAGACAGTGTACAAATAAGACTTCAGACTTCCATTAGTAAAAATGTATAATTTTTACACATGTTTCTTTATAATATTTAGAAAACCACTACAGTTTTCACATTTTCATAGTACATCCCCAGTGTATTTGCATTTGGCCTTTGCCGCCGCTGTGCTTGATATGAATTATTATTGTCCTTTTTTAGACGGGTGTTCATGTATTGTTTATAAAATACTTGCCTGCCCCAAGGCACCATCTGAGCATTTCCAGAGTTAAAATGTATGTTCTCTACATCCTGCATTTTCCTTCGGATCAGTGAGAGGTAACCTTTGGCCCCAAAGCTATTGCTGAACCATCGTTGAACTAGAATTTGTATCACTTTCTAGTAGGCCACAGCATTAACACTCTACATTTCACTACACAGCTTTTTGTAAAACTTCACTAGTCAAATAGGTGATATTTCAGCAGTTAGATGTCAATATCAAACAAATATTTATAAGCATGTGGGAAATGTAACTTTTGGATGTATCTGTATATTAGTATGTATGTAAAAACAACAAGAATGTTGTTGAGGTTCAAGGGAACGTCTTTTTTTTTTTTTGGGTAGGGGGTTTAGAAATACCGTAACATTATAATATAGAGCTATCTAAAAATTTGAGCATGTCACTTGTTCCTGTTGGAAACATTGAGGATTAGCCCCATTGAAGGAATCCTTGAACGAGTCTGCTCAGCCTCAATTTTTTGCCGTGGAAATATATGGTGGATTTAAGTCCGATGTGGGAACAGAGCCTAAGAAAATTATACAGTTAGAAACTAGATGCTGTAATAGTTTTTTTTTATAGGTTATTTTGTACAGATGTAGTCATCTTTATCTTGACTCTTAGGGCAGATTCACACGAACGTTGCGTTTTTGCGCATGCAAACAACGCGGCGTTTTGCGAGCGCAAAAACCATTTGACAGCTGCGTGTGTCATGCGTGTCTGATGCGCGGCTGCGTGATTTTCGCGCAGCCGGCATCATAGAGATGAGGCTTGTCGATGCCCGTCACTGTCCAAGGTGCTGAAAGAGCTAAATCTTTCAGCACCCTCGACAGTGAATGCCGAACACAACAGCGAAAAACATGTAAAAAAAAAGATAAAGTTCCTACTTACCGAGAACTTCCCGGCCGTTGCCTTGGTGACGCGTCCTTGGTGACGCGTCCATGGTGACGCGCCTCTCTTGACATCAGGCCCCACCTCCCTGGATGACGCGGCAGTCCAAGTGACCGCTGCAGCCTGTGATTGGCTGCAGCCTGTGCTTGGCCTGTGATTGGCTGGAGCTGTCACTTGAACTGAAGTGTCATCCCGGGAGGTCGGACTGCAGGAAGGAGACAGGAGTAATCGGTAAGTTAGAACTTCGTTTTTTTTTTACAGGTTCATGTATTTTGGGATCACAAGTCACTGTCCATGGTGCTGAAACAGTTTAACTCTTTCAGCACCATGCACAGTGAATGTCTCCCGACGTCGCGGACCGGAAATTTTTTGGCCGGGTTCGGCCAAAACGAGTTTGGCCGAACCCGGTGAAGTTAGCTTCGGTTGTCGGGGTTCGCTCCTCGCAAAGACACTCCGTTTGGATGCTTGGAAACAGAAAAGCACGTGGTGCTTTTCTGTTTCCATTCATCCTTTTGACAGCTGTTGCGCAAACACGCAGTTCGCACGGAAGTGCTTCCGTGCGACATGCGTGGTTTTCACGCACCCATTGACTTCAATGGGTGCGTGATGCGTGAAATACGCAGAGTTATTGAACCTGTCGCGTATTTTGCGCAGCGAACAAACGCTGCACAAAATACACGGACTGTGTGTACTGCCCCATAGACTTCTATAGGGCATTGCGTGCCGCGCGAAAACCACGCGCCCTACACGCTGCCAAATCACGCTCGTGTGAATCCCCCCTTAATGCATTAAATACACAGTGGCAAGAAACTTTAACTTGACTTTTTCAATTACTTTGTAATGGCTTTAGTTGTGTGATATAACGCTGAAGTTATCAGAGTCTGTATCTGAATGTCTATAATGAATTTTGCTATTGTAAATACAATTAAGGCTAAATTCATAGCGCATGCAAGTACTACTCCGCTTTTACCATAGCTAGCAAAGACCTCAATGGAGAGAGCAATGTGCAAATGCAGACACTTCTCCATTGAACCGCATAGAGAGAGCAGTAGCTGAGAATCTGCAAACAGGGTCACAGTACCCCTGTTCTACCAATAGGTAAGAGTCCCTGAAGTGGGACCCGCACATATCAGATAGGAAATACCCCTTTAATAACCAACTTCCAGTTGATGTATTTCCTAATGGCCATTATTTATTCTGAGAGGCTGTAACAAATAGACTTTACTATAAATAACAATTAAGAATTGGTCTAATAAGATAATATCTTCCTAGTTGCACTCCTGTCCTTACTGTAAAAATCGTATCACGATTGTTATGTAGGAATAGTGCAATTATTTTCCATTTTTAGCAGGAATACAACCTCACAAGCAATTATTGTACGTTACCTGTTATTATAGTGTACTTGTATACTGCGGGGTATCTGTCCATCACTCTCTTTACATGGATTTTTTATGACTCACAGTTTGCAGTGAAGTACTTATCATTTTTTATTAATAGATTTAATATTCTTAAATACAAGACATGATAGCAAGATGTGTCCTCCCTTATCTTATCTCTGAACATGACATATCCCGAGATTTGTGGTGAGAGATTTTAAACAAATATATATATATATAAAAAAGTGCATAAGTATGTAAACAAATAAGTATGTAATAATAATTAGCCATCTAGTAAAAATATAAATATTTTTACTAGATCGCTGTGAAAGATGCCTCTGACGGATGCCATCCGTCGGCCATAGTCTCGCAGACCATTTTTTTACTGGATGGCGTGAGATTGTATTGAGTTGGTATCATGACAAATTGTGTAACTTAAAGAGGATCTGTCACCAGATTATAAATGCCCTATCTCTTACATAATCTGCACTGCGCTGTAATGTAGATTACAACAGTGGTTTTTATTTTGAAAAACGATCATTTTTGAGCAAGTTATGAGCAATTTTAGATTTATGCTAATTAGTTTCTTAATAGACAACTGGGCGTTGTACAGAGGAGTGTATGACGCTGACCAATCAGTGACCAATCAGTGACCAATCAGCGTCATACACTTCTCATTGTTCCAGCCCAGCATGATCCACAGCACAGTGTTATTGTGCAGTGAAAGAAGCTGGGCTGGAACAATGAGAAGTGTATGACGCTGATTGGTCACTGATTGGTCAGCGTCACACATTCCTCTGTACAACACCCAGTTGGTAAAAAGTAAAAACACGCCCTGTTGTCTATTAAGAAACAAATTAGCATAAATCTAAAATTGCTCATAACTTGCTCAAAAATGATCGTTTTTCAAAATAAAAACCACTGTTGTAATCTACAGGGTGGGCCATTTATATGGATACACCTAAATAAAATGGGAATGGTTGGTGATATTATTCTGTTTGTGGCACATTAGTATATGGGAGGGGGGAAACTTTTCAAGCTGGGTGTTGACCATGGCGGCCATTTTGAAGTCAGACATTTTGTATCCAACTTTAGTTTTTTCAATGGGAAGAGGGTCATGTGACACATCAAACTTATCGAGAATTTCACGAGAAAAACAATGGTGTGCTTGGTTTTAACGTTACTTTATTCTTTCATGAGTTATTTACAAGTTTCTGACCACTTATAAAATGGGTTCAAAGTGCTGCCCATTATGTTGGATTGTCAATGCAACACTCTTCTCCCACTCTTCACACACTGATAGCAACACTGCAGAAGAAATGTCTCCCGATCTGACCCCCTTAGACTTTTATCTTTGGGGTCATCTGAAGGCAATTGTCTATGCTGTGAAGATACGAGATGTGCAGCAACTGAATCTACGGATACTGGAAGCCTGTGCTAGCATTTCTTCTGCGGTGTTGCTATCAGTGTGTGAAGAGTGGGAGAAGAGGGTTGCATTGACAATCCAACACAATGGGCAGCACTTTGAACACATTTTATAATTGGTCAGAAACTTGTAAATAACTAATGAAAGCATAAAGTAACGTTAAAACCAAGCACACCATTGTATTTCTTGTGAAATTCTCGATAAGTTTGATGTGTCACATGACCCTCTTCCCATTGAAAAAACTAAAGTTGGATACAAAATGGCCGACTTCAAAATGGCCGCCATGGTCAACACCCAGCTTGAAAAGTTTCCCCCCTCCCATATACTAATGTGCCACAAACAGGAAGTTAATATCACCAACCATTCCCATTTTATTTAGGTGTATCCATATAAATGGCCCACCCTGTACATTACAGCGCCGATCAGATTATGTAGAAAATAAGGCCACTTATAATCTGGTGACAGAGCCTCTTTAATGCAATTCAAGAAAAGTTAAGAGTGGACACATCTGTATTTACAAAAAATTAGTTCTTATAGTAGGTATGCAGATTACAAAAATATATCTTTTTTCATATTGTCACAAAAACATTTAAATACAATGTATCAGGTATATAATTAAAGTAAAGGTGTTCTGGCAACTGGGATCACCAAAAAAAAATGGAAAACCTATAAATGTCTGACTAGCCTTGTAAAAAAATAAATAAAAAATTGGATTAGGTAATTATTTACCATGCACATTTTTTTGTTAATCAATAAATAAATTTCAGAAAATAAAATGTTATTCTAATCCAAAAATAAATATAGGCTGTTCCTTGAGTTATTCAAATTAAGAACCAAATCATTGACTTTGACAGTGTAATATATTTCACATCTTCTACACATTGTGCCCCAGGAATGCTCCATGGGGGGAGATATGATTAGGATCAGGCAAGTACCTTGTACTAACTGCCCGGATTCCGGAGGTAACAACCGGACCCCCGGTGCTTCTACTAAACTGATCTCACAGCACCACAACACGCCTGTCTAAATGATAAATATATTCCTCTATTTTACTGATAGTACCCTTACTCATGTTTAGCTAACCCTACCTAACTAGATGACCACTCTTGACAGACTTTCAGTCAGAGGTAGGGGCTAGTGAATTATATACATATTCCATGGTGACAAGTCACACAGATCTATAAACAGCTCCTGCTATTAAATCTTACACCAGGCAGGAGTGGAAATATTCTTGGTAATTATCAACATGGATAATCTGCTGGATTCAGACAGAATAGCACACAGATATTACTGCCTGCAAAAATACATCTATACTATTCTGATTATGGCTGCACAAAGGCAAGGGTACGAGAAATCCATCTTGAATCATAGCCGATTCTTCATATAGTTAGGAAGAAATGAAGAATTTGGAAAATTTTCAGACAGCCGTAATGCGACCTTCGATCAGTGTAGACTAGAGTCCGGTTGTTGTGGCCGCAAGACAAACGTTAAACCAGCCTCATTCTAAAAGTAAAAGAAACATAATTCTGAAGCTTTGGCTACTGGACTAATTGTGAGTTTGCTGAAAATATTAGTCAAATATTTGAAAATTGTTGCTGAATTAATAGGTTATAGTTGTGGAATGTGCTATTGAGAAATCCCCACCTCCAGTCACATCCCAGTAACCCCCAGCACCTTCATATTTTAGTAGACCTATCTTCTGTGACCTGTTAAACACATAACTGGCACTGTAATACTGTAGCTAGTGCTATTGCTAATGATGCATATCATGTCTGGTAGAAAGTAAAATGATCTTGAAAGCTTTAATCTTACATTTCCAACTTATCCAGTAAATGGTATCTTTTATTACACAGCTATTTCATATTTTATTTACAACCGGCACCATTGAGCATTTGTGATGACTGTACAATCCATTAAACAAAACATTATCATAAAATATTATATCATCATAGTAAATCTGACATTTCTGCAAAACATTTCAATCTAATGTAGTGCAGCAAAGTACATTACGAACACTCTAGTATGTCATTGAGTAGCATATTGAGTATTCTTGACATGTGTGTTTATTAGTCAGCACCTCCAAACAAAGTGAAAGAAATAAGTGACTGCTTCCATGTTGGTCGTGCCCTCATCTTATCTGCCCAAGGTCGTTTTTCATTAGAGCGAATAAAGCTGGATCCTACCTACCCTGAATACATTTTGTAATCCTAGGCCCAAGAGACACAGATAAGTCTCCTATTGTACAGGTATAATGCTTAGTGTAGGGACCCATATATATGAAGTCGCTTTGTCGTGATAGATGGTCCCACACAATATGTTCAAAAGAGAACCTTACATTAAAAGTATAATAAATATTGCAATACTTGGCATTTAAATGATTAAAATATTCAGTGTTTGCAAATATCTTCACACCTGCAAAGTGCGGATGTATCCCTGTGCTTGATGCATAAATACTATGGGGGAATTTATCATCTTTTCATCTGGTGTAGAAAAGTCGAAAGCAGCTCAAAAGTGGAACTTTTTGGGCTGTTTCCGGCGCTCTCGCCACTTTTTTAAAATTTGGGCAGAGATTATCAGAAGGGAACATAGTTGTAGCGCCCATGGCCGCGGGCCGTCGGGTTTACTCACCTCCCGACGCCCGCAGCCATGGATCTGTGAACACTGGCCTCCGTCTCCCTCCTAGGAGATGCCAGCGCTCACTTCCCCTTCGTCCGGCTGGGTCCCGTAGGGTGCGCGCGCACGCTCGCGCCCGGCCTTAAAGGGCCAGCGCGCGCAATTAGGAAATCATCATCATCAACTGCCACGATTTCCTGGTCTATAAGAAGGCCCCTGGCCTTCTAATCCTTGCCTGAGCGTTGTTAGTCTTTCCCAGTCTGTCTCGCAAATGGTCCCTTAGTGTCTCCCGTTCCAGCTGTTACCCGTGCGCTGTTACCGTTCCTGTATTCCGTATTGCTGCTGTGCCTACACGTGTTCAAGTGTCTTCTGCCACGTCAAGTGCCATCTGCCACGTCAAGTGTCTTCTGCCACGTCAAGTGTCTTCTGCCACGTCAAGTGTCTTCTGCCACGTCAAGTGCCATCTGCCACGTCAAGTGCCATCTGCCACATCAAGTGCCATCTGCCACATCAATTGTCTTCTGCCACGCCAAGTGCCATCTGCCACGTCAAGTGCCATCTGCCATGTCAAGTGTCATTTGCCACGTCAAGTGTCTACCGCTCATCGGATACTGCCCGCCACGTCTGGCGTCACTTGCCGCACCTGCCTCCATCCGTGCTGAAGCCACAGCCACCGCCCTGACTATTTCAGGTACCCAAGCATTACTGTCTGCCATTTTACTTTCGCATAGACTGTGACCTGGTCAGCTGCCTCCCCACTACGGCGGAGCGGCCTAGTGGGTCCACAAACCCAGTGTCCGTGACAATAGTCACCCGCTGCCTAGTGTATTTTCTATCATTTACACTAGAAACTGGCGTAAATTATAGCAGAAATCTATGTCAGCTCCTGGCTAATGTAGATTTAATTAAATTAAGTGGCGCACGGACAGTTGAAGATGCAACAACTTTTTTAAGAGGCATATATCCCTTAATCAATTTGTTGCATCTTACTTCAGCTTGTTTCCTAGAAACGCCAGTATTAATAAATTCCCCCCTATATAATCCTTTTTCAGCCAAGAGAAGCCCAGTCTGTTGCCATATGGTATACAGTTCGGAATCTTGAGAGTACACACGCAAGTGGTGGAATTGTTGAAGATTTTTCTGAATGGATTTTTCCGTGTGGATTTTGGTACAGATTTTGGTGCAGATTAACTGTGGATTTCACCTCTCTAACATTGAAGAGGGTTAAATCCACTGTGAACATCTGTAAACAGAATGAGCATGCTGGGGGTTTAAAATGCTGCTGAAAATGTTTTGCAGCATGTGGATGATATTTGTTCATATCTCATCCACATGGATGGTACTGAAATCTGCTGCGGATTTTCCGCATGCAAATCCGCACAGAAAATTTGCAGAATTTTCGTCCTGTATGCAGAAGTCGCAAAAGTGTATATTTACAGGTTAAATGTTGTTTTTTTATATTGTATACAAAAATTACAAACATGTACAGGATATATCTTCATAATCCAATTTCTTACATTAATACTCTTGGGGAGCCCTCACAGTGTGTCAGTCCTCCAAACCTCAGAATCAATAAGGACACATGACTTACAGGGAATATATATAATTTTTTTCCTTCCCCTTGTTCCCATTTTGTTTCTTTTTCCACCTTCTCTATCCTCTTAACCACCCAATCTTCACTCCAATTATCTAGATGCAGTCATGAGGGGGCATTGAACTCTAAACAGAGTAATCTCTCCCCATTGTATATGACCAATCCCTTTCCACTAGACTCTGGTTTGGTAGCCTCTACACCCGAGACTCCCCCAAAACAACAACAACCACAACAACAACAACAACAACAACAACAGAAAAACACTGATAAGTCAGATCCTGTAAAAAAATGTTAACAAACACTTTTTTTTCCCTTCCACACCCACCCATTCCACCCCCCAACCCCACCTCCCTCCTTTCCCCAGGGTACTAATAAAAAAACAAAGAGGAAAAAAAAACAAAAAAAAAAAAACAACACAGTATTTAACAAACATCTCCCATTTTTCCCATCTTTCTTTCCACTCCTGTTTTAATATATCAGAAGAGCTTGCAGCTTTTTCATGGACCTTTTTAACTCTCTCTTCCAGTCATCAACCCTAGGAGGTTCCTCTCTTTCTTTTTGATATAGAATTTGTTTTATGGCCACATGTGAGATTTACAGCAAGAAAATCTTGCGAGATTACGCTGTAAACTGTCATTTAAAATGAGATTACACTTGCCTTGCTGTAAATCTCCCACAAACGTTACCGAGGTGTCAGGATTGTGAATAGACATCACGTCCTGGCTGGAGGTATATTCACTGTCAGGAAACTTCAGTAACGTTAATGTGTGTGTATGTGGCTGCACATAGTGATCTAGTAAGATTACTATGTGCTGTGTAAATGAATGGAAAGAAGTAAATGACGCTGATTGGTCAGCGTCATACACTTCTCTCCACAACGCCCACTTGGTCAAAAAGTAAAACACGCCGAGTTGTCCATTAAGGAAGTCATTAGCATAAAGCTAATATAGTTCATAACTCCGTCAAAAATGATAGTTTTTCTAAATAAAAAAAACACTGCTGTAATCTACATTACAGTGCCGATCATATTATGTACAAGATAGGGCATTTAAATTCGTGACAGAGCCTCTTTAAGTGCCAGAGTCCACCCCTAAGAATACACACCAAAGAGTCTGGAGGTATATTGATCTCATACATCCTATCCAGGATCCCCAATATAGACATCCAGTAATGATGCAAAGAAAAACATTCCCATATAATATGTATTACATTTCCACCCCTTTTCCCACACCTCCATTTATCGAATTCCTGCAAACCCATATTTTCCATCCTACTTGGAGTGTAATTTGACATATAAGATAAGGATCTGTGATATCCTTTGGGAAGCAAACAGTGACACATTACAGATGTTAGAGGTAATCTTAACCCAGTCACCATCTGAGATCTCCCCCAGATCCAATTCCCATTTCTTTTTAATTTTATTACAATCATCATCTCTTAGATTGTAATTAGCTTCCAGTTCCCACCCCTGCATCCATAATACTGTGATGCCAGAAAACTCTACCGTAGATCCGGAATAGCCAAACCCCCAGTTTCCTTAGATTTTTTTAAAGATACTGCAGACTAATTCTTGGGGTCTTCCCTTTCCATAGGAAATGCTGGAGTATGGATTCAAAAGATCCTCAATTTTTTTTCCAATCCATATGAGGCTATTATTTTAAATATACAGTATTTGTGGATATAATATGGACTTGATCAATGCAGCTCTCCCATCCATACATAGAGGAAGCTACAACCAGATTTTAACTTTCTTTCGGAATTTTCATAATTAAGAGTATTAGGGTTAGTTCTTTATAATCCTGAGGATTCTTTGCTATCTGAACTCCTTAATATCTGAAGCTCGTCTGAGATACCAGAAAATGTGACCCAACAATCCCCTGATCATCCAAGGGCAGAATATCAGATTTGCTTGTATTTATATAAATCCCGAAAAATTTGGAAAATCGGTGTAATGACGGGGAAGGGAGACAGACAGGTGAGCCCTAATCTACCCGCCACTCAGTCCCTGCCTACTTGCAACGGCCCATCCTAGGCGACAGCGTACAACTGGGCGACGGTCCCTGCGCTCAATAAGTGCACGACAGACAAACATACATGGGTACACAGAAGCTAAGGGAAATGGGGCAGTTGCCCACGGCAACACCGTGAGCAACAAGAGAAGTGAACGAGCCGAGTCAAACCAGGAGTGTACGAGGTACCAAACGCAGAGCAGGAGAGTAGTCAGTAAGCCAGGGTCAATATAAAGCAGGGACAAATAGTTCAAGCAGCAGAGCCAGGAAACAGGAGAATCACAGGCAAAGGAGGAGCAGGAAGTGAAGGTATAAATAGACAGAGGGCGGGAGCTAGCTCCGTCTGGCCAGGCTGTGATAGGCTCTCTCACTCCTCAGCCTCCCAGCCTGATTGGTAGAAGGAGGGGTCACTCGATCAGACTTAGGAACAGGTGCAGACTGACTAACCACGGGCGTCGACACAGAAGCTGTGTCTGGCAGATCCTTTACAATCGGTTTAGGGTATGTATTAACTACCTCCTGTAAGGTGTTTTGCATCTCCATCAAAAAAAGCAAAGTATCATCTGCATATAACATAATTTTTCCCCTGTGATCTCTATAGGAGAACCCAACAATCCTTTCCGCGTTACTTATTGCAATAGCTAGAGGCTCGATATTCAAAGCAAACATGAGGGGAGATAGAGGACATCCCTGTCTGGTTCCTCTCTTAAGTACAATTTTCAGCGTTTTCCCCCCATTAACTATTACTCCAGCATCGGGGACAGCATATAGAATCGTAATAAAGTCCTGAAATCTTACCCCATACCGTATCCCCTTAACATTGCGTGGAGGAAATCCCATTCCACGCAATCAAAGGCACACGTTGCAACCAGCATTACAATTGATCTGTCTTCCCTCACTATCTCTGAAGCTTGCCGGTTTAAAAATAATCTGCAAATATTATGGCTGATAGAGTTTCCTGGCATTAGTCCCGCCTGGTCTGCCTCCACCAATTCAGTGACTACCCTATTTAGTCTATCTGAAATAATCTTTATACACAAAAAGGCTCAGGCAAGCAATTATGATAATAGGCTAGGAGCTAAATAGGTTAAGCATCCTCCTTAAATGTAAAGAATAGGCAACTCCCATATATTGAATATAAACAGAAGAACGAAAAAAGGGAGCTAAGATAGCCAAAGATCATTTAAATAGATATCTTTATTAACATATAAATACAAATATTAAAAAGTTTGCAACAGGACATGAAGACACTGTAATAACCACTACAACACGACAGAACAGACTCAACGTAATGATCCAGGGTAAGTCTAACACTGGTATAGGTATGTGGCGGAAGAGATATGGCATGGAGCTAACAGGTTACTAAAATCCGTAAAGCCCTAGTGCTAAGCACAATGGGTGGGTGACACAGGAAAAGAACCAATGTTACCGACAAGTAAGAATATATAGCAAGAAATGCCCACTCATCTAAACTTAGAAGAGCTTACCCATAGTGTCGGGACCAGGAGAGTCGATCAAGCGTGTTGGTGAACCCCAGGGGGCATTTCTTGCTATATATTCTTACTTGTCGGTAACATTGGTTCTTTTCCTGTGTCACCCACCCATTGTGCTTAGCACTAGGGCTTTACGGATTTTAGTAACCTGTTAGCTCCATGCCATATCTCTTCCGCCACATACCTATACCAGTGTTAGACTTACCCTGGATCATTACGTTGAGTCTGTTCTGTCGTGTTGTAGTGGTTATTACAGTGTCTTCATGTCCTGTTGCAAACTTTTTAATATTTGTATTTATATGTTAATAAAGATATCTATTTAAATGATCTTTGGCTATCTTAGCTCCCTTTTTTCGTTCTTCTGTTTATACTGAAATAATCTTTGTCTCGGTGTTCAGTAGAGATATAAATCTATATGATATCGTATCCAGCGGATCTTTCTCTGGTTTCAAGACCAAAACAATGTCAGTTTCATACATGGATGCAGGTAAACAACCCTTCCCAAGTGCATAATCTATGACCTGTAACAGGACTGGTAAAAGCATTGACCCATATCAGTGATACACTTCAACAGGTAGTCCATTGGTACTCAAAGCCTTACCCTTAGTCAAACCACATGCTGTTCGCTTAATCTCCTCCAATTTAAATACTGCAACTAGACATTTCTGCCCTTTTTGTGAGATTCTTGGTAAATCAAGTTCAGATATATACTTCTATATTTCCCCTCCAGAATTTCTAGGACCTTTACTATATAGTTTTTCAAAATATTCCTGGAAAACCTTTTTCATTTCATCCACCTAATCTACCTTTCTACCCATACAGTCCTTAATAGACCTGATATTTCTTCTGGAATGTTTATTTGTTAACTTTATCGGCGAGCCACTTCCCCATTCTACACGCTTCAACCAAAAAATTATTAGTTTTCCTAAATTGTATTCCTTTTGCTTTTTTTAATAGGTATTTTCGATATTCTTCATTTACTCTCTGGAAGTTTTCCTTCTTTTTTTCCTTCTCTTCCCATGGAGATCTCAAATATTCTTGTTTCACTCTGCTTATCATTTCCACCCATTCCTGCTCTATCTTATATATCTTCTTCTTTTCCCAACAGATTGCTCTTTTCAGTAAGCCCCTTAAAAAAGCCTTTCTGGTATACCAGACAAATAAAATATCGGCAGATCTGATATTACTCTTTATTACATAGAACTATATCTATTCTTGAAAACGTGGAGTGTGTTTTATTATAACAGGAGTATATTTTGGTGGAACCCTCCATTTCCATCCATACGTCCACCCATTTAAACTCCTTCACTAATTTACCAAAAATTGTGTAACCTTTCCCATCCAACCTCTTACAGAGCTGTCTATGTAACTCATTATTAATTACCATATTAAAGTCCTCCAATAGGAAGAAGGGTAATGCTTCCCTACCCGAGAGGAAACTTTAAAATTCAAATAAAACCTCATATTTTGCAGGTGGAGGAACATAAGGTTAAATGTTTAATTATGTCATATCATAGAGGTGAGGTTGCCTGAGTTTTAAAAAATGGACCTGCTTTTTTTTCCAGAAACCGCGCTAGTCCCCTACATGGGCTGTGTCTGGTATTGCAACTTGAATAAGGCTAAGCTGCAATACCAGACACAGCCCATAATGCAGAGTGTTACTGTTTCTGAAAAAAGCAGACCCATTTCTCTAATCTCAGACAAGTTCTTTAAGGCAGGTTGGGGAATCACAAACTGGAGCAAAGCAATTAAAAAAAAAGCTTAAACTTATTCTTCATTACTAGCAGAAGTTACTGTATAGAGGAAACTTCTAATCTCTTGACTACTTCAAAACTCACTGTTCTGCAAATCACTATTCATATTGAATCAAATGTTATGGAAAACGTTACCAATGTCTATCTTAGTATTTCTATTTCCTGCAACAATTTAACAGCCTTGGTTATTGTGATTGACCTCATCTCACATTATGAGTCTCACATTTCATCTTTCTTTTCCTCAGGAAATTGGAAAAACTTAAATACTGTAAATACTGTAAATTAAAGCTGCTTTGACATTTAATAGGGCTTCAAAATTAAAAGTGTGTGAAAACTTTTGAGTTAAAACAGTGCAGGCCGCAGCTTCAAGTGATACCTATCTACCATTCATAATTTGACCTCTTCTCTATATCGCCTTGGCTTCTCTTGACAGCCAGAAGCTCACAAATGCCTGCTGGTTGTATCTGAATGTACCACAGATAATTGGATTTTCTGATCTTTGGCAAATAATCTTTATGCTAACATTAGCTCACTCTAGTTTTCCTGTTGGCGAGGAAATTAAATCTCTGTGCACTTTATCTGCTAACTTTCATTTTGACATATTGACCATTCTTTCTTTATCTTCCCTGTTTCATTTCTACTTTGTTCGGTATTGAGTTTGTGGCTGGTTGACTTTACTTTGGATACAATGGCACTCCATGATACATCACCCTTGATAGTTGACTTTGTCGTGACACTCTAGAAAACTCCAAAGCAAACCTGTAGTAGTTAACATGTTAATGCTATTAATGAATTAGCCCTTTGAAGGTGCATTTGTACTATAATATTACATAAGGAGGTTTCTACCACAAAAAGTACCAAACAATCTACATTATTGTTCTCTTATGAAAAGTGGATGCACATAATACAACAGTTATAATCAGGGGCGTAACTAGGAAAGACTAGGCACCATAACACACGCTTGACTGGGCCCCCCAGATGCCACACGTAGCCCCACTTATAGAAAGTGCCCCCTGTAGATTTTGCCATACAGCCACACTGTAGACAGTGCTATACAGCCCCGCCAGTAGACGGTGTCACACCCCACTTGTACATAGCGCCCCCCACCTCGCCATAAAGCCCACCTGTATATAGTGCCATAGTGCCACACAGCCCCCCTCCCTTGTATATAGGGCCACACAGCCCCCCCTTAGTAGATAGCTCCACATAGCCCCCCTTAGTAGAAAGTGCCACACACAGCCCCCTGTAAATAGAGCAACAGCCCTCCCCTTGTAAATAGTGCCATACAGACCCCCTTAGTAGTGCCACACAGCCCCATGTATATAGCACCACACAGCTCCCCCATGTGTATAGTGCAACAAAGTTCCCCCCTTGTGTATAGTTCCACACAGCCCCCTTGTATATAGTGCCACACAGCCCCTCCAAGTAGTACAAGGCAAGGGTGCATCCGAGAAAGTTGCCAGGGAGATGTCAATCAAACATAGAAAGGTGGGTTTGTAGACAGGATAGCGGCACCGCCCCATGACCCTTTAATGAGTAATTAGCATATGGTGTGCGCAGTCTAAAAGTGGATTTTATAGATTTTGCTGCATCTGAAAAAAACATAAATTTGGAAATATTGACAGGTCATGTATTACCGCATAGTGGTGGTTCAATGGGTTAAAACTACCAGACAGGTTCACATTAAATATACAATGAATTGAAAACAATTCCATCTGCCCTGCAATTCTGTTATAATAAATACAGTACCAGAACCAAGCTCAGTACATAAATACAGCACTAGAACCAAGCTCTGACATATATACAGCACTAAAACCGAGCTCTGACATATATACGGCACGAGAGCCAAACTCAATACATATATACAGCACCAGAACAAAGCTCAGTAAATATATACAATACCGGAACCAAGCTCAATACATATATACAATACCAGAACCAAGGTCAGTACATATATATAATACCAGAGCAAAGCTCAGTACATAAATACAGCACCAGAACAAAGCCCAGTACATATATACAACCCCAGAACCAAGCTCAGTACATATGTGCAGCACCAGAACAAAGCTCAGTACATATGTGCAGCACCAGTACCAAGCTCAATACATAAATACAGCACCAGAACCAAGCTCATACATATATACAGCACCAGAACAAAGCTCAATAAATAAATACAGCCCCAGAACAAAGCTCAGTACATATATACAGCACCAGATCCAAGCTCATTACATATATACAACACCAGTACCAAGCTCATACATATATACAGCACCAGAACAAAGCTCAGTACTTAAATACAGCATCAGAACCAATCTCAGTATATATATACAGCACCAGAACAAATACAGCTCAAATCAGTGAAACCCCTGCTGTATATGTTTGTACATACACTACCATTCAAAAGTTTGGTGTCACCCAGACAATTTTGTGTTTTCCATGAAAACTCACACTTATATTCATCAAATGAGTTGCAAAATGACTAGAAAATATAGTCAAGACATTGACAAGGTTAGAAATAATGATTTTTATTTAAAATATTAATTTTCTCCTTCAAACTTTGCTTTCGTCAAAGAATGCTCCATTTGCAGCAATTACAGCATTGCAGACCTTTGGCATTCTAGCTGTTAATTTGCTGAGGTAATCGGGAGAAATTTCACCCCATGCTTCCAGAAGCCCCTCCCACAAGTTGGATTGGCTTGATGGGCACTTCTTGCGTACCATACGGTCAAGCTGCTCCCACAACAGCTCTATGGGCTTGAGATCTGGTGACTGCGCTGGCTACTCCATTACAGATAGAATACCAGCTGCCTGTTTCTTCCCTAAATAGTTCTTGCATAATTTGGAGGTGTGCTTTGAGTCATTTTCCTGTTGTAGGATGAAATTGGCTCCAATCAAGCGCTGTCCACAGGGTATGGCATGGGGTTGCAAAATGGAGTGATAGCCTTCCTTATTCAAAATCCCTTTTACCTTGTACAAATCTCCCACTTTACCAGCACCAAAGCAACCCCGGACCATCATATTACCTCCACCATGCTTGACAGATGGCGTCAGGCACTCTTCCAGCATCTTTTCAGTTGTTCTGCGTCTCACAAATGTTCTTCTGTGTGATCCAAACACCTCAAACTTCGATTCGTCTGTCCATAACACTTTTTTCCAATCTTCCTCTGTCCAATGTCTGTGTGCTTTTGCCCATATTAATCTTTTCCTTTTATTAGCCAGTCTCAGATATGGCTTTTTCTTTGCCACTCTGCCCTGAAGGCCAGCATCCCGGAGTCGCCTCTTCACTGTAGACGTTGACACTGTTTTGCGGGTACTATTTAATGAAGCTGCCAGTTCAGGACCTGGGAGGCGTCTATTTCTCAAACTAGAGACTCTAATGTACTTGTCTTGTTGCTCAGTTGTGCAGCGGGGCCTCCCACTTCTCTTTCTACTCTGGTTAGAGCCTGTTTGTGCTGTCCTCTGAAGGGAGTAGTACACACCGTTGTAGGAAATCTTCAGTTTCTTGGCAATTTCTCGCATGGAATAGCCTTCATTTCTAAGAACAAGAATAGACTGTCTAGTTTCACATGAAAGCTCTCTTTTTCTAGCCATTTTGAGAGTTTAATCGAACCCACAAATGTAATGCTCCAGATTCTCAACTAGCTCAAAGGTAGGTCAGTTTTATAGCTCCCCTTAACAGCAAAACTGTTTACAGCGGTGCTAACATAATTGCACAAGGGTTTTCAAGTGTTTTCTAATCATCCATTAGCCTTCTAACACAGTTACCAAACAACAATGTACCATTAGAACACTGGAGTGATGGTTGCTGGAAATGGGCCTCTATACACCTATGTAGATATTGCATTAAAAACCAGACGTTTGCAGCTAGAATAGTCATTTAGGACATTAACAATGTATAGAGTGTATTTCTGATTAATTTGATGTTATCTTCATTGAAAAAAACTGTGCTTTTCTTGCAAAAATAAGGAAATTTCTAAGTGACCCTAAACTTTTGAATGGTAGTGTATGTAAAACTACAGCTCCCAGCATGGCCCGTACAATGGTAAGGATATGTTGGGAGATGCTGTTTACAAAATAAAAAATCATACCACCCATCATCTCGCTGCAGATCATACAGTGACTACAGTACTGATTAGAGGCAGAATAAACATTTACATTAAGTGACTCACCGGTGACGTCTCAGATTCTAGTTCTTTGTCTCTTTTCTTCTTCCTCCGGTCCAGACCTCTATGATGGATTTATCCCGGCCACGACCCATTTCTGCAGTTTTCCACTCAGATGTCTTCAGCTTCTCACTTTTAAAAATTTCTGCACCTATAAATGAAGATAAAATTCTCAACACCTCTAAATATAATAGCACCATACACTGCACCTTTAACTATAATAGCACCATACACTGTGTCCATGATTATGATAGTACCATACACTGTGTCCCACACACACACAATGCCCCCTGTAAATAGTGCCCCATAACCCCCTGTAGATATTGACCGCTATTGAGCCTCTGTAGATAGTGCCCTACATAGAAGCCGCTGTAGATAGTGCCCCTCATAGAGCCCTCTGTAGGAACTTCAGAGCTGCAAGGCAATAGTGCTAACCACTGAGCCTTCGTGCTGCCCTACATATAGCTTCCCCTATAGATAGTGCTCCAAATATAGCCCACCCCTGTAGACAGTGCCCTACATATAGCCCCCCTGTAGATAGTGCCCCACAGGTAACCCACCCCTTTATATAGTGTCCCACATGTAGCCCACCCCTGTAGATAGTGCCCTACAAATATCTACCCCTATAGATAGTGCTCCATATATATAGCCAACCTCTGTAGATAGTGCCTCACATATAGGTCTCCCTGTTTATAGTGTCGCAAATATAGTCCAACCCCGTAGATAGTGCCCTACATATAGCCCCACTGTAGATAGTGCCCCACAGGTAACCCACCCCTGCATATAGTGACCCACATTTAGCCCACCCCTACAGATAGTGCCCTACAAATAGCTCCCTTATAGATATTGCTCCACATATAGCCCACCCCTGTGTATAGTCTCACATATAGTCCACCCCTGTAAATAGTGCCCTACATATAGCACCCCTTGTATATAGTGCTCCACATCTGCACATATAGAACCCCCTTGTAGATAGAGCCCCACTGTAGATAATACCACTCACAGTTTTAGTAGAAAAAAAACAACTTTACATACTCACATGATCCCGTTCCCGCACCGTCCGGTGGCAATGCTAGAGCTAAACAACGAAAGCGTCGCGTTGGTGATAGGCGCCGATTGGGAGGGCAGAATGACTTGCCCCGTCAATCAGCGTCTTTCAACTATGGAAGCGGCGCTCTGCCGCAAAAATCACATAAATAAATAATCTTTTACTTACCAAGAATTCTGCTTTTCTTCTTCCAGGCCGGCCTCCTTGGATGACGTTTCATCCCATGTGATCGCTGCAGACAATCACAGGCTGCAGCGATCACATGGGATGAAGCGTAATCCCAGGAGGCCAGGCTGCAGTACAGAGGAGGGATGCATCGCCATGGCTACATAAGTATCAAACTTTTTTTATGTGCAGTTTTCCGCAACAGACATTCTGGCCGAAAAACTGCAACACAATTTGGTGCAGCGTACAAGGCAGATACGCTGTGTGCTTTTACGCAGAGTATCCGCACTGTGTGAACATAGCCTAACTCACATAGGTGATAAGCTTAAGAGAATACCCAGGTCCATCAATTTTAACCTTAGGCAAAAACCTAACTGCCTCATATTGGGGGGAAAATTCCATCCTGACAAATATGGCAATCACAATAAATCCCTGGATCAACAACTCATCTCCAGCAATCGAGTACATGTAACTTTTTTTTTCAAACTGAATAACCTCAAGTTTGATAACCTTTCTTGATACTGCATTCCACCCGTTCCCTTAATTATTTTGGTCTCCCTCCTTTGTACCCGCTCTACTTCAGCCATGTCCTTCTTATACACAGGTGCCTAAAATTGTACACAATATTCCATGTATGGTCTGACTAGTAATTTGATCCATGCTGCAATTGGATGAGATTGTCTTATGCCAATAAGCCAGAAACAAAGCAATACAATTTCCTTCATTTTGTTTTATAGCATTGAACTAATATAGAACCATAGAAGTCTACTCATACTGTGGCTTCTACTTTAATAGTCAAGTTTATGAGACATACATAAAACTCGACTATATGCGAAAGGAATCTGTTTTTGAGCCTCATTATTGAAAAGGAAAATATTTGCTCCTTAATCTATCTCAGGGAGAAAGGGAGAAAATATTTTTTTCAGAATTTTTTATTGAATGTTTTTTTTTCCTTTCTCTCTATATTAAAGAAAACATTCTAAAATATTCTGGTTTGGATTCTGACCAATGACCCCCTTCACACTAGACCAATATTTCTAGTTTTGTAGAGATTACTTTCAGCATGGGTATACTGGAAGCAGGGTCAAAAGTCATCTAATTATCTTCAGACGGCAGGATTACAATGATGTGTGACACCTCTATTTCAAAGCTCGAGGCAGAAAACCCAGGATCACATCATTAACAATTGGCGATGGGCACAGCTTAACAACCCCTCCTTTTCCCTTCTCTGCACAGTGACCACTACACATGTCAGAGAGCATGCCCACAACACTCTCCCATAGAACTGTCTAAAGGGGCCATGAAGCAAATATTTGAAACAGCTGTTCTAACAGCTCAAATTTGATGCCTCCATAATCATGTATAAAAAAAAATATATATATATATATATATATATATATATATATATATATATATATATATATATATATAGATATAAAAAAATCAGAAAATAGAAAAATAGATTAGTAAAAAAGAATATATTTCACTATATATTGTTAATTTGTAAAAAAATAAAATAAGATGATACACTTGGAAATATGGTTGACATAGCATGCATGCACATCTCTACAGTTGACTATGTAAGCAGTTCTTCACATTATGTTGAGATAAGAATAGATTTTGTTTTCCTACCCTAAAGGTGTCCTGTTTTTGCTTTATTGCCCCAGAATTTTATATAATCTCTTTAATGTGCAGTTTCTATGACAATGGAAAAATATGCCAACCTTATCATTCTGGCGGCTTTTGCTTTTAGAAATCTAGTTCACCGTAGAGAACAAAACCTGTTACCATATGGCTGACAAGATAGTCTCAAGTCTGAAATTGATTTTCTTTTTGCAACACAAAAGGCTTTTTCTATCCTATAGGCAAATAGAATAATGTGATATCCATATTCCATTCTACAACATGCTGTTAACACTGCAGGTATGAATTATTATGGTGCATTACCACTTTAATCTTAATGTCAAAGTTCTGCACCCGCAATCTATTTTATGATAGAGAATGTTCACCAAATTGCATTAAACACCTCTAGAACATTACATTCTTGGGGCTTTCCAGCCCCATGAAATCTTTTGCAAACAGCTCACTATGGTATAAAATAACAAATGGAGTAATACTCACTTTAAAATCCTCTGCAACGCTTCTCTGGTCTCCTGGCAGTCTTTGTTTACCCGGCTTCAACTATGATGTGTCGTCTCGACATGGGATCTCTGCAGCCAATCACTAGCAGGCACTGACGTTTCGACCCCACTAAAGGTGGTGCCATATAGGTAAAGGTAGATACATAAAGCTAGATATGATGTAGGCAGCTGGATTGATAGATAAATGGATGGATAGTTAGACATTGTAATATATATATATATATATACTTATATACACACATATAGCTATACATATATATGCCGGAATCACAGTTTTTCTTGGTCAACTCATCTCCCCCAAAAAATATAATAGAAAATTATCAAAACGTCTTATGGTACCAACAAAAGCTAAAACTGGTACCAACAAAAACTAAAGCTCAACCCACAAAAATACAAGCCCTCACAACACTGAATTGACGAAAAAATAAAAAACTCATGGCTTTCAGAATATGGTGACAAACGATTGTTTTTTCCCTTGTAAAAGTAATAAAACATGACCAGCAGAATAAAGTCAACATCTCTTTCTTATCGAACGGTGAATGCCACCATTAATTTTTTTTTCAGTTTCCCAGTACATTATATAGTGAAATAAATGAACAAATACAAATTGCCCCACAAAAAAAACAACCACATACGGCTATATTGACAGAAAAGTAGTTATGGCTTTTGGATGGTGTGGAAGAAAAAGCGAAAATGAAAAAATGAAAAATGGCTGCGGAGGGAAGAAGTTAATGCAATGTGAATATTTGAATTCTACATAAAATCACAATTCTGATGCATCTTTTCTTAGAACTCTGCGTTGTGCCATTCCTCTGTTATTCATCCTAGAAATGTATGATAAAATTGACAACTGGGTGTTATCATTTCCCTTGTCAAAGGGGCGTGTCCCTACAAAGTCTGAGACTGTCAGCTCTGATTGGATAGTGGCAGCCTGTGTAGTGACAACCCCAACTGGTTACACCCATTTGTCAATTTATTCATACATTTCTAGGAGGATTAACAGAGGAATGGCACAACACAGAGTTCTAAGAAAAGATGTTCCAGAATCGTTATTTTTTGGGGAATACAAGTATTTACTAAAACAGGAGTGCTGACATATCTTCTTTAAAGTAAAGCATCACTGTAACATGGAAACTATGTTACAAAATAAGTGAACCGAATATACTGTATGGCATTTTATGGAGTCTTGTGCTCCCATTTGACAAGTGCCAATTGCTGAAGTAGTGTAATAAAGTGAAAGATAGATAAATAGATACATATGATACAGGCAGATAGATACAGTAGATAAATATTAGTTAGATAAATTTAAGATAAATATGAGATAGATAGACATACATCCCAACTTTCAAGTATGCACATTTTTTTAATGTTAAGCCATGCCCCTAACCCACACAATGCTCGCTGTTCAAACATACCCAGTTCCCACAGTAGAAGGCTACCATAGTGCACTACACACAAATAATGCCCCAATAGCCCCCCACAGAGTATGATTCCCCCATATTGCCTCCCCACACAAAATATAATGTTCCATATTGCCTTCCCACAGTATAATGCCCCATAGTGCTTTCCCACAGCATAATTCCTCCCTAGTGCCTCTCCATATTATAGTGCCCACATTCCCCCTCATACAGTATAATGCCTTCATAGTGCCTCCACACAGTATAATGCCCGCATAGTGCCTCCCCACAGTATAATGCCCCTATAGTGCCCCTCACAGACAGTAGAATGCCCCCCCCCATAGTGCCCCCACACAGTATAATTCCATCATAATGCCTCTTAAAAAGAATCACATAAACACTTACCTATCCCTGTTCCCACATCAAATGGAAGAGATCCCGCTGCAGTTTTCCTCCGGTCTGTGCTGTGTGTGGTTTGGTGCAGACAGGCGCGATGACGACATCACTGCACCATGCCTGTCTGCGCCAAGCCACTCATGGGAGGCCTCATAGACTCAATGGTGGAGCAATGTGCTCATGGCTCCTTGCTCTACCACTAGCTTCAACTGTATCTGCATCCTGAGGTAAAAGAAAATAAAAGAAACAAAACGAAAGGATAGATATTATTATATACAACTCATTTATCAAAGCTGTCTAACAGAAAAACTAACCTGTTGCCCAGATCTTTTGATGGATGACAATAATTTAATAGGTTGTAAATAGATTAAAAGATTTATTTTACCAGATCAAAAAACTCATAAAGACACTTTCTACGCTGTTGTTTATTGTTTAAATTGTATTATTTTTTTTCTTTACTTCTGTTGTTCTCTTGCCCATCTTATGTTGTACAATTAGTTTATTCGTTTAGCTGGGTCCTACAGCTAAATGTGGGCCACGGTTCTCCGATTTTCTCCCTAGATATGTCTATTACATTTAAAGGGGCTTTCCAGAGATAAACAAAACCTAGCTGTCCAAATGTTCTAAATGAATAAACTTCTCAATATATCCAACTTTAACCCCGCTACCACTGTTCAGGTCCCCATAGTTTACAATCCTGCATGATGATGTTTACAATCCTGCATGATGATGTGTTGTCGCTATGGTCATATAGTCAACACATCACTGCATCCACTCATATGAAGGTCGGCACACAGGCGTGTAAACAGATGCAAGTGGGGACATGAACAGCAGTAGTAGAGGAATAGTAAAAAAATTCTAAAAGTAAATATACCTGGCATCTCAGTTGCCGTTAGAAAAAAAATAAATTTGCAGTATATGTACTGTATGTAGCCATGCTCAGCTGGGCAAAATTAAACATTTGCTGGTTTTTGCAATTTTACTTTTCTATTGACCCTGTTGTATTATATGGTGCCATAAGGCTACAAGAAGATGATTTTCAGGGAGTATGTGTTTTTATTCAATGTACATTATAAGTGTTTATTTTTGCTCGATTTGTTAGGCACTTATGATATTACACATTTTTTTATTTACTGGGGAGTGCTTTGCTGTGATTCACCTATGTACTTTATGGAAAAACTTGCACAGTTAGCACCCTTGAGAACTAGAAATCAGAAACAGAATTCAAGGGAGTTGGTTTTGTATGGTTTATAAATTCATTGCTATGTTATGAGTTTATGATGAAGCATTATGGGGAGGTTAATTTTATTTCTATTTAGTGAATTTTTAATTATGGTCCTGTAATATTAATATTCTTGTTGACAACATTAATATTACAGGACAATAAGTGATGAACTTACTAATATAATTGTGAGGTTTATCTCCATTTCATTTGGCCCCTGCACATGCTCAGTTGTAATGTTGAGACTGTGGAGGGAGGGTGGGCATCGGTGGAAGGGCCCACTGCTATTGTTCATTTCTCGTACACAGAACAGTAGATAAAACTACACAGGACATTGCTATGTTCTTATGTCCAGTGCAGATACTCATACACAGGACACATATCAGGAATGGCACTCCCTGAGGTGCTCAGGAAATATACCTCTATATTTAATTATTTTTCAACCTCTTCTTTTAAGTTGCCTAAGCCAGGTCTGTAACTCAGGACTTGCGGTATGGGAGGCAGTTATGATAACATTGAGCCACATGCTGCAATGTTACCTACAGTATGAGAGGATTTCCTCTACGTAACTACAGTTCCTCAAAATTCTTCTTTTTCATAAACATTATTATAAGTATAAAATAAAGATTAGAAGTAAAAGTTGAATTTTTTTTTCCAGAGAAGTTAAGACTACTAAAAAAAGCGGCACAAAAACTTTAATAATTAATACATTTTTGAATACATTTTATTGAGTACACATCACAGATAAGTAAATAATAAAGACATATTTGGCATGCCCTTAACCAGAACAACCTGGCAAAAACGGCAAAAACATCATGTGTGAACATGCCCTTAGTGCCACTGGCACCATTATTAGTGTGTAGTAACACATTGATGTATAGAGAAGTGTAAATAAGTTGAGGAAGTGAGATTATTATAGTTGTCTCTGGGAGGTCAGTCATTGATAAATCAGTGAAACAATAAAACCAAAGTAAGTAAGAAATGTATTCTTACAAAATACCATTTCAATCATGTATTGTTGAGACCTTGAATTAGCTGTTGTGATGAGACAATGTCCCGGATACAGTCATTTGTCCAGAGGTATGTTGAAAACTATTTTTGTGATGAATGATTGAAGATGTGTAAATGAGCTCTTGGTATAAAGGGCATGAGTGAGTTAATAGTATGAAGGCATGAGAAGATATTGTTGACAGTGTAAATGTTAGAAGTACGGGTGGTGAGAAATGTAAGATTGTGTAAGTGTATGAGACCCCTAGGTTGTCATTTGGGAATTGTAAATTGGACAGTTGGAAAAAAATTGTACTCATAAAGAAACCTAATTTCAGAAGTACTGTCATGTCTCCATTGAGTGTGGTCTCTTATGCTGTATGGGAAGGTGAAGAAGATGAAGGTTTTTTTTTTAGAATAAAGATAGATAGATAGATAGATAGATAGATAGATAGATAGATAGATAGATAGATAGATAGATAGATAGATAGATAGATAGATAGATAGATAGATAGATAGATTTGCAATGTTTGTAAAGTACTAACATGTGAAAATGCTTGTAGTACTGTAGTTTATTTCTCCCTTTACTCCAACTTTTTCCTTAATGTTACATAATTAATTATTGTGGTTATTGGGTCAAAATTATAGGTAGTGCACAGTTAGCAGTTACACTCTTGCCCTGGTAGCTGAGTGGGCCTAAAGGCCCCTCTGCCATATAAAAAGACTATAGTATTATAAATGTCACATGGTAGGTGGAGAGAACCCTGTTACAGATTTAGCATTTGTGCCCAGGAGCTTTATGTTCCGCCTCTGTCTGCATTGTCAGTTTATCTTGACTGATGCAACTTAATAGGTTGGACTTGTTTCCTGATTACTTTAAAAAAAATGTTTTGGGTAAAATAGAGACTGAAAAAATTGTTTCAACTGGAATTTTAATTTCTATGTGTATCAACATCTGTTACCAATGTTTATGGCTTTACCACTGTCAAACTTATTTTCACGTTTTTAAAATTATTTTTATTTTTACTTTGCCTAAGAGCGAAATCTCTTTCTCTTGATGACTCTTCCAGTACAGAGTTGTCAGTGTAGATACACATTTCTGTAGCAAGACCTATTAATAATGCATGGCCCTGTTATCAGCCCAAGCACACATGGCCCATAATAATTTAAGATCACTGTTGATATAAAAAGACAAGGGAGTGGAATGTAACCTTTTGTTTAGAACTCAGATGGATGATACTCATATTCACATTGATTCTCATACACCATCAGGGTTCTGGTAATACATTATCTTTGTTCTCATCAGGTCAGATCTGCTCTGAACTAATTTAAAGTAATGGAGGTGAAATTGGCTAGTGAACTGCACCTATTTTGTAAATGAAACAGTATAATAATGATGTTCATTTCAGGGAAAAAATTGTCATCTATCAACTTGTAAATGTTAATTGCCTTGCTTGTCCAGATACACACTGGAACACGTTGTAAAAAATAATGTATGAGTACTAGGTGCTAAAATAAAACATTCTTAATGTTTAATAAAAACTATGAGCACCCTAAACTTGACAAACAAGAAATAAAGAACAATCCCAAGGTAAATAAGTACTGAGCCTTATGTTTTTATTTTTGCTATGGTGGCCCTTTAACTCTATTTACAGCCCTATGAATCCTCTCTAAACTTGCTCTAGATTACAAGTTGAGTGATTGTTTTTAGTGCGTATACAGTACTGTAAATAAAATGTTGCCTGCTTCCAAATTTCTTCTATTGTTTGCACATTTGTTACAGTGGAATGTTTCAGATCATCAGCCTACTATATTAGATGAAGATAACCCAAGAAAAAATGTGGTTCAACCCTACCTGGCCCAATGTGAAGTAGTAATTCCCCCCTTAGCTACTAAATCAACCAGTTAACCAAATTCAATTAATAATTGGGTTAAATTTCACAAGCCAAAGCCCACCATGATTTCTGCCAGACATGTTGAATCTAAACACCACTTTAATATAAGCTGTCTGGCAATGTGAAGCAGGCTAAAAGATCTCAAAAAAGCTCTCAAACATGATGCCACGTTCTAAAGCTATTCAAATATCATAGAAATTAACCAGTATGGAAAGGGTTACAAAGCCATTGCTAAGGTTCTAAGACTCCAGAGAAGGGGCCAATATCCACAAATAGAGAACACTTGGAACAGTGATGACCCCTTTCCAGGAGTGGCCGGCCTACCAAAATTTTTACCATGAGCACATCCACGACATCCAGGAGGTCACAAAAGAACACAGATGAACATCTAAGGAACTGCGGGCTTATTTGCCTCAGTTAACGTCAATGTACATGATTTCACAATAAAGAAAGACACTGGGCATCCATGGGAGAGTTGCAAGTCACAAACCACTGCTGACCAAAAACAACACATAGGCTCGTCTGGCATATGCCAACAAAAAACACCTAGGTGAACCTTTAAGACTTTTGAGATAGTAATCTTTGAACTAATAAGTCAATGGTGGAAATTTTTTAAAGATGTTGGTATCGTTACATCTGGTGTAAAGCTAACACTGCATCTCACCATAAGAATAACATACCAACAGACAAACATGGTGGTAGTGGTAGTGTGATGGTCTGGGACTGCTTTTTTTCTGCAAGACCTGGACAACTTGTCATAATTGATAGGACCATGAATTATGCTTTCTATTATTAAATCCTGAAGGAGAGTGTCCATCCATCATCTAAAGCTAAAGCGCATTTGGGTTATGCAGCATAATAATGACCCGAAGCACACAAGTAAGTCCACCTTTTTTATGGCTCAAAAGAAACAACATTTTAGAGTCAAAGTCCTCACTTGAATCACATTGAGATGCTGTGGCGAGATCTTAAATGAGCAGCTCATGCTCGAAAAAACCCTCCTGATGCTAAATTAAAACAATTCTGCAGAGAAGAGTGGGCCAAAATTCCTCCACTTAAAAAGACCGATCGCAAAGTTATCACAAACGTTTGATTGCAGTTGGTACTGCCAAGGGTAGCACAACCAGTTTTATTAGGTTTGGGAGGGAAATTACTTCTTGATATGGTTGATATGGGTTTTAAATAAATATTTATCCTCAAAAAAATGTATGATCATTTAAAAACTGCATTTTGAGTTTACTCGTGTTGTTTTTATCATATATAAAAATTAGTTGGATGATCTGAAAGATTAAAATGTATCATATTAGCATATTATTAGTAATAAAGAATAAATCGTATGAGGGGCAAATACTTTTTCACAGCACTGTATATAGTATACAGTTGTTTATATCACCCTAAGCCATAGGTGCAAACCCCCTAATGTGCCTCAGTCAAAGATGCCTTAAGTCCAAAAGATGCTTTCTTAAGTGCCTCAGCTGCAGATGTTCCCACTTTGTCATGGGAAATATGACTTTTAGATATGTATAAATAACCCCCAGATAGTTGACAAATTTATGTATTTAATTTATTTTCAAGACCTGCTTTTTTTACATATTGTCTTCTTGTTGACATGAAAGTTCATAGCTAAGTGAGTGAGCCCTGTAAAACACGTTCTCTCTCCCCATCCCTTCTCTCAATGCTCCAGCCACAGATCCTCCTTTAAAGTCGATTTTCGAGACCCATTTTTTATCCACCCCGTTTGAAACCTTTAAAAAATAAGTATATTTGTAATTTACTTACTTTTCTCGAACTGATGACGTGCCGTACATTCAACACATGTCTCTGGTTTAGGAATCCACTGCCCCAATGTACGACATGTCATCAGCGATGTCTTGTTCAGGGGGCTGTCTGAGAAGTCAAGCAAGGAAGGAGCTGCATCAAGAGGGGTGGAGTGCATAGACAAGCCTGTAAATGAACAGTTGCATTATGGGAGGTGTAGTTTCTAGCATCATGCTGAAACTACTGACATGACCCACACCAGTAAGTAAAGCACTAAAACAAGGGGCGTGCAATAAAAACAACGATCGTTGTAAGAGGTAATTTTTTTAAAATCAAAATCGTATTCTGGGTGGGTTTTTTGGGCGGGGAAGGAATCCCTTTAAGTGTCTGCCTCAGGTCTTTTTTTTTTTTCATAATTTGGATTTTTATTGTAAAATTTACAAACACACAAGAACAAGAACAGAGTGCGTGAATACTTTCGTAATCGATCATAACATATCATATCAAAACATATCATATCATATAGATAGAAGCGAGCGCTTATGTACATCAATATCCTTGTTACTCCGGGGCGGTTGTCACCTGCATTTAGAAAAATATACAGTCGGGCCCATGGCATATGAGGTAGAGAATGCCCCTCTATATTTGCAAGGCACATAATTCCTGACTGGAAACACATTGTGAAAAGTGACCAACCCCTCCCTGAACAGGTAAGAGGAAAGATTGAGACAAACCAAAAGAAGACAAAAAGAAAGGAAGGACAAGACGGACAAAAGAAGAGCAAGGGAAGGAAGATGAGGAATATTAATGAATGCTAAGAGCAGAGACATTACCACAAGAGGAATATTGAACCGCCGCTATTTCCGATGAAGCCCAAACAGGACCTGGCTATTCAGACCATCATGTGAAAATCTCTAGCTCAACCAGTCTGCGAAATGAGGTCCAGATTTGAAGGATGACCATGTGTTCCACAGGGAAAGAACCGCGTCATAGCAGCCCCTGTCTTCTGCAAGAAGAGACTCCATTCTACACAGTAGGTCCCATTCACCAACCGTAGGCACAGCAGAAGTCCTCAAGTGTCTAGGAATAACTGTCCGTGCTGCTGTCAGAAAATGCCTGAGTAGGCCCTTTTTTATGCCTGACAGAGGACCCGGAATCAAGGATAGCAGAGCCATCTGAGGAGTGGGTATGATAGGAGCACACTCCATCAATGCATAGATGTCAAACACCGCTTTCCAAAAAGTCTGCAACACTGGGCATGGCCACCAAATGTGCAACATCGTGCCAGTCTCGTTGCCACACCGCCAACAGACATCTGACACTTCTGGGTACATTTTATGCAAAATCTGTGGGCAACGGTACCATCTGGTCAATATTTTAAAAATTTTCTCCTGAGCGTGGCAAGCCATTGGCATTTTATGGGTCAGGAGGAAAACCGTGTCCCAACCAAGCAAAGATATGGAGAAACCTAGGTCCTCTTCCCATGCGCTAACATATGCAGGGGGCTGATTGACAGAAGTCTCCAATAGGATGGCATACATCTTGGAGATCACACGAGTAGGTGGCTCTTGTAAAAGCAACAACGATTCAAAGGACGTGGTCGTGGAGATGCACATACCATCCGGCAATGCCGAGTGTAGAAAGGTAGACAATTGTGCATATTCCAACCATGAAAGAGTCCTCTCCGGGCAGGTCTCTCTCAACATATGTAACGGAGGGAGGCGACCCCCATCCGACATCACCTGACACAGCCTAGTATCCTCCGAAGCGGTCCAGCTCAAAAAGGTAGCTTTGTGAACAGCCGGTGGAAACTCGGAGTTATCAAACAGAGGGCTAAGAAGTCCCGGTCTATGGGAAAGCCCCTTCCGAACCATCAAAATGTCCCAGAGAGTGAGAAAGTGATGGGTAAGCATAGGAAAGGTCGAGAGGGCTGGTCGATGATCCGGCAGGATCCACGGCAGCGATCTCAGAGAGAGCGCCACCAAGGACCTCTCAATCCCCACCCATTGTTTATTGGTGCCATTATGAAACCAATCTATCACTCTAGAAAGAACAACAGATTGGTGGTACAGCCCCAAATCTGGGAGTCCCGCTCCCCCTTTCAGTTTAGGGCGAGACAGTGAGCTCATACTGATGCGAGGCCTCAGAGTGCCCCAGACGAACTTACGAAACGCTGCCTCCAACGTCTTAAGATATGCCCTAGGAACCATAACAGGGATTGCCTGAAATAGATACAAGAACCGGGGGAGGATATCCATTTTGATGGCATTGATACGTCCAAACCATGACAATTGTGCTCTGTCATAGGATTGTAGATCTTTCAGCGTACGTTGCATTAAGGGAGGATAATTAAGCGAGTACAGATCCACCAGAGTGCCAGGAATCTGAACCCCCAAGTATTTGATAGATGTAGCTTGCCATTTGAAAGAGAAGGATGATCTTAGAAGATCAACCGACTCCTGTGGAAGAGATACTTTTAGCGCTTCCGTCTTTGTGTAATTGACCTTAAAATTACTAACCTTTCCGAACTCCTCAAATTCCCAAATAAGCACCGGGAAGGAAATTACAGGATTAGTGATGAATAATAAGAGGTTGTCTGCATATAACGCCAGCTTATGATGTTCGCGACCCACCCGAATCCCAGAAATATCTGGAGATTTACGAATAGCCACTGCCAGATGTTCCATTGTGATAACATATAGTAATGGGGACAGCGGGCACCCCTGTCTGGTTCCGTTAGCAATCTGTAGAGATGTGGAGAAGATGCCATTGGCCCTGACTCTAGCCGTGGGTTTCTGATATAGAGAAAGGATCCTCTCTCATTACCGGGCCAATTCCCATTTGTTGTAAGGCCGATCTCAAGAAAACCCAGTGGACTCGGTCGAAAGCTTTCTCTGCATCTACCGAGATCAGACAAGTGGGTATGGTCCTTTTCTTCGCGTGGGACATCAGGAGAAGAGTTTTATTGGTATTGTCCCTCGCTTCTCTCCGGAGGACAAACCCCGCTTGATCAGTATGGATGATTCTAGGAAGCAGAGGTGCCAGTCTATTTGCAATTGCCTTAGAATAATGCTTAACATCAACATTTATTAGAGAAATCGGGCGGTAATTGGCACAGATAGAATGGTCCTTCCCTGGTTTAGGAATAACCGTAATGGTAGCTTCTAACGTTTGCGGCGTGAAGGGCATCGACGATGTGACCGAGTTGAATACCCTAGTCATAAAGGGAAGGGTCTGCCTCAGGTCTTTGCCACAGATGCCATCTTAATAACTGCAGCCATGTACATGCCTTTGCCTCTTCGCCATTTGCCTTTTTTTGATTTTTTTTTTGGGGTTCAGCCTAATTTGCTAATAAAAAGTGGTATGAGCACACGTGGAGGGTCAGTTTTATTACTTAAAGCAGATCTGTCAATAAAATATGCTACACAATTTAAGGACAGCATATGGTCATGATAGGTTTGACTAGCAATGAATCGAAATAGCACAATAAAATAGTGTGCAATTTGGATAATAGCTGAAAAGGAAGAATACACCTTACTTGGCATACACTGCTGTAGATGGCTTTTACTGGCCTTAAATGGCTTTCTGCTTCTGCAGATCATTATTTTTAGAACCTTGTATGGAACAGCTCAGCATCTGGAAAAGCCGTCCATTCAAAAACAAGGTTCCTTTATAGTGGAAACTGCCAGGAGCAGTGTGAGAGTACCCTGCAACCTCTATGTGTTGAGTGTTTCTTTATATTACTTCACTTGCTCTTTCATATGTTATTTTTAGCTCGGTACTTGCTTTTATTCTCCTTCTGTTGGAAATTGTCCATAGAGGGAATAAAACAGCCTACAGCCGTCTGAATGTTGAATTCTCCTTTATAATTTATAAACGTGACATCATACTAGTGAATAATTAAAACAAAGTATTATTCATGGATGACATCACAGACAATAGGGATATAAACCTTCAGTTCCTAAGAATTTGCAGATACTGTATTAACATGTAAAAATGAGCACTGGGAAAATATGAATACAACATTTTACAGTGCACGTAATGAGATTGACACGAAGGAAAGCAAACTAGGGGAAAGCAAATGGATTTTAAATAAGTTCACACAGCTATTTAAATAGTTTGTAGCATAAAATAATATTATACCGTATGAGTATAAACTAAAGGCTACACATACCATCCGTACGTACCTTAGCTTCATGAATGGAAGCTTTGCATCGCACCTGTAAGCTTAGACCTCATGCACACGACCTTTGAGAGATATAGACTAAAAGTTGGAGCTAAATAGGATGTAAACGACAAATGGCTGTATACTGTATATCAATAGGCTATTATTTAACCGGTTATTGTGCACAATATGTATATTGAGCAATTCAATTCACTAGAACCTTGGGAGGTATGGGCATTACATCCTGGGTTGGCCTTAGGTTGGATGGCGCACTATAAGGGGCTCTCTATTTCTGCCCTCCACAAACCAAAAATTAACCACATATATAGACACGCACATACTGGAACATAAATGCTGCACATACACAAAGGCACATATTTAGACAAACAGGCAAATATATATACATATAGTAAAATTGAAAGATTTTTCCAGCTCACTGGTATCCAGCGTCTTCAGTGATCTAGTGCACAGACCATGCCCTAGCCCAGGCGTCTTCCACAGCAGCAACAAAAAGGTATGGTCCAGCACTGCATGAAAAAATGTCTGGACTTTATTGTATAAACATTAAAAATCCACCCAACACATAAAGACAAAGGACCAGTAAGCTTACGCTTTTCAAACGCCAACTGCATTCGTAGTGAGACCGGGTGGATTTTTAATGTTTATTCAATAAATTTCTTCATGAAGTGCTGGATCATACTTTTTTTTTCAAATATATATACACACACATTATGGAATATATACATACATAAAGGTAAATATATAGACATACAGAAACATATACACACACAGGCACATAAATACACAGACAGGAAAACATACGGATACATAAAAGGCACATATATACAAGCACAAAGACACATTCACATATAGACCCATACATATCCATACAGGCAGATAATGCAGTAGATTTTACCTGCAGTCCTATGTAACACCACAGATAACACAGTGATAACTCTCTGAGTATAGATAATGTACTAGATGTTACCTGCAGTCCTATGTACCACCACAGATAATACAATGAAATCTATGAGTACAGATACTGTAGTAGATGTTACTTGTGGTCTTATGTAACACCACAAATAACATAGTGATAACTCTCAGAGTACAGATAATGTAGTAGATGTTACCTGCAGTCCTATGTAATGCCACAGATAATACACATAGTGATCCATCTCTGAGTACAGATACTGTAGTGGATGTTACCTTCAGTCCTATTTAACACCACAGATAACACAGTGATAACTCTGAGTACAGATAATATAATAGTGTTACCTGCAGTCCTATGTAACACTACAGATTACACAGTAATAACTCTCTGAGTACAGATAATGTAGTAGATGTAACACCACAAACAGGGCTTGACTTACCATCTGGCAAATGCCAGATGGGCCAGTGTTCTCAGTGGTCCGCTCTCTCCTTTCTCACTGGCCACAGGCTTTTTGACCCCAGAGTGGTGCACAGTGAACGCCTTGCACTACACTGCCTACAATTGTCTATGCTGTGAAGATACGAGATGTGCAGCAACAGAAAATACGGATACTGGAAGACTGTGCTAGCATTTCTTCTGCGGTGTTGCTATCAGTGTGTGAAGAGTGGGAGAAGAGGGTTGCATTGACAATCCAACACAATGGGCAGCACTTTGAACACATTTTATAAATGGTCAGAAACTTGTAAATAACTCATTAAAGAATAAAGTAACGTTAAAATCAAGCACACCATTGTTTTTCTTGTGAAATTCTCGATAAGTTTGATGTGTCACATGACCCTCTTCCCATTGAAAAAACTAAAGTTGGATACAAAATGGCCGACTTCAAAATGGCTGCCATGGTCAACACCCAGTTTGAAAAGTTTCCCCCCTCCCATATACTAATGTGCCACAAACAGGAAGTTAATATCACCAACCATTCCCATTTTATTTAGGTGTATCCATATAAATGGCCCACCCTGTATATGTGGATCCAGTATGTGTGTCTAATGTGTGTGTAAGGCCCCATTCACATCACGTTATTGCCCTACGTCTATCTTGTACATTAGGAAAGATGCCGACATACAAGGTAAACGCGTTCATAGGGCTCCATTATCCCAACGGAGATCAAAGGAGAGTCCTTTTGGCCTCCGTCGGGCTGTATATGTCGATATACCTTTTGCAGGATGGAATAGTGTAGAAGACAAAGCTATTCCATCCTGAGGGATCCCACAAAATTTTTTAACATAGGAGCCTATGGGTGACGGATGCCACTGTGTGGTATCCGTCACAGGTGTACGTTAAACGTATACCTCTGGGAGTTCCCAACATCACTGTCCATATGTGTACAGTGTCATCAGGAGTAGTGCTCTAGTCCCCAGGCAGAGCGCTGTCTGATTCTCTGCTTGGGGACTCAAGCGATAGGAAACTCCTGATGTCACTGTCCATATATGGACCGTGACATCAAGACCAGTGCTGGAGTCCAGGGCAGAGCATCAGTGCTTGGTCAAAAGTTAAAGACCCCCAGACGAAGGCTCTCAGTCGAAACGTACGTCGGGTGTGACGCCAGACAGCACAAATCTATGGATAAGGTGCTTATACAATATATCCAGATATACTTGTTATGTAACCATTTGTTTTGGTCTGGTGCTGACTGCATCTTTGCCTTCAAATGATTACTCAGACCTGGGACTCTGCATATATTTGTAGAACACATTACATGGGTTTATATATTTTATACAGTATGTAGAGCACTGAATGTGCTTTCCTGGTTGCAGTTACTCCAAGCCTTACTCATGATACTTTCAAAACACATATATATGTGTATTTATTATCCAACTATTGACAACTGTCTGGCCTCAATTGCTTCACACTGGTTATCATCTTTGATTTTAATGTGTGTTTTTTATATCTTGTACCAATAAAATTATTTATTTTATCAGTATAAGCATGGTTTTGACTCTATTTTTAGGTTTTTATTCTGAATATGTTATGAGTCACCGCTGACGTCACCCATAGTCATGGGCGTTTTCTAATATATGCCCTCCCCCAATATAATATATTATATATGACCTACTGATATCTATTTAGTTTCTTTATAGAGGTGTATTTAGGTTGTCCTCCATATTGGTTAAAAAAAAAAAAAGTAAAAATACGCCCAGTTGGGCATTAAGAAAGTAATTAGCATAAATCTAAAATTGCTCATAACTTTCTCAGAAATCATCGTTTTTCAAAATAAAAAACAGTGTTGTTATCTACATTACAGCGCCAATCACATTATGTAGGAGATAGGGCACTTATAATGTGGTGACAGAGCCTCTTTAAGATAGAAATATTAAAACCTAAGGCCAGGGCGGGGAAGCAGTGGTCTGAAAACCGCTGTTCCTACTCACCTCTTGGCGGCCGCGGCCATAGATCTGTGAGTGCTGGCCGGCATCTCCTTCCTAAGAGACGCTAGCACTCACTTCCGCTCTGCTCGGCTGTGTCCCGTAGGGTCTGAAAATAAATTTTGTCCACTAACACCCTGTAGCGTCCACGGCCGCGGACCGCCGTTCCTACTCACCTGTGAGTACTAGCAGGCATCTCCTTCCTAGGAGACGCCAGCACTCCCTTCCGCTCCGCTCGGCTGTGTCCCGTAGAATTATATTACAATTAAGCCATAATCACTCTGGACTATAAAAGGGGCCCTGCCATTTTACTCCCTGCCAGAGCGTTGTTTGTAATTCTCATGTTAGTCTTGGCAAATGGTCCCTCATTGTTATCCTGTTCCCAAGTGTTCTCGTGCCCTACTACCTGTTCCTGTATCCTGTGCTGTGTTGGTTCCTGAGCCCTATCGAGTGTTTTAGTCGAGTTCTGGTCACGCCTGCTATCGTACACCACATCTGGTGTCATCTGCCACGCCTGATACCCTCCACCATGTGTGGCACAAGTTCCATCTGTGCCTAGCCACTGTGACTGTCTGGACAATTCAGGCACCCTTGTGCTGGACTTTGTATTGATTGGGTACTCTGTTGTTTGGCCAGCTGCCTCCCCACTATGGTGGTGCGACCTAGTGGGTGGTCCACATACCCACAGACAACCCCCCCCACACACTATTAGTAATTTGTGAATATATTTACTTTAATTACCTGTCATCCCCCTTCCCACCATGGGGAACTATAACTTACAGCATGCCCTGACAGCTGTAGACCTTAAGGACATGCTGGGAGTTATAGTTTTACACACAGATTGCATTCAACAATTAATTTATGTTCCTAAAAGGGTATTCCCATCTTGTAAAAGTAATTGCATATTCTAACATATGCCATCACTTTACGATCTAAGACCTATGGGACCTCCACCAATTCTGAAAATGAAGGGGCAGCAGTGCTGATTTAGTGCTGTGACCACTTCACTGTTTTTCCCTACATAGCAATGCTCCCAGCCACCTGGCTGCGCAGGGAACTGCAAACTGCCCCATTCACTTGTTGTCTAAAGGGTGAGCCCAACTCTGGACAGCATGCATAGAGAGATGCTGGGCATGTGTGCTTTAAAATTCCAGGGCTGATTTTAAGTCCCAGTCCGGCCCTGACCACAGATAACACACTCTGATAACTATAACCACCCAGGCACATATGAACAAACACACACAGATAGATGTATGTACATATATATATATATATATATATACATATATATATATATATATATATATATATATATATATATAAACACACACACACACACACACACGCACACACACACAGAAACATATTGTGGTCAATGATTCCTACTCTGAATGGTCCCCAATTATAAGTGGTGTACCCCAGGGTTCAGTGCTGGGACCACTATTATTCAACTTATTTATTAATGATATAGAGGATGGGATTAATAGCACTATTTCTATTTTTGCAGATGACACCAAGCTATGCAATATAGTTCAGACTATGGAAGATGTTTGTGAATTGCAGGCAGATTTAAACAAACTAAGTGTTTGGGCGTCCACTTGGCAAATTAAGTTTAATGTAGATAAATGTAAAGTTATGCACCTGGGTACGAACAACCTGCATGCATCATATGTCCTAGGGGGACACTGGGGGAGTCACTTGATGAGAAGGATCTGGGTGTAATTGTAAATCATAAACTCAATAACAGCATGCAGTGTCAATCAGCTGCTTCAAAGGCCAGCAAAATATTGTCGTGTATCAAAAGAGGCATGGACTCGCGGGACAGGGATGTAATATTACCACTTTACAAAGCATTAGTGAGGCCTCATCTAGAATATGCAGTCCAGTTCTGGGCTCCAGTTCATAGAAAGGATCCCCTTTAGTTGGAAAAAATACAAAGAAGAGCAACGAAGCTAATAAGGGGCATGGAGAATCTAAGTTATGAGGAAAGATTAAAAGAACTAAACCTATTTAGCCTTGAGAAAAGACGACTAAGGGGGGACATGATTAACTTATATAAATATATTAATGGCACATACAAAAAATATGGTGAAATCCTGTTCCAAGTAAAACCCCCTCAAAAAACAAGGGGGCACTCCCTCCGTCTGGAAAAAGAAAGGTTCAACCTGCAGAGGCGACAAGCCTTCTTTACTGTGAGAACGGTGAATTTATGGAATAGCCTACCGCAGGAGCTGGTCACAGCAGGGACAGTAGATGGCTTTAAAAAAGGCTTAGATAATTTCCTAGAACAAAAAAATATTAGCTCCTATGTGTAGAAATTTTTTACTTCCCCTTTCCCATCGCACTTCCCCTTTTCCATCCCTTGGTTGAACTTGATGGACATGTGTCTTTTTTCAACCGTACAAACTATGTAACTATGTAACTATGTAACTATATACACACAAACACAGAGACATATGTACACACACAGACACATATTTAGACAGACAGACACGCTTCTACACAAATGCTGGAACATATACACATACAAACACAGAGACACTTACCATCTCTCCCTGCTAACAGGCTCACAGGTTTCTTGCAGGGGCGGGCTGCGGGTGAAGATCCTCTTCTTTTCTTGCTGCCTTCTGCTCTAATTTCCTATGTGTGTGTAACAAAGAGCAGAGGACAGAGCAGAGGCAGAGCCCAGTGGTGCCCCCTACATGCTGGGAGTGTGCATCACCCTGTGCCCTTTCACAGGTCGCACACCCCTAATGCTGGCCCTGGTTATATCCAGAATATGGACAGTTAGACATGGGTACAAAACGCACATCTAAATTAAACCTTAGGAAGACTATTTATTTGTATTTAATACTTAAACAAAAATTTTGATAAAGACTTTTAGTGGAAGTCCTACCCATAGAAATTTACAATCTATAAGGAATAGGGGTTAGATACAAGAGGTAAAGAGTTAAGTAAGCATTGTAGCCTAATCTGGCGGAGACAAGAACAGCTGAGGACGACTTTAGGCCAGGTTGAAAGCTTTTTGGAAGAAGTCAGGGTGCATTTAAAAAGGACCTGTCAACCCTCCTGACATGTCTGTTCTAGTGAATACTAGTATCCTCTTATTCGTCCTACAAATTTATGAATAAATTGACAACTAGGTATGATCATTCCCGTTGTCAAAGGGATATGTCCCTACACCGTCTAAAACTGTGAGCACTGACTGGACAGTGTCAGACTGTGTAGGGACACAACTTCAACTGGTAAGGGTCACACCGTCCATGAAGCGAGGAAAGCATCTCTGAGGGGGTGGCAGCAACACAGAAACCATATGCCACCACCCCCTCCTGCACATAATTGTATCTGTGTCTATAGGACGCAAATACAATTACATGGATCACTAGGCAGGGTAAGGAAAATTAGTTCTCTGCCCTGTCATTCAGCACCTTTCAATGATGCAAGTGGCGCGATGACGTCATTGCAGCAGTTGCATAATCAAAAGGCACTGAATGGCAGGGCACGGATGTTCCTTGCCCTGCCATTCAACCCCTTTCAATGAGGCTAGTGGCGCAATGACGTCATCACGCTGCTATCGTCGTTTAGCTCCAGCAGGCTTGGTCATAAAAGACCAGGCCTGCGTTGCTAGAGGACGGTGCTGGAACGGGTTAAAGTTTTTTTTTATATGTGTGGAGGCACTATCTTCAAGGGGGGCACTACATATGGTGGCACTATCTCCAGGAGGCATTATGTATGTTGGCATTATCTACAGGGGGCACTATGTATGGGAGGCTCTATCTACAGGGGACCCTATCTACAAGGGGCTCTATGGTGGGGCACTATCTACAGGGCGCACTGTATGTGTGTGGGGGGTCACAGTGTATGGTGCTTTTATAATCAGGGACATAGTGCATGGTGCGATTATATTTAGGGGCGTAGTGTGTCGCACCGCACCATGAGAATTTTATCTTCGTTTATAGGCTTTGGAAATGTTTGAAAAGTGAGAAGGAAAGACATATGAGTGGCAAAGTGTTGAAATGGGCCGTGGCCGGGAGAAGTTGTCATGAGATCTGGACCAGACGTAGAAGAAAAGAGAAAAATAAGTACTCCAACCTGAGAAGACATCACATGTGAGTCACTCAATGTAAATATTTATTCTGCCTCTAATCAGTACTGTAGCCACTGTATGATTTTGAGCGAGATGATAGGTGGTATGATTTTTTTTTGTGAAACAGAAACTCCCAGCAAATCCTTACCATTGCTCGGGCCATGCTGGGAGCTGTAGTTTTAGACTGTACTATCCTATACAGCAGGGGTTACATTGAATTTGCAAATGTACTGAGTTTTGTTCTGGTGCTGTATATACAGTGAAGGAAATAAGTATTTGATCCTTTGCTGATTTTGTAAGTTTGCCCACTGTTAAAGTCATTAACAGTCTAGAATTTCTAGGCTAGGTTAATTTTACCAGTGAGAGATAAATTATATATATTTAAAAAAAAAGAAAATCACATAGTCAAAATTATATATATTTATTTGCATTGTGCACAGAGAAATAAGTATTTGATCCCCTACCAACCATTAAGAGTTCATCCTCCTCCAGACCAGTTACACGCTCCAAATCAACTTGGTGCCTGCATTAAAGACAGCTGTCTTAAATGGTCACCTGTATAAAGGACTCCTGTCCACAGACTCAATTAATCAGTCTGACTCTAACCTCTACAACATGGGCAAGACCAAAGAGCTTTCTAAGGATGTCAGGGACAAGATCATAGACCTGCACAAGGCTGGAATGGGTTACAAAACCATAAGTAAGACGCTGGGTGAGAAGGAGACAACTGTTGGTGCAATAGTAAGAAAATGGAAGACATACAAAATGACTGTCAATAGACATCGATCTGGGGCTCCATGCAAAATCTCACCTCGTGGGGTATCCTTGATCCTGAGGAAGGTGAGAGCTCAGCAGAAAACTACACGGGAGGAACTTGTTAATGATCTCAAGGCAGCTGGGACCACAGTCACCAAGAAAACCATTGGTAACACATTACACCGTAATGGATTAAAATCCTGCAGTGCCCGCAAGGTCCCCCTGCTCAAGAAGGCACATGTACAGGCCCGTCGGAAGTCTGGATGATTCTGAGAGTGATTGGGAGAAGGTGCTGTGGTCAGATGAGACTAGAATTGAGCTCTTTGGCATTAACTCAACTCGCCGTCTTTGGAGGAAGAAAAAAGCTGCCTATGACCCAAAGAACACCATCCCCACTGTCAAGCATGGAGGTGGAAACATTATGTTTTGGGGGTGTTTCTCTGCTAAGGGCACAGGACTACTTCACCGCATCAATGGGAGAATGGATGGAGCCATGTACCGTCAAATCCTGAGTGACAACCTCCTTCCCTCCACCAGGACAATAAAAATGGCTCATGGCTGGGTCTTCCAGCACGACAATGACCCGAAACATACAGCCAAGGCAACAAAGGAGTTGCTCAAAAAGAAGCACATTAATGTCATGGAGTGGCCTAGCTAGTCTCCAGACCTTAATCCCATCGAAAACTTATGGAGGGAGCTGAAGATCCGAGTTGCCAAGCGACAGCCTCGAAATCTTAATGATTTACAGATGAGCTGCAAAGAGGAGTGGGCCAAAATTCCATCTAACATGTGTGCAAACCTCATCATCAACTACAAAAACCGTCTGACTGCTGTGCTTACCAACAAGGGTTTTGCCACCAAGTATTAAGTCTTGTTTGCCAAAGGGATCAAATACTTATTTCTCTGTGCACAATGCAAATAAATATATATAATTTTGACAATGTGATTTTCTGTTTTTTTTTAAATATAATCTATCTCTCACTGGTAAAATTAACCTAGCCTAAAAATTCTAGACTGATCATGTCTTTGACAGTGGGCAAACTTACAAAATCAGCAAGGGATCAAATACTTATTTCCTTCACTGTATGTACTGAGCTTGATTGTGGTACTGTATTTATGTACTGAGCTTGGTTGTGGTACTGTATATATGTCAAAGCTTGGTTCTGATTCTGTAATTATATAGGATATATTTATAATAACAAAATTGCAGTTTAGATGGAACTGTTGCAATTCATTGTCTATTTAGTGGGAACCTGTCATGTAGTATTAAACCCTTGAACCATCACCATGGGGTAATACATTACCTGACAATATTTCCAAACATTCCCCTTTATGTTTTTTTCAGATGCAGCAAAATCTATAAATCAACTTTAAAATGGTGCACACTATATGCTAATTACTCATTAAAGGGTCATGGAGCGGTACCGCTATACTGAAGAGTCACACAATCCTGACTCCAAACCCACCTTTCCATGCTTGATTGACATCTTCCCGGCTGTTCTACATCACTTCGAGTCTCCTCCAGCTTTCTTGGATGCAGCATAGCCTTGTATTCCATGGGCAGGAACCATGCAGCGAGGTGTACTCTGCAACGGCGCATCCGCAAGAGTTGAAGGAGGCTGGTAGTAATGTAGAACAGCCAGGAGGATGTCAATCAAGATCTGGGGGGCGCCATTTAAATTTTTGCCTCAAGCAACAGAAAAGCTAGAATCGGCCCTGCAATTGGTAACACCTAGTTGTCAATTTATTTATAAATTTGTAGGAAGAATAACAGAAGAACGGCACCATACAAAAGATGCTTTCACATCTCAAGTTTATTCTGGTATAAAGTGGAGTTCATTATGGTCTGCAAGGCTGCAGAAAATGAGTCAAAAGTCAAAACGATCATCCCTCCACCACTATGCTTGGCAGGTGGTGATATGCTGTGTATATTAACCAAATATCTCCACCTTGGTCTCATTAGTCCTAAGGATATTGTTCCATAACTTTTGTAGTTTGTTTAAATTAAACTTTTTTTCTAAGTACTCTTCAGTAAAAGCCAAAGCTTTTCTAATTGCTCTGCCATGAATATAAACACTTAATGCACATACTGAGGCCTGTAGGTCAAGATGTTGCTCTTGGGTTTTAATTATATGTCTGAGAATGAAATGGCCTGATCAAAGACTGAATTTGCAGGATGCCCACTCCTGGGAAGATTGGCACCTTTCTTAACGGCTCTCCAATTGTAATCAATCCTTTCCACGGTGAATTTCAAATTGTTTGGAGATGGCTTTATAACCCTTCACAGACTGATGAGCAGCAGCTATTGCTTCTCTTTTCTTCTTGGCATGATGTAGACAAACACCTGAGTGATCCAGAACAAAAAACTGCTGAAATTCGTGGAGTTTTTTTCCGCGACTTATACAAAATTTAGATTTTGCGTGACCCCAGTATTTTTACCTCAATTTGAATAGCTGCAGCGGATTGTGCAAATCGCGCCACATGCTGTGGTTGGTGCCGTTTTTTAAGCCATAGCCAGGAGTAGATCCTAAAGGAAATGGAAGTATAAAGGAAAGACTCATATGTTTTATTAATTTCACATGACTGTGAGGGCTCGTTTACATGAGCGGGATATAGGTCCGTGCAACGCGCGTGATTATCACGTGCGTCGTACGGACCTATGTTAGTCTATGGGGCAGTGCAGACAGTCCGTGATTTTTGTGCAACATGAGTCCGTTGCAAAAAACTCATGACATGTCCTATATTTGTGCGTTGTTCGCGCATCACGCACCCATTGAAGTCAATGGGTGCGTGAAAATCACGCATGCCACACAGAAGCACTTCTGTGTGATGCGCGTGATTCACGCAACAGCTGTCAAACTATGAATGTAAACAGAAAAGCACCACGTGCTTTTCTGTTTACAAACATCCAAACGGAGTGTCATAATGATGGCGGCTGCGCGAAAATCACGCAGCCGCGCATCATATGGTGATGACACACGGAGCTGTTAAGTGCCTTTTGCGCATGCAAAATGCGGCATTTTTTGCATGCGCAAAACGCACACGCTCGTGTAAACCAGGCCTAAGGCCCAGTGGTTTTTTACTTCCCAATAAAATGTATATATTGCAGCAGACACAGTTTTGACTGAACATCTATCTAAATGGGAATTATAAATTCCAATTTACAGGACATCATATTACATTACATTATTTCTAATTTCTATTCTATTTGTTCTTCTTTATTACAACCGAATCACGTACAAAAAAATTCACAAGAATAGTTTAAGGCTGGTTTCACACATAGAGTTTAGCAGCGTTACTCACAGCGTTTTTGGGGTCAGTGCTTGTTCTTGTGGAATTACAGCATGCTAAAGGTTTTTTTAATGTAAAGCCACGAAAGATGCTTTTTTGTGCGTGTTATTACGTGCTTTTTAAAATGTAAAAAAAACTGCCTTTTAAACTGCCTATTTGATAACGTTTTGATGTGGTGTGCAATTGTTTCATAATCATTGAAAGCTGTTTTCATTTGTTCAATATCTGTAGCATTGATGAAGATCACCTTGACAGATTCCAATCAGTAATCCTGAAGAAGTGGAACGATTTAGCTCACTTTACATAACCCATTTATCACTGTCAGGCTTATAAATACATGAATGCTCATTTTTTTTTATAAAGAAACACTAAGGAAGTAAAAAAAAACAAAAAAAATCCAACACACACAATGGGACATATTTAACAATTGTTTTCTAATTGTGCTTGTTTTGTGCACAATTGCATTGAAAATAATGGTTTTCAGGCTAAGTACCATATTTATCAAGCCCGGGACCACTTTTTTCTGACACTTGCAAAGTATCTACATCACATGAAACTTATTTACAAACATCCTGCTACTCTTCTACATGAAAAGTGGTGGTGAGCTTAGACTAATAAGACCTTGTTATAGGACTGGGAAAGCTGTGGCAGCTTAGTAGCTATTCCACTATATAATACTTCACTCGCTGTTGGTCAATATGGTGCTTAATGCGTAGAAAATGAATAGAAAATATGTCCCAATCTGTTCCAAGGTGTAGGGTGTAGCACTTTGGGACCAATGCAAATGACAAAAAAATGGAATACTGTTGGTGACATGTTATCTTTAAGTCTAAAATCACACTGAAGAAGACCTAAATGTGGGATAAGATCAATATACTGTGATAACTGTCTGCCTGGGTCCATTTAAAAAATTCTGAATGTTTAAACAAGCACATCTTCGTATCTTACTCCATTAATCAAAGACAAATATCCTGTATTAAATAAGGAGTTCAATTTAATCTTACCGTGAAAATGTTATTGCCATTCATAAGTCTTATACCCATTATAGTCATTTCTAAAGTACATTAACATGCCCACTGTAAAATCTCTGCAATGGAGATCTCCTTTTCTTTCAACAAGATTTCCAACAATTATGGGTCTTTTTCTAAAGGCCAGTGCTGGAAAACAATCAGATATTTATCAAGATGGCCACAAAATCTTATTAGAATTTTGTGTGGATTATTTATAAAGATATATTTAGGATTTGATAAATAAGCTCTTCTTGGTTTCCAAAGAACTCTCTTTTCTTAGGCTACGTTCACACTGCGTTTTTTCTGTCAGTTTGACATATGGGTTGGGATATCTTTCCGCTCCCAATATAATGATGTCCCATTATAATGTGTGGGGCCACTAAGGGGACATTATACTTTGTAGGTGCACTACGGGGGGCAATATACTGTGTGTGGCACTTAGGGAACATTATACTGTGTGGGGGGCACTAAAGGGGGCATTATATGGTGTGGGGACACTAAAAAGGGCATTATACTGTGGGGGGCATTATACTTTTTATGGGGCATTTTTTTATGATAGGGGTGGGGCACCAAAATAAAATTTTGCATGGGGCACCATCTATCCTAAGGCCGGCCCTGATTCCATCAGATCTAAAAAGATTGACTTAGGTCATATTAGATCAAAGTATCGATTCCAAAAAGTCTTCATCTTTAACAATATGATCCTTGGCAAAAGCAAAATAGACTTTCTTGTGCTATGGGTGACAAAGATGCATTCCACTTCCATGCAGAATGTGTCTTACTATGTGCGATGAAACACTCACTCCAATTTGGCTTGCCACAGCTTTTGCTAGTTCTGAGGCGCTTCCTTGGAAATTCCTCTGCACTTTTTTTTTAGCAAAACTCGCTCATCACCAAGTGAAAAAATACGACGATGGCCATAACGTTTTAGAGAGCTTTTCACAAGACCATCTTTTTTTCATTTCTGTATTACTTTTGCTACTGTTTTCTGACTGGAAAACAGTAATTTGCCAATCTTCATTTACAACTGTCCTCTATTGTGAAAACTAAATTTTGTCTGTGCGGTTACTACAGGTGAAGAACATGGTTTCAACTTACAATAGATTTCCATGAATACATTTGGGATATTGCTCAGAAAGGGTCAGTCTGGTTTTCACTGCACATTAGTAATTTGATTATTTCATGATTATTTTTTTTGCTTTTTGGGTTTTTAAAAAGTTCAATCATGTAGGCAAGAGATGAGAAGCTTTCAGGAGCTACATAATCAATTCAACAACGAAGGGAGTTATATGGCGAGACAAAGGAAAGAAGAAGTCCATTATGTGAACCAAATTAATTTTATATGTGTTTCTGATTTAACATAGTACCTCCCAAAATATTCATTAGGGAAACTGCCCATTTCCAGTCCTCTTAGAATATATCAACTTCCACTTCACAATGAAAAGTGACTGGCCTGTCAGAATAGCCGCATATTCACTACTGAGCAACAGTGAATGTCATTGGTTAAAGATGGCCCTGATCAAGTCCACAATTTACACCCCAAAGACTGGTTTTCGGGAGAAGCAAAACCCTGTGAACACATAATTAAAATTCCATAAAATACAACACAATGAGACACACAAAAAAAGAAACATTTAACCAAGGCTAGACTGAGCGTGAACAGGGGCCAATGGCCAATAATAATAATTGGCTCCTTACCAACCACCAAAGCTATGAGCTATAAAGGTTAACAGTTTGAGCAGAATTGATCAAATGTATCTCCTGTATATTTGTGTTGGTGCTGCATTTGAGTCTTCAGACATTGTCCGAAATAATCAATCAACCCGTGCATTTCTATGAATACTACCTAGAGATTATGTTATATATTACACAACCAATGATTCTCACTTATAAAAACAGGGATGACTGCTTTTTAATCAGAATATTTCCAGAATATGTAATGGATACATCAGGGATAGAGCAGCAAGGCACAGAGCCCATTGCCTCCCCTACTTCATTGTTTAATAAGAGGGAATGGTCAATGGCATCATATTAAAGAATGAGAACTGTATTTTTGCAAGCCACCACATTGGTATATGACATTTGTAGTGCCACACAATAAAGTGTCTCTAAAAACCATTCCGAAGTGAAACATTTCCTTAAAATAGTGATGTAGTAATATTTTACATATTGATGTTTTGTAATACATTTGTATACACAGATTGTGCCTTCAACATTCTGCCCAACCAGCACATAAAGCATTATTATTTCTTTTATAGCGCCATTATCTTCCAGGGCACTGTAAATATGACATACTGAGGGGATTAAACACATACCATGAATAAACAATAAAAACGAGCTGTACAAGTTCTAAAAAAAAACAACAACAAAAAACAGCTTAGGCTCTGTTCACATCTACGTTGGAGGGTCCATTTGGAGCCTCCGTAGCAGATTCGGTTACCAACAGTAAAAAGTAGCACCATGAAAAATGATGGACACCATGACAGAATCCGACGGCCCCAAATTATGTCAATGGGGTCTGTTGGCCACCGTTATGGTCCGTCGTTATATGGATCCAGAACTTTGACGAATCCAGGAATTGATGAATGCAGATGGAAACAGGGCCTTACTGAGTGACAGACTGGTAGAGATGAAGAGAGTGTCCTGCCTACGAAGGCTTGCAATCTATGAGGTAAAGAGACAGTAGGTTAGAGTAGAAGCTGTTTAGACAATTTTGTAGTGAAGATAGGATCATTGCAGGTTGCAAGCTTTCTGAATAGGTGGGTTTTCAGGTGGCTTTTGAAAGTTGGATGGTGGGAGAAAGTGTCATGTGTTGAGGTAGAGTGTTCTAGAGTATGGAGGACGGATGGGAGAAATCTTGATAAAACTAATGTGAGAAGCAGACAAGAGGAGAGTAGAAAAAAAGGTCTTGCAAGGACCAGAAATTACGTATGGAGAGGATCTAATAATTTGGGATGTGGATATTCAGGCTCTGTTTTGTTGTTTTCTGATTGTTTTGGGCCCACACTCTAAATAAAGGCTACTGAGCCTCATCATAGGATAGAAACAGTACTTTATGGATATCTGTAACCTCCAAATATTCTCAACCATGACCATCTTGATGCTTGATCAGTATGTAAAATTCTATATATTGCTGTAAAACAAAGAATTGTTGACTTCACACATGGATATGAGTTTGTAGCCACGCCATACATTTAACATTGTACGAGCAGAACTACAATTATGGCGCTGTCGAGAACAGAGAACATTATATTGTATCTATGGCTAAAACCCCATTCTTGGGAAGAAGATAAGATTATAGGGTTTCAATTTCACCTTCCAGCTGTATCATTTTAAGGCTAATTATTTCGTTTGTGTTAAATCTTATCCCACAACTGTCTTCTTGACAGGCTGGGTTTGCAGCCTTTGGTCTCTAATTACAGCTATGTAGTTTCACTTATTTTCTGTTGACAAAATTTGACAGAGAATTTGTAGTAACCACAACTTATAATTCTCTCATTTTGCTGTAAACTACTTTTTTTCTCGTCTAGTTAAAATAACGGCTAAAGTTTGCATTCGAAATGTCAGTAATCCTTCCTTCCATTATCTTAAGGCCTCCTGAATACAGCTGTATTATGGTTCTGTACGGAATAGTAATATGGACCTATAGAAGTCTATGGGCCCATACTGTACCTCTGTACACCTCCAATTTCATACAGAAGCTGACAGAAAAAGGGGTTAGTGGCAAGCACCCTTACCTTGCAGCAATAGGGTCCTGGTTTAGAATCCGATTGAGGCCTGATTCACACGAGCGCTGCGCACCTCGGACGTCAAAAACTGCATCCCCCATCACGCATCCCCCATAAATTAGAGTCTATGGAGGGATGCGTAATGCGTGAAAAGATAGGACATGTCCTATTTTCCCACGGACCCTTCACACGGTCCGTTGAAACAACGGCTGTGTGAACGGCCACATTGAATTCCATAGGTCTGTGGGACAGCCGCTGTTTCAACGGCCGTCCAACGGATGTTTAACACGTTCGTGTGAATCAGGCCTAAGGGTAAGATATGCATTATGTTTGTATATTCTCCACGTATTTACGTAGGTTTCCTCTGGGTATTCCAGTTTCCTCCCCTGCTATAAGAACATACTGATAAGGTAATTGACTTTCTATGATGTTGGACCTAGTGTCTGTGCCTGACAGAGAAATTATATTGTGAGCCCCATTGGGGCAGGGACTGAATGGTGGCAATTTCTGTACTGCGCCTCGGAATATGTTGATGCTTTATAAGCAATGAAGTTAAATAAATATGAGAGAATACCTTGGTAATATGGTGCCATGCGGCTCTGCAACTCTGCTGTGTGCATTGGGCTTAATAAGGTGGGAACGCTGTCGGGGCGTCGCTAGCACCAGACCTCCGGGGCCCCGGGGTGACTGTCGTTACAGGGGTCGCAGCAGTCGCAATTGCGACCGCGTCTATAGAAACTTACTATAGTAACTGGGGCCTTTGTCATAAATTACACAGGCCCCTGTTACTATAGTAATGACACTCTTGGACTATGTATCTAAGCTTACCATAAGGCAGGCTTAGATACAGGACTCCAGCAGACACTAATCTTATACTGTATAAGATTAGTGTCTGCTGGGCTCCTGTATCTAAGCTTGCCTTGTTGTAAGCTTAGATACATGGTCAAACAGACAGCATCACACATGGGCTTAGATACTGTTTTTGTCCTTTCCCAGCCTGATAATACCAGCCTGCGGCTGCACCAGTGCCTGGCCTGCACTACAGATGGTCGGGTACTGGATCGTTCCTAGCTCTTCCCAGTACCCCTGGTAGCGATCGGGTACTGTGGTAATAATGGGGGTTAATGTTAGCCTCTGCACCGGCTAACACTAAGCACTGCCTTAGTTATGGATGCTGTAAATCAGCCAGCGGCCATTACTAAGGCAGTAGTAATAAAGTTTAAAAAAATAAAAAGGCCATAGAAAAAATATTTTATTGAAATAAAAAATAAAAAAATCCCACAACCCTCATTAACCATTTTATTGAGAATAAAAAAACTGTAATTGAAGTAGTCCTCGAATCCGACTTAGTCCCACAAATACACCAAAAACACAAATACACCCAAAAAAATAGTAACACATAAAAAAAGCTAAACAATTATTATTTTTACCCTTCCTGGGTCCAGCGCTGGAGCCGCAATGTCAGCGAGCTGGGATCTATATCTAATCCCATCATGTGTGATACGGTCTGCTGAGCTACTGTATCTAATCCTATCCATAGCTAAAAGGTCGTAGTGCTATAGATATGCTGTCTCGTATATATTTTTATATATATATATATATATATATAAACAAACACACACACACACACACACACACACACACACACGCATACATACATACATACATACATACATACATGCATACATACATACATACATACATACATGCACACATACATGAACACACATTTTTTTGTGGGGGTGAACATATGTTAGTACAAGGATACTTACTGCTGGGGCCCTGTATATAAGTATCATGTGTGATACTGTCTTCTGGGCCATGTATCTAAGCCTATCATGTGTGATACAGTCTGCTGGGGGACTGTATCTAAGTCTATCATGTGTGACACTGACTGCTGGGGCACTGCATCTAAGTCTATTATGTGTAATACTGTCTGCTGGGCCATGTATCCAAGCCTATCATATGTGATACTGTCTGCTGGGGCCATGTATCTAAGCCTATCATATGAGATACTGTCTTCTGGCCCATGTATCTAAGCCTATCATTATGATACTGTCTGCTGAGACAAGGTGGGTATGTAGCACTACCTACAGGGGACTGCATGGCACTGTCTACAAGGGGGATGTATGTAAGGGGGACTGTGTGTTTAACCATACAGGGGTGTTGTGACACTATATACAGGGTGCATAGTGTGGGGAACTCTCTACAGGTGTCTTTGATTAGAGCCCCAAAACATAACTTTGCTTGGGGCCCCAGAAATTCCAAATTTGCCTCCGAGGATTAGTACAAGGATACTTACTGCTGGGGCCCTGTATCTAAGGCTACATTCAGACGAGCGTGACAGATTTATGTGCGTAAAAAAACACACGTAAATCAGGTCGTGTGCGTTGCGTTTTGAATCAGTGTGCTTTGTGTGTGTCATGTGTTTTTCATGCACTCGCAAGCACTTTTTTTTTTCAATGTAATTGATGCGTGAAACACGCACAGCACATGGATGCCGTCCGTGTACTCAGTAGTTTTCACGCACCCATTGACTTCAATGGGCGGCTAAGTGCGTGAATTACACCAATATAGGACATGCAGAGAGTTTTACGCAACGGACACACGCTGCATGAAAACTCACGCATGTGTGAATAGCTCCATTGTTTCAAAGCACAACACACGGACGAGAATCACGCTCGTCTGAATGAGCCTTAAGCCTATCATGTGTGATACTGTCTGCTGGGGCCATGTATCTAAGTCTATCATATGTGATGCTGTCTGCTGGGGCCATGTATCTAAGCCTATCATGTGTGATACTGATTGCTGAGACAATGCATCCAATTGTATCCAGCGGTGTAGCTATAGGAGCCTTAGTCTTATAGATATGCTATCTTCGATGTGTATGTAAAAGTTATATATTTTTCAGGGGTGGGGTGGTAAATATATGTCTCAGGGCTTGTGCCCCTGATCTTTTAAGAACCTAGCAACGCCCCTGGAACACTGTTGGTAAATTAGTAGATGTCATCTAGGAAAATTTCTGGCGACAAGTTCCATTGGCGGGTCTAATTGATTTACCTATTTTATCACAATAATGACTGTCCACATATTTTTTATCTTGGGCAGTCAGTCTTTGTTTAGGTGCTTCTTTTTTATGGCGCTCCATTGAAGTCAGAGGCATCCAATTGAGAAGGGAGAAGTAGACTTTAAATACTTTACTTTAACTGTGTTTGCTGTGCATGATGTGGAAGTTCTTTATTATGTGATCCTGCTAAGTGTCAAATAACCAGGGAGTAACAATTACTGTGATATACAGTATATCGCAATACGAGTCAGTGTTCTGACCTGTGTTTTAGCCCTAATAACTCAATAAATGAAAAAATATATATAAAAAAAACATAAAAATATATCACAAATATCACTAAAGTATCATAAAATTGATAATTAATGTGTTTAATAAGAGTTTAGATTAGCTACTGAATAATAAAACCTGATTGAAATTATCTGTAAGTGGCTCCCTTGGGAATTTAGTAGTCCCATTGGTGTAATGCCTACATTTTGGATTATTCCTTGATTCACCTAATTTCATATGTGCTAAATATAAATTAATTTTATATATGTAGCAAAAACTTTTCATTTTTCATCATGGAAAAAAACACTGCCAAAGCAGCTTAGACCTCATACATACAGCATTACTCTGAGTATGGAGCCTGGATGACTGCACATAGAGTCCATTTGTACTTTGGAGCGGAAGGCACTCCACGTGCCACCCTGTATGGTGTCTCCATATGGCACCATATTTTACGGAAACATTCTCCTCTAGAATCAATTCTTCTAAGGGAGAATATTGCCGGAATATGTCATATAATGGAGATACAGTATGTCCTGTGAGTGCTGTATTACGGCTACATAAAACTCAGAGGTTGTAAGGGAAAGTTATTTCTAGTGGAACTCAATGCTTGTCCACCACTCTATTCCTTTGAGTCAAAAGGTTGGCAGTCATGTAGGCTGTCTTCACCCTCTCCCAGCTTCTTAGAAATGGTTTCAGAGTTGGGAGTTAGTAGGAGGTTAGTGGTGGTAGGAGATGGATTAGTGCTTTGGCTGTTTGGTATATATTATGACATAACAGAAGATATTAGGGCTTTCCCTGTTTCGCTATTGGCCTGGCCTCTACCTATGTCCCTATTTTTATGCACCGATAGCAACTGTAACCCAAAAATAAAGATTGAGTTTACCTTTGAATATTAGTGACAGAATAACAAGCCAGTTTTAGCATTATAACAAGTTAAATTATTTCTGTTAATGAGGCAATGACTTGTAATACTCTAATATTGGTCACAGGGGATCGAGAGAGGGCAGAGTTACTAAATGGGTTCTTCAGCTCTGTATATACAACAGAAGAAAGAGCAGCTGATGTAGACGGTGCCAGTGCTGTTAATATATCAGTTGATATACTGAATTGGATGAATGTAGAGATGGTCTAAGCTAAATTAAACAAAATAAATGTACACGAGGCCCCTGGACCAGATGGGTTACACCCTAGTGTTCTTAAAGAGCTGAGTTCAGTTATTTCTGTCCCCCTCTTCATAATTTTTTAGAGATTCTCTAGTGACTGGTATAGTGCCAAGGGACTGGCGCATGGCAAATGTGGTGCCTATTTTAAAAAAGCGCTCTAGGTCTTCCTCGGGTAATTATAGAACAGTAAGCTTAACATCCATTGTGGGGAAAATGTTTGAGGGGCTACTGAGGGACTATATACAGGATTATGTGACAAAAAATAGTATTATAAGTGACAGCCAGCACGGTTTTACTAAGGACAGAAGCTGTCAAACCAACCTGATTTGTTTTTATGAAGAGGTGAGCAGAAGCCTAGACAGAGGGGCCGCTGTGGATATAGTGTTTTTGGACTTTGCAAAGGCATTTGACACTGTCCCTCATAGACGTTTAATGTGTAAATTAAGGACTATATGTTTAGAAAGTATCGTTTGTAATTGGATTGAGAATTGGAAAAGGACCGTATCCAGAGAGTTGTGGTCAATGATTCCTACTCTGAATGGTCCCCAGTTATAAGTGGTGTACCCCAGGGTTCCGCGCTGGGTCCACTATTATTCAACTTATTTTTTAATGATATAGAGGATGGGATTAATAGCACTATTTCTGTTTTTGCAGATGACACCAAGCTATGTAGTAATGTTCAATCAATGGAAGATGTTCATGAATTGCAAGCGGATTTAAACAAACTGAGTGTTTGGGCATCCACTTGGCAAATTAGGTTTAATGTAGATAAATGTAAAGTTATGCACCTGGGTACGAACAACCTGCATGCATCATATGTCCTAGGGGGAGCTATACTGGGGGTGTCACTTGTTGAGAAGGATCTGGGTGTGCTTGTAAATCATAAACTAAATAACAGCATGCAATGTCAATCAGTTGCTTCAAAGGCCAGCAGGATATTGTCGTGTATTAAAAGAGGCATGGACTCCTGGGACAGGGATGTAATATTACCACTTTACAAAGCATTAGTGAGGCCTCGTCTAGAATATGCAGTTCAGTTCTGGGCTCCAGTTCATAGAAAGGATGCCCTGGAGTTAGAAAAAAATACAAAGAAGAGCAACAAAGCTAATAAGGGGCATGGAGAATCTAAGTTATGAGGAAAGATTAAAATAATTAAATCTATTTAGCCTTGAAAAAAGACGACTAAGGGGGGACATGATTAACTTCTATAAATATATTAATGGCACATGCAAAAAATATGGTGAAATCCTGTTCCATGTAAAACCCCCTCAAAAAACAAGGGGGCACTCCTTCCGTCTGGAAAAAAAAAGGTTCAACCTGCAGAGGCGACAAGACTTCTTTACTATGAGAACTGTGAATCTATGGAATAGTCTACCGCAGGAGCTGGTCACAGCAGGGACAGTAGATGGCTTTAAAAAAGGCTTAGATCATTTCCTAAAACAAAAAAATATAAGCTCTTATGTGTAGAAATTTTTTACTTCCCTTTTCCCGTCCCTTGGTTGAACTTGATGGACATGTGTTTTTTTTCAACCGTACGAACTATAATACAGGGGCTTTTCTACTGGGGCTTCACCAGCCAGAACTTTGTGGTGCCTCACTATTGGTAATAGTCAATGCCAACATTTTAAGAAGTTACCTTAAAGTTTGTCTCCTGAACCCAGTAGAACATAAAAATGTTGCTAAACCAGAGATGTGTGCTCTTATAGAAAGGCCTGAGCAGCATATAATCACTTCTTTCAAACCTGCCTCTCCAGCTGCACCTCACCAACAACTTGGGGTGACTCACAAGTAAAAGATAAATTATATGGTCAAAGATAGGTGAATACCCCTCCTAATTTTTGAGTTCAGGTGTTTCAGCCACACCCATTGCAAACAGGTACATAAAATAAAGCACACAGCCATGTAATACCCATAGACAGACATTGCTAGCAGCATGGCTCGTATTGAAGTTACTTTAAATGTGACACTGTCTTAGGAGGCTACAGGTCAGTTTGTGAAATTTCTGATCTGCTAGATCTTCCCCGGTCAACTATAAGTCCTATAATTGTGAATTGAAAGTATCTAGGAGTAAAATTAGCTCAGCCATGAATCAGTAAACTATGCAAATTCACAGAGTAGGGCCACTAGTTATAAAGCATGTGGCGTGTAAAAATAGCCTATCCTCTGTTGTATTACTAACTGCAAAGTTCCAAACAGCATCTAAGGCTATGTTCACACAGAGTATTTTGGGGGAGGAATATCTGCCTCAAAATTCCGTTTGGAACTTTGAGGCAGATATTCCTCTCCCTGCACGCCGATTTTCGCGCCGATTATCGCGCCGTTTTTCGCCCGCGGCCATTGAGCGCCGCGGGCATAAAACAGCGAGAAATACCCTTTCTCCTGCCTCCCATTGAAGTCAATGGGAGGTCAGAGGCGGAAGCGCCCGAAGATAGGGCATGTCGCTTCTTTTTCCCGCGAGGCAGTTTTACTGCTCGCGGGAAAAAGACGCCGACGCCTACCATTGAAATCAATGGGAGGCGTTCTCGGGCCGTTTTTTGTCGAGTTTTGCGACGCGGTTTCCGCGTCAAAAAACTCGGCAAAATACCCCGTGTGAACATAGCCTAAAAGTGACATTAGCACAAGTACTGTTTGTTGGGAGCTTCATGAAATGGATTTCCATGGTCGAGCAGCTGTATACAAGCCTAAGATCACTATGTGCAATGTGAATACTGGCTACAGTGTTGTAAAGCACGCCACCACTAGGCTCTGGAGCAGGGCAAACGTGTTCTCTGGAGTAATAAATCACGTTTCACTATCTGGCAGTCGGACAGAGGAATATGGAATATGTGTTTGCCTGATGCCAGGAGAACGCTACCTACCGTAATGCATAGTGCCTACTGTAAAATTTATAGGTGAAGGGATAATGGTCTGGGGCTGTGTTTCAGGGTTTGGGCTATTACCCTTGTAAAGGGTAATGCTAATGCTACAGCATAAGACAATCGTAAGCTTCAACTTTGTGGGAACAGTTTGGGGAAAGCCCTTTCCTGTTCCAGCATGACTGTACCCTAGTGCACAAAGCAAGGTCAATTAAGACATGATGGGACATGTTTACTGTGGAGGAACTTGAGGGGCCTGCACAGAGCACTCACCTCAACCCCATCAAACACCTATGGGATGTGTTGGACCCTCTCGTCCAACATCAGTGACTGACCTCACAAATTCTCTTTTGACTAAATGAACAGAAATTCCCTCAGGCACACCAAAATCTTGTGAAAAGCTTACCCAGAAGAGTGGTGGCCCAACTCCATATTAACACCTATTTTGGAATGGGATGTCCTACAAGCTCATATAGGTGTAAGGGTATGTGCACACACACTAATTACGTCCGTAATTGACGGACGTATTTCGGCCGCAAGTAGTGGACCGAACACAGTGCAGGGAGCCGGGCTCCTAGCATCATACTTATGTACGATGCTAGGAGTCCCTGCCTCTCCGTGGAACTACTGTCCTGTACTGAAAACATGATTACAGTACGGGACAGTTGCCCTGCAGAGAGGCAGGGACTCCTAGCACCGTATATAACTATGATGCTAGGAGCCCGGCTCCCTGCACTGAGTTCGGTCCGGTACTTGCGGCCGAAATACGTCCGTCAAATACGGACGTAATTAGTGTGTGTGCACATACCCTAATGGTCAAGTGTTCACATTCTTTTGGCCACATAGTATACAAGCAATACTGATATCCCAGTGTATAAGATAAATCGTCTCTAAAAAAATACTAATTTTCTAGGGATTCCGGGTCCATATGATGCAGAAAAGCAACCGCTGATGCACGGAAGGCAATAGCAGTTGCTAAAACCATCCTGCCTGCTGCTATTGGACGCAGCTGCCGAGCACTGAAATCTTTATCGCCCTCTCCAACGCATTTCTTATTGTTGGAGAGCTCTATACTCTCTAACTCGATTGCTGGTACCAGAAAGTAGAAGAGATCAGCTGTAAAACAGAGGGATTCATCAGTATTGCTTGCTACATGTTTTCACTGATCCCGAACATTTGTGGTGGTGGGGGCTGTCGCATCCACCTCTCGTGGGTAATTGTACAAATGACATAGAGTCTGGGCTTCTGCTGGCTTAACCATTTATCCCTAATTTAAAGGGTCACGGTCTCATGACAGCAACATTTATATAGTTTTTTCAACATGAGTTGTAGTCATACAGTTTGCATGATTAGACACTGTTCTCAAAACATTTGTGGTTTACGTTCGCCACATCTGCCTGGAAAATCTCCTGACGTACATGCCGAACATATAGCCCTGATGTATGAAATAAATTTGCATACATCGCTCATTGACTCATTATAAAATCACTTAAACTGCACAGTATACGTGTTTTTGTGGGATTGAAATGCATAGCCGACTGAAGAGGTTTGATCCCCCAATTAGATCTCTTACCTATCCAAATGACAGGTGATAAATGTTTGATCACTAAGAGCCATGTTCTAGTGATTGTCAGGGTTCCACATGTGGGGCACCCAGTGTTCAAACATTTATTACAAATCCTGTGGATAGGGGAGAATTGTGATTGGTGGAAAATCTTTGTTAAGGGAACAGTTGGAGACATTACCTTGGTGGCACCTTTTATCTTACAATATATAAACAGTACAGTAATGAGGATTATCACCAGCACAAATATCCATTCACGAACTAAGCAAAAATAATATTTAGTATGCCCGAAAAGTTTTAAATAATTTCTTGGTAATTCATTAAATCCTGAAATAGAGGTTGAAATTCAGTGTTATAAATTGCTATTTCTGTCAAGTGTACGGGAATATTTATTGCTGAATCCAGTACCATCTCTGAATTTTAATGAGATATATTAAAAACACATTAATCTGTTGAGTAAACACATCACACACTGATCCGATTCTCCAGTGGCCAGTTCTTTTCCTGTGCCTTTTTAGCTCTACAAAATGTTGGATAAGCAATTGCGCTGTGAGCCAATACTATGTCCTGAGCAGCCTAGTACTAGTTCTGTAAACTAAGATCCTAACAGAGTTGTCTCCTGTGCCACCTTGATGATGAAATACTGTTATAATCAGGGGTGTAACTAGGAGAGACTGGTCCCCATAGCAAACTTTTGTCTGGGGCCCCCCCACTGCTGGGTATCACACAACCCCCCCCTTGTAGATAGTGCCTCCGTATAGATTCCACCACACAGCGACCCCCCTATAGATAGCACCATACACAGCCCCCTGTAGATAACGCCTTACAGCCCCCTGTAGATAACGGCATACAGCCCCCTGTAGATAACGTCTTACAGCCCCAAATCCCCCCTGTAGAGAACACCATACAGCCCCCCTGTAGATAACGCCATACAGCCCCCCTGTAGATAAAGCCATACAGTCTCCCTTTTGAAAACGCCATACAGACCCCCCTCTCTGTAGATAACGCCATACAGACCCCCTCCTGTAGATAACGCCATACAGACTCCCTCCTGTAGATAACACCATACGGAAGCCCCCCTGTAGATAACGCCATACAGACGCCCCCTGTAGATAACGCCAAACAGACCCCCCCTGTAGATGACGCCATATAGCCCCCCCAAAAAAAACTGCCTATAGTTTGTCCTGCAAAAGACATGCATCCCCTATCCACAGGATAGGGGATACATGTGTGATCGCTGGCAGCGATAAGGAGAACGGGGACCGAAACTCCCCCGAAGTTCTCCATGACGAACCTCGGACTTCCGGCATCTGCGCAGTTCAATAAAAATGAAAGGAGCGCTGGTCACGCATGCGCACAAGCGCGACCGGTGCGCAAGTCATTTCTATGGAGCTGCAGACAGACCCCGGAAGTCCGAGGTTTGTCATGGAGAACTTCTGGGGGACTTTCGGTCCCCCGTTCTCCTTATCGCTGGGCGTCCCAGCGATCACACATGTATCCCCTATCCTGTGGATAGGGGATGCATGTCTTTTGTAGGAACAACCCCTTCAGTGGCGTCGCGCTGTAGCAGGGGGCATGGGCCCCATAGAAGCCGCTATGGCTGCTATAGTGGTAGTTACGCCACCGCGTATAGGTTTGTACGGCGTAAAACTACAGCTCCCAGCATGGCCCGAACAATGGTAAGGATATGCTGGTAGATGCGGTTTCACAAAAAAAAATCATACCACCCATCATCTCTCTGCAGATCATAGAGTGACTACATTACTGATTAGAGGCAGAATAAATATTTACATTAAGTGACTCACCGGTGACGTCTCAGATTCTAGTTATTTTCTTCTCCCTCCGGTTCAGACATCTATGATGGATTTCTCCCGGCCATGACCCATTTCTGCAGTTTTCCGCTCAGATGTCTTCAGCTTCTCACTTTTAAAACATTTCTGCACATATAAACAAAGTTAAAATTCTCAACACCTCTAAATATAATAAAGCACCATACACTGCACCACTAACTGTAATAGCATCATACACTGTGTCCCTGATTATAATAGTACCATACACTGTCACACACACACACACACACACACACACACACACACACATACACACCATGCCCCCTGTAGATAGTGCCCCCATAGCCCCCTGTAGATAGTGACCTACATAGAAGCCCCTGTAGATAGTGCCCACATATGGACTCCAGAGCTGCAAGGCAATAGTGCTAACCACTGAGCCACCGTGCTGCCCTACATATAGCTTCCCCTATAGTTAGTGCTCCACGTATAGCCCACCTCTGTAGATAGTGTCTCACATATAGCTCCCCTTGTATATAGTGTCCCACATATAGCCCACCCCTGTAGACTGTGCACTACATATAGCCACCCTGTTGCTAGTGCCCCACAGGTAACCCACCCCTGTATATAGTGTCCCACACATAGCCCACCCCTATAGAAAGTACCCTAAAAAATAGCTCCCCTATAGATAGTGCTCTACATATAGCCCACCCCTGTATAGTGTCTCACATATACTGCCCCACATATAGACCCCCCTGTAGATAATGGCCCACATCCCCACATATAGACCCCCCTGTAGATTGTGCCCCACATCCCCACATACAGACCTCCCCTGTAGCTAGTGCCCCACATATAGACCCCCAATATATAATGGCCCACATAAAGACGACCCCCCCTGTAGATAGACCCCCCCCCACTATAGATAATGCCATTCACATTTTTATGAGAAAAAAATATATAAACTTGACATACTCACATGATCCCGTTCCCACGCTGTTCACTGGCGATGCAGACATGCTCTCTTCTGAGCATGTCTGCTGGAGCTGAACGAGCGTCGTCCAATGACGCTGATTGGCGGGGCAGAATGACTTGCCCCGCCAATCAGCACCTTCCAAGCATGGAAGTGGTGCGACGATGTCATTGCGCCACTAGCCAATCAGTGTCATTGTAAGATGTAACATCCCCGGCCATTCAGTGCTAATGCATGTATTTGGCTGCCGCTTGCACTGGGGCCCCCTCCTGTGCTAGCGACACCTACAGGCATGAGAGGGCCTGTGTGAGGCTCGGCGGCGTGGGCCCCACAGTATCGGCGCTACCGCTGTAGCAGCCATAACGTCTGCTAGCGGCGCCATCGGGCATTTGGTGGGGCGTGTCGGCTGGCGGCACGGTGCCCCTCAAGCCCCGGGCCCCGTAGCTGCCGCTACGGCTGCTACCGCGGTAGTTACGCCACTGGTTACATTGCTGCACATCCTGTTGTAGCATCTGTATGTTAACCTACAATTCTTGACATTTGTGTCATTGGATTGTGGTTAGTCCTTTTCACGCTGGCACATGTGCCAGTGTTGTGATACATGGCAAGTTTTAGTTAACAACCCCTATGCAACCTGTATTTGGTTTGCCAGAAATACACAAACCAATTGCTATATTGTTAACATCTTGACAGAGGAATAGAGATGACAATTCCGAATATCGCTCATGGACAAGAATGGTGCTGTTTCTGGAAGAAAAAAAAACGGACTCTTTTTTTGTAATACCTTATTTATTATTATTATTATTATTATTATTATTAATAAAACTATATATTGAAACATACTCTTTCATCTGTTTTATTTTCTGATTGTATATATTTTTTTGTTATAATATTTTCTTTACATGATTATGGGACAGCCATATTGCTTGAGTCGCTGTTATTGCTGCAGAGATTTTCTTTACAGAAGTCATCTGGACAAAAAAAACACCAAGTGAAAAAATTATTTATTGACTTATGTGGGAGAGTGTTGTGGGCATGCTCTGTGACATAGGCAGAGGTCACTATGCAGGGAAGGGGCGGTGCGCTACGTCCATGACTGTAACGAACATATAAAGTTTGTCATTTACTTTTTCTGTCTGTTATGTTTATATTTAAAACACATTTGTTGCTTTCTAAAGAGTTTATGGCCAAGCTGTAGTGTGCTGACCAGTTGACCTCCTTGTAAAGGATCTGCCAGGTACTACGTCTGTGTATACTCCCGGGATTAATCAGTCGACACCTGAGGCCAGACCTCTTAGACTGACACCGGCTCCCACCAACCAGGGTGGCAGGCTCAGGAGTGGGAGAGCCTATCGCGGCCTGGTCAGTCGGAGTTAGCTCCGCCCCCTGTCCATTTATACCTGCCGTGTTCTCTTCCACAGTGCTTGTTATTCTTCTTGGATTCCTGGCCCCACTGCTGCCTTGCTCCAGCCTGCTTCTGCCGTGCTTCTGCCTTGCTTCAGTTCCGCTTATCCTGCTTCGCTTTGCCCCTGGCTTGCTTCCTGCTCCGTGCTAAGCTAAGCTAAGGATAAGCGGAACTGAAGCAAGGCAGAAGCACGGCAGAAGCAGGCTGGAGCAAGGCAGCAGTGGGGCCAGGAATCCAAGAAGAATAACAAGCACTGAGGAAGAGAACACGGCAGGTATAAATGGACAGGGGGCGGAGCTAACTCCGACTGACCAGGCCGCGATAGGCTCTCCCACTCCTGAGCCTGCCACCCTGGTTGGTGGGAGCCGGTGTCAGTCTAAGAGGTCTGGCCTCAGGTGTCGACTGATCAATCCCGGGAGTATACACAGACGTAGTACCTGGCAGATCCTTTACACTCCTGCTGATTTACCGTATCACATTATTTATCTGAGACTGGTCAAAGCTAGTGGAGGGTTATGGGATGCATAGTCTTCATGTTGCCTTTGCCTACAGAGACTGAGCTAAACATGGATCCATCTGACTACGGTCACGATGTATCACTCACCAGATTTGAGTAGTGCCAGAAACCCTGATTCAAACGATGTATCACTCCATGTAGTCCTCAATTTCTTCCAGCAGCTCGTTTTCATGACCTGCGGCTAGCTCCACCCACCGTACGCTGAGTGACAGCTTTCTCCCCATACTGTGCATGGGGAGAAAGCTGCCATTCAGCAGCGGGTTGGAGGGGCTATCCGCAGGTCATGAAAACTAGCTGCTGGAAGAAATTGAGGACTCCATGGAGTGATACATCGTTTGAATCAGGGTTTCTGGCACTACTCAAATCTGGTGACAGATTCTCTTTTATACGCCTCTGGTGGAAATCCTTGCTGGTGAGGCGCCTCGAAATTTGTTACTGGTGACTTTTTTCGGAACATTATTGATTCCTTTTGTGTTGATTTTATTGTTATGCAAATGAAAACTAAATTGAGCAATATTTAAAATTTTGCCATGGACTTCAACCTGTGTTCTAGCTGGTGGGGCCTCAGTAGAAAACATTTTTTCTTTTTTTCTGCTGTGAGATGCACAGGCTAAATCCCTTCTGATAAAAGTGATTGGGATACGATATAGCTATCTGCAAAGTTATCTATCCTGCTGTAGCAGAATATTTCTGATTTATTTTGGCAAGCTGTTATTAGTTTATTGTTACTGTCAGACACCAGGCTCCTAAGGGAGAAGACGGGCAGATGTTTAGAGCTTGAAACCACATTCACCACAAGTCAGTGCTATAGCGAACACAGGTAGCCACATACTATATTCAACATCTGTGCTTGTCACTATAAATCATCAAGGTTCCTAATGAGGTTTTTGATAAACGGTTTGTATTTTAATTCCAGGGATGTAAAGAGGGACCTTGGAGAAGACCTTTGCTTGGATGTAAATCCTAAAATAATTTATCATTTCCTGGTATAAAATAAAGAAAGAAGTTAATCTATTTACAAACCTAAATCTAAAGTCTACTTAAAGGAGAGAAACCATATTAATTTTTAACAATTTAAGACTGATTTTTACAGACTTTACAGATTTTTACAGACTGTCCAAGAATTTACGCACGGTTGGCAAGTCTGTCTCCCAACCTAGCCCAGGACTGGAAGTTAGCTTCACAACAGGCAATGCAGTATATATACAAAGCCATGGAGTTAGATAATGAAATTCTGGATGTCTTCAGCCTCCACTTGGTAGAAAGAATGTTGTCCTTAAAGGGGTGTCCATGATCGGACAGGATAGGTCTTCAGTATATGGTCGGTGCGGGTCCGATACCCGGACCCCCCACCAATCAGCTGCTCCTGCTGCCTCTGGGCGCCGTATGAACACTATGCAGTAATCGGAGGCGGAAGCAAACTGCTCTGACCACTGCATAGTGGCCATTCTAAAGAACTGCAGCTCTGCCGCTATTCCGTTATCCGAGCCATCTGCTTTCAGCATGGATGTCCAGTGCCCCAGAGCAGCTGATCAGTGCAGGATTCGGGTGTCGGACCCCCACTTATCCCATAGTGCGGACCTATCCGGTGGAAAGGTCATCAGTTGTCGGGTCCTGGACAACCTGTTAGAAAATGGCTGTTCCCTTAAAGGGAATATGTCGCAAATGAAAAAAAAAACTATTTCAAGCAAGTTACTTATTTTTATTAAAATTCGTTTTTTTTTTGTGTTTTTTTCTTTTTCTTCCACAATGTGGAAAGTATTAAAAATTAAATAATAAATTGACATGTTTTCCTATGTTGGCCACCAGAGGGAGCACTTCCAAGAATTACAGCAAGTTGAATCAGGGAGAAGAAACCTTACTCACAGCTGCTGTAAATGTGGATGGGAGATTCACCACCACTCCCTATTTTTGGCTACAAGCCAGGAAAAGGCGTCTTCAAATTGCTAAGCACTGTCCAGCTCCATTTTTTAAGAGACTGTACAAATGGTAGCGGGCTGAAGCTAAAGAACGAACCAAAAGGCTAAGGGCTTGTTCACACACAACAAAATTGCTGCAGAAAATTTCTGAAGCAATTCCGTTGAAAATAGCAAACATTCCGCTGCGGCAAAAAAATGCACACTTTCCTGCGTTTTTTACGGAAGAAAATGGCGTGTATTTTGCTGTATTTTACTCAATGCTGGGGATGGTGACATCTCCTCTGAAAAACACAGCAATTCTGGACACTTTCCGTAGCAGGAATTTACATGCTTCGGTCTGAAAAATACGCACCACTTGTCAATTTTTGCTTGGAATTTTTAGACAGCGAGGCCGAGATTTGATAATTCTCATCCACTATGCTGCTACTGTATTCTGCTGCATTTTTTCCAAAAATAATTCAAGACGGAAAAAAGGCGGCAATTCTGCGAAGCAGGGGCACGGGGAGCTGCGAATGTGGGAGGCGCAAAGGGATGGGGGCGTAAAGGGGGACCCCAAAGGGGGGTATGGGAGCCATGAAGGGGGGGCGCGACAAGGGGTGGTGCAGCACTCCTGCCACAAACATGCAAGCAACACACACACTTACCTGCAGTGCAGCCGGTCTCCAAAATGGTGCCGGCTTTCCCCTTATAAACCAGCTTCTATGCTGGTCGCTCTGAATTGCGCATGCGCAGTACAGAGCTAGATGGCAGAAGCAGAGGACATGTGAATGGGAGCCGTTCGTATGTCCTATGGTCTGTAGCTACCATATTCCATCTGTGTGTGTGTGTCGTGAACAGACACATACACAGATGAAATAAAAAATGACAGCCCCAGAAAGTAAAAAAGTTTAAAACACAAACAAACATTTTTTGACCAAAAAGAAATAAAGTAAATATAGCATTTTATTGAATAAAAACACATAAACTAATAATAAAAAAAAAATCATGACACCTTTCATTTAAGATTACCATGACTACATAAACAGATGGAGCGGGCTGCACAGGCGGGTACTGTAGTGATAATGGGAGATTTTAATTTCCGGGATATTAATTGGTGTCATGGTTCAGCTTCAACTGCAAAGGGGAGACATTTCCTCAACCTGTTGCAGGAAAATTTTATGGGCCAGTTTGTGGAAGACCCGACTAGAGGTGAAGCTCTGTTGGATCTGGTCATTTCTAATAATGCAGATCTTGTTTGGAATGTCAATGTTCGTGAAAACCTCGGTAACAGTGATCATAATTTAGTTACATTTTACCTATACTGTAAAAAACAAACGCAGGCTGGGAGGGCAAAAACATTTAATTTTAAGAAAGCGAATTTCCCCAGGATGAGGGCTGCAATTCAGGATATGGACTGGGAAGAACTAATGTCAAATAATGGGACAAATGATAAATGGGAGATTTTCAAATCTACTTTGAGTTATTATAGTACAAGATTTATTCCTATAGGTAACAAGTATAAACAACTCAAATTAAACCCCACATGGCTTACACCTTCTGTGAAAGGGGCAATACATGACAAAAAAAGGGCATTTAAAAAATACAAATCTGAGGGTACAGCTGTAGCCTTTGTAAAATATAAAGTGCTTAATAAAATCTGTAAAAATGTAATAAAATTAGCAAAAATACAAAATGAAAGGCAGGTGGCCAAGGATAGTAAAACAAATCCCAAAAAATTCTTCAAGTATATAAATGCTAAAAAGCCAAGGTCTGAACATGTAGGACCCCTAGATAATGGTAATGGGGAATTGATCACAGGGGATCAAGAGAAGGCAGAGTTACTAAATGGGTTTTTTAGCTCTGTATATACAACTGAAGAAAGAGCAGCTGATGTAGCCGATGCCAGTGCTGTTAATATATCAGTTGATATACTGAAATGGATGAATGTAGAGATGGTCCAAGCTAAATTAAATAAAATAAATGTGCACAAGGCCCCGGGACCAGATGGGTTACACCCTAGAATTCTTAAAGAGCTTAGTTCAGTTATTTCTGTCCCCCTTTTCATAATATTCAGAGAATCTCTAGTGACTGGTATAGTGCCAAGGGACTGGCGCAGCGCAAATGTGGTGCCTATTTTCAAAAAGGGCTCTAGGTCTTCCCCAGGTAATTATAGACCAGCTTAACATCCATCGTGGGGAAAATGTTTGAGGGGCTATTGAGGGACTATATACAGGATTATGTGACAATAAATAGCATTATAAGTGACAGCCAGCACGGTTTTACTAAGGACAGAAGTTGTCAAACTAAGCTAATCTGTTTTTATGAAGAGGTGAGCAGAAGTCTAGACAGAGGGGCCGCTGTGGATTTAGTGTTTTTGGACTTTGCAAAGGCATTTGACACTGTCCCCCATAGACGCCTAATGGGTAAATTAAGGACTATAGGTTTAGAAAATATAGTTTGTAATTGGATTGAGAATTGGCTCAAGGACCGTATCCAGAGAGTTGTGGTCAATGATTCCTTCTCTGAATGGTCCCCGGTAATAAGTGGTGTACCCCAGGGTTCAGTGCTGGGACCACTATTATTCAACTTATTTATTAATGATATAGAGGATGGGATTAATAGCACTATTTCTATTTTTGCAGATGACACCAAGCTATGTAATATAGTTCAGTCTATGGAAGATGTTCATGAATTGCAGGCAGATTTAAACAAACTAAGTGTTTGGGCGTCCACTTGGCAGATGAAGTTTAATGTAGATAAATGTAAAGTTATGCATCTGGGTACCAACAACCTGCATGCATCATATGTCCTAGGGGGAGCTACACTTGCGGATTCACTTGTTGAGAAGGATCTGGGTGTACTTGTAAATCATAAACTCAATAACAGCATGCAGTGTCAATCAGCTGCTTCAAAGGCCAGCAGGATATTGTCGTGTATTAAAAGAGGCATGGACTCGCGGGACAGGGATGTAATATTACCACTTTACAAAGCATTAGTGAGGCCTCATCTAGAATATGCAGTTCAGTTCTGGGCTCCAGTTCATAGAAAGGATGCCCTGGAGTTGGAAAAAATACAAAGAAGAGCAACGAAGCTAATTAGGGGCATAGAGAATTTAAGTTATGAGGAAAGATTGAAAGAATTAAACCTATTTAGCCTTGAAAAAAGACGACTAAGGGGGGACATGATTAACTTATATAAATATATTAATGGCACATACAAAAAATATGGTGAAATCCTGTTCCTTGTAAAACCCCCTCAAAAAACAAGAGGGCACTCCCTCCGTCTGGAGAAATAGCCTACCGCAGGAGCTGGTGACAGCAGGGACAGTAGATGGCTTTAAAAAAGGGTTAGATAATTTCCTAGAACAAAAAAATATTAGCTCCTATGTGTAGAAATTTTTCCTTCCCTTTTCCCTTCCCTTGGTTGAACTTGATGGACATGTGTCTTTTTTCAGCCGTACTAACTATGTAACTATGTAACTACGGTTCTGGATTCTGGGCATGTCTGTTTTACCTTGAACCTATCTCTTTTGTCTGTCCTTCTGCCTGTCAGGTGTGGATTAGTATTTAATCCCACCTTCTTCCACCTCTCCCTTGTTTGTGATTATGTAATGGAAATGCAAGTTTGAGCGATTTTCCAAAGGCTGCTGGAGTCTGCCAGGAGAGAGCGTGCATGTAAAACCTCAAATCCATAACCACTCTGATCGACAGCGTCTAAGGCTACTCTAAGGTCTTCACCAGAGCCGACCGCAAGGTGGGATGGTCTTTGTTGTTTAAAAACCAGGTTGTCTTAGCAGAGTACTGTGTTGGCTTACAGGTGCAATGCAGGCAAACCTGAGCTAGGAACCAGACAGCCAGAAGGTTAACTGAAAGTCCAAAACTACAGTAAGGAGTAATCAGGCAAAGCAAACGTCAAAACCAGCTGGGAGCAGATAATCAGAATCGGTAAGCAGAGGGTAAACGAAAGGCAAGCCGATGTCAGTATTCACAAGGTCCAGAAGTCAGAAGTACAGGAAATGTCAGGAGCTTGATTAGAACACCAGAAGATAGGAGAATCACAAGCAAGGGAGGGGTGGAAGAATGTGGGACTAAATACTAATTCACACCTGATAGGCAGAAGGACAGACAAAAGGGATAGGCTCAAGGTAAAACAGACACGGCCAGAACCGTAGCCATGGTAATCTTAAGGGAACAGGTGTTTCCTAACACAATCCATTTAAATTCTTGTGGGTTGTCTGGCTGCCACTCCTAAGATGCTCAGGAAGGGGAAGGGGTCTGGATACTAAGATAACCCTTTAAATGAAACCCTATCTTCATAACTGTTACTGGTTTTCTATTTTTTAACATTTGTGGACATAGCAATATTTGATCTTAGTTCAAACAATATATAAAGATAAATGTGGTGGAATCGGATAAAAAAAAACACTAAGAAAATGTACACATATGCCATTTCCTTTTATGATTTCAATGCATGGTATAGCCCACTGGTATGGCAGAAACAAGCTTCGGCAACGCATTACATGCCCTTAGACCATAGTAAAGTAAATGCTAAAGCATAAATAATGTGGTACCGACCAAATGTGCCGATTTATCAGTCAGATCGTTTTTATTACTGTGGACAATACAATTATTGTTTATAAAATCTTGAGATTATAGCATATGGGGATTGACGATAATCTGTCTGTTAATGGCCATCTTTGATCACTTTAACATGTGAGTACACTTTGGACCATAATGCTCTGGTCATGTTAGGTTCCTTATGTGTAGTCGCACTGGAGTACCTGGAGAGTTATGCAAAATGAATTCAATTGAAATACATTAAAAAATAAATTAAAAAAAAACCTATTATTATTTTTATTACATAAAAAAATAGAAGCAATAGAAAGTGAATAAAGTACATTCACATTCAATGGCAGTAGCGTAGTTATTATCATCAGTGGGGGAGGGGAGCTGAAACAAGGATATATTCATGTAGCATTGATGTTCTAGGATGCTGCCTAGGCAGCTGCTTATTAAAGCTAACCGAGAGTGCAGAGGAAGACTTAGCATTTAAAAAAATATATATACAAACACTAATACACATTCACGAATTTTCAATTCATTTGCTTTATCAACTGGAAGTTTGCAAATGAAATATGCATTTTCTGCCTCAATTTCCAATCTGAAGGAAATCCTTAAAGACATTGCTATGCAGAAAACCAGACTATGTCACCGTGAAATGATTCCAGGAGTTCTACATGAATATGTATCAATTCCCTGAAGTTCCAAATTAATTTTTTTGCATGAATATAGATGTGAATGTAACTTTCATTTTAACTACACAAGTACCTGCATTGTATTAATATTTATATAATTATACCTTCAGTTTGCTAAAATGTTAATGTGGAAACAGCTGAGTTTTCCAGGATTAAGAAAAAACAAGGGGGATTCGATCCAGAGCTGTTTGGTGCTTTAAAAAGGAATCAGTGTTCCCACTTTTATTATAGTAGAAAAGATAGAAAATGAATGAACAGACGCAGTAGCGAGGCAGTTTCGAATAGAATATGCTGAAGCCTACTCGTTTCAAACACTGTCGGTGTTCTTAATCATGGCTAGTAGCTACTAGCCATGAGTAAGAACACTGACAGTGTTTGAAACGCGTAGGTTTCGGCACATTCTATTCGAAACTGCCTCGCTACTGCGTCTGTTCATTCATTTTTTCTCTTTTCTACTCTCGACTCTCCCTTGTTTTTTCTTGAAACTTACCGTGGACCGTCACGGAGATCCGGGCGAAGTCTGAGTGCAGGACACAGGACTGGTGAGCTGGAGGTTTCCTCCCCCTGTTCTTTTTTCCATGATTACATTAAGCAGACTATCGGGCTACAACAATGAATCTTACAGTGAATCTCCACCTTTTAACACCATGTCATTTTAGGTCCGACATTCTGTGCTGATTCATTTCTTGATACATCTTTATAGTAGTCAGATCTCAGTGTTTCTGATACCGAGCTTAAAATCCCCTGCATAAACATGGAGTTAAAGGGGATATCCAGTGACATAAAATTGATGATCTATCCGCAGTATAGGCCATCAATATCTGATCTATGGGGATCCAACTCTCATTCAACTGGTTGAAGTGGCATTGGAGCTCCCTATTATTGCATACACAGCTCTGCACTGCACAATTCAGTCAAATTCCTAGTGGCTGTGCATAGTATTACAGCATCCATCCATTCAAGTAAATTGGACCAAGTTCTAAAACTGTGCAGAGCCGCCACAAACAGCTGATCGGCGAGGGTGCAGAAAGTCAGACACCCAACAATTAGATATTGATGGCCTACACTGAGGATAAGCCACCAATTTTTACGTCACCGGATATCCCCTTTAAATTATACAATTCTAGTTATCTGCAGTAACCACTGTTTTAGGAGCTTATTGCATGCGGTTTTATTATTGAGTTACATTTTTAAGTATTTGCAAATGGTTAGAGAATATGTCACTGTGTTGTGATTCGTGTTTCAGATGAATCATGGAGAGCTTGCAGAATAGCAGAAGCAACTGACATCATAGCATAAACCATTAGGCCCTGTTCACACGGAATTTTTTGCAGGAGGAAAATTCCTCCTGTAAAAACTGACCCTGGAGGTTTTCATGTTTGATGTGGTTTTTGACGTGGTTTTTGACGTGGTTTTTGACGTGGTTTTTGAGGCGGTTTTCCAGGCGGTTTTTCAGGCTGTTTTTGCCGAGGTTTTCACACGCATGAGGCTGGGTTCACACAACCATGTTACGTCCATAATGTACGGAACGTATTTCGGCCGGAAGACCCGGACCGAAGACAGTGCAGGGAGCCGGGCTCCTAGCATCATAGTGATGTACGACACTAGGAGTCCCTGCCTCTGCGTGGAACTACTGTCCCGTACTGTAATCATGATTACAGTACGGGACAGTTGTCCTGCAGCGAGGCAGGGACTCCTAGCGTCGTACATCACTATGATGCTAGGAGCCCGGCTCCCTGCACTGTCTTCGGTCCGGGTCTTCCGGCTGAAATACGTTCCGTACATTACAGACGTAACATGGTCGTGTGAACCCAGCCTGACAGCCTTCTGTCAACGGATCTGTCACCATTGAAATGAATGGTGATGCAAACGGAACTTACTTCACACTTGCCTTTCCGTTGAGGGGTTCCCCTGACTGAAAGCACCGACGGAACCCCTGAGCAGAAACCACGCTGATGTGAACAGGCCCACATTAATAAAAACATTGTTTTCTGTTTGCATCATCATTGACTTCAATGCTGATGGATCCGTTGCTAATGGGATTCCCTACACTGCGGTATTGGTTCAGTCGAAACGACAGAACCCTTTGCACAACGGGGACAAACAGAAACCATTAGCAACGGATCTGTCACCACTTCACACTTGCCTTTCCGTTGAGGGGTTCCCCTGACTGAAAGCACCGACGGAACCCCTCAGCGGAAACCACGCTGATGTGAACAGGCCCACATTAAAAAAAAAAAAGTATACTTACTTCTTGAATCAATTTCCCAACATCAATGTCCATTCGGTGGTACACCTCTGCTGTCGTCATTTCTGTTCCTGAAATGTTAAAAAAAATAAAAAAGAGATGACATCCATGAACAACTGCATAACAAAATTAAAAAATTAAAAATAAAAAAATTGAAAAAAAAAATCGAAAAAAAAAATCGAAAAAAAAAATCAGAAAAAAAAATAAAAAAAAAAATTCTAAAAAAAAAAATGCACAGCTCCATACATGTATAGCATGTATGGAACATAGGAGCAAGTGCACTTACTTGTATTTGGATGCAGGACTTCGGTTTTCTGTATCCCTGAGTTCTGTCCACGATGTTTTTCAGCCTCCACGAGCAGACAGGAAATGACAGCCCCTTTCTGGGCTGGACTAGCAGCAGGAGACTGCAAGAAACTCCTCCAAAACTCTCGGCAATATACTCGTCAGAAAACACCTCACTAGTTCGAGGTGTTTTTTGACGTGTCCCCATTGCTTTCAATGCGGTTTTGGACGCGGAAACCGCATCAAGAAGGGTCATGTCCCTTCTTTTTGCCGCGAGGCGTTTTTTTTACTCGCGGTAAAAAAACGCCTCCGTCTCCCATTGAAATCAATGGGAGTCATTTTGGGTCGTTTTTGGCGCGTTTTCCGACGCGTTTTCCGCGTCAAAAAACGTGTCAAAAAACTCCGTGTGAACAGGGCCTTAGATTATAAAAAAAACTCTAGATAAAAATAAAAAACGGGTATCAGTGTATGTGCTCCTTATTAAATTAGAGGCTAATTCCATAAGACATATTTTCAGCAGATGTAACATGCACATATTTGTGTGTAGGTTCAGATAGCACCAAATACTGGATGGAAGTGGTTTTGCACGGAGAGGGGCCCAACCCAAGTGATGAGTATGGAAGAAAGTATCTGACACACCAATTTAAAAAAAAAAGGTAATTTTTTTTAATTATTTTTTTTTATTTATTTCGTTTTTAATGCCACTGGCATTAAAAACGAAATAAAAAAAAGAATACCTTTTTTTCAAATTGGTGTGCCGGATACTTTCTTTCATACGTAACATGCACATAGTCACGCTCCAACTAAAGGTGGCCACACATGGCCAACACAGATAGACCTCACTGGGACATCAGTCAGCCTCTGAATCCTTGAAAACATATTGATATTGCTCCCCAGAGCATTGAAGAATATTTCTAAAGATAAGAAGAACTCGCTACCACCCCTACAAGACCGGATTATTAGGAGAAACTGAATGATCGTATAGATTGCTCCACTACGCATAGAAGAGCAATTTTAATCATTAAAAGCACTCATTACTGCCCCCTTCATGGCTTGATTATTATTAGAAAGGGGATGAATCATTTACATAGCTCCCCTGAACTTTGAAGAAAATTTCTGATCAGTGGAAGAGTTCATTTCCACCCCTTACATGGACTGAATATTAGGAGAAAAGAGAATAATCATTTAGAGCCGTCACCAAAGCATTGAAAAGCACTTTTGATCATTAAAAGCCCTCATTATCGCCCCCTACATGGCTTGGTTATTATGAGTTAGCAAAGTATAGTTTATACTGCTCCCCAGAGAAATGAACTTCGGTTCTGATCATCAGAAGTACTGGTAACCATTCACTACAGTGCCCAATTGTTCTGATAAAAGGGAAAAATCATTTACATCACTATCGTGAGCAGTGGGTACTTCTGATTGCCATTATTATGAGAAAAATGAAGAACCATTCATATCGCTAAGACGAATAGAGAAAATCGAATTGATTGTACACTAATCATATTCAGTGCGAATCTCCCAAAGCGTTCCGATTCGGCCCACAAATCATGGCAAAATGGCGGCCGCCATTTTATAGATTAGAAAAAGGATCACACGACCTCGGGCAGGCTTACCCATAATGCCTTGCAGGCCACCTTCCTAAAATGCACTGCGATTATGCCCTCCCTCTAGCACAGCTTATCATGAGGGGTATTGGGGGATGATATTACTAATGTTGCCTTGGCGTTAAAGAGCTTGAAGGGTTGGATACAGTCCTAGAAATCCTCAGAGAGTCAGACACGAGTTTTCAGGGCAATTGGGGCACCTGTGATTCGCAGAAAATACTTTAAAGGGGTTTTCCCATAATCATTATTTATCACCACAGGATAGGTGATACAAATCTGATCGGTGTGGGTTTGACCATTGGGACCCCCACTGAACAGGAGAACGGGTTTAGCTTTCCATGCTGGGAGACCCATAGGAATGGAGCGGCCACTCGGCCACCGCTCCATTAATTTCTATGGGGCTGCCGAAGATAGCAGCCCTCTAAAAATTAATGGAGCACACATGCTCACTACCTCTCCACTAATATAGGGCGCACAGCGACAGCCAGGTAAGCTCATGATCAGTGGGAGCTCCAGAGGTCGGAAAACGCACTGATCAGATATTTATCACCTATCCTGTGGATAGGTGATAAATATTGATTATGGGTAAACTCCTTAAATGTAATAGATTTTCCCCATACACAGCATTAAGCTTCTAGTACAATAAAAAAAAAAGAATCTGTATTTTGTATCAGTATTTTAATGCCAAAATAAGGAGTGGGTGCAAAGAAGAAGTATTAGGGCACAGTCACAATAATTCTACAGCTAATTTTGCAGCGGAATTACTTTTGTGAAGTTTGTGGCGAATTTGCTACATATTGGTGTTGCGGATTTCAGAGCAGAATTTCACATAGAATTGAACCCTATAATAAAATTCTGCATCCAAAGTCCATAACACATACAGAAAATAATTTGTAAACTATTTTCGCAGCAGCAAAATTCCACACCGAAATTAAACTATGTATGTACGTGTTGCGAATTTTGTTTTCACGCAAAGGAATACATGGTATGAATTTCCACAGGGAATTTTCCTACTACATAGAATTATGCCATGTTTGACCCCACCCTAAATCTTTCCATTATATTTGCCCTGTGCTTAGGATCCAGTTATAATTTAGGCTTTTAAATACTGATGCAAAATACTGATCAAATCTGCAATTTGTAAATGAGGTCTAAGTAGTCACGACGTGGAGAAAATTTCAAGTAAGTGGCGTTTTTGAGGTTAATAGCATGCTGAAGGTAATGCATTTTTTCTCCTCACATTTTTTAGCAGAAGGGCACATTTACACTGAGTAATTTGTAGGCTTAAAAAAAAGAATGTGTAGTCTACGTTAAACACAAACACTCTTTTATTAAGCAGTATATTTTTTAAATGAATATATGTATTTTGATGTTTTACTGATGCGTTTTTAGATGCTTTTTTAATGTGTTTTAGCCTCCCATTAAATTCGATGGGATACACAATGCACAAAACGCACCAAGTATTCATATGACACTTTTTTTTATACTATGCAAAATTAAATTAGACACGTGTAAAAGAAAGACATGCTGTTAAGGATCTGCCAGGCACAGCTTCTGTATCCACGCCCATAGGTAATCAGTCTGTACCTGCTTCTATGTCTGTGAGACTGACTCCATCTTCCACCACTCAGGCTGGCAGGCTTAGGAGTGGGAGAGCCTATCACAGCCTGGCCAGACGGAGCTAGCTCCCGCCCTCTGTCTATTTATACCTGCCTTTCCTGTTCCTCCTTGCTTGTGATTCTTCTCTGTTGGTTTCCTCGCCCTGCTGCAGCTTCTTGTACTACTTGTCCCTGCTTCGTATTGACCCTGGCTTACTGACTACTCTTCAGCTCTGCGTTTGGTACCTCGTACACTCCTGGTTTGACTCGGCTCGTTCACTACTCTTGTTGCTCACGGTGTTGCCGTGGGCAACTGCCCCGTTTCCCCTTGTTCTGTGTTTCCTTGTCTGGTTGTCTGTCGTGCACTTACTGAGTGTAGGGACCGTCGCCCAGTTGTACCCCGTCGCCTAGGGCGGGTCGTTGCAAGTAGGCAGGGACTGAGTGGCGGGTAGATTAGGGCTCACTTGTCTGTTTCCCTATCCCTGTCATTACACATGTCATATCTGTATGCACTTACGGCTCACTTTCCCTTTAAAGTCATTGGATAGCTAAAGACAGGCATTTTTTATAGGTGTATTCCCAGAATCTACATTTATCACCTATCGACAGGATACATGTTTACATCAGTCCCATAGACATCAAATGTAGCGGCGGGTGCATGCTCGACTGCCGCTCCATTCAATGTCCTCCTCACCTCAATGTTCTTATCACCTCTGGACAGGTGATAATTGTCGAATCTGGTAAACCCTTAAACATGTATTTTGAATAGAGTCTAACTTGAAAAATGCCAGAAAAAACACCTGTACAAATATACACCATTTCTTTTTGCATTCACTTTAAAACGCAAGATTTTTTTTTTGCCCTGTCTGAACCTGTCCTTAGCTTGGCTGTCTGAATATAGACTTCTCTAAAAAGTTTATGGAGAAGAGATGAGGTACAGCACGGTGGCTCAGTGGTTAGCACAACTGCCTTGCAGCACTGGGGTCCTGGTTCAAATCTCACCAAGGACAACATCTGCATGGAGTTTGTATGTTCTCCCTGTGTATGCGTGGGTTTCCTCCGGGTACTCTGGTTTCCTCCCAAACCCCAAAAACATACCACTAAGGGAATTTAGATTGTGAGCCCTATGTACAGCACTGCGTAATATGTTGGTGCTATATAAGTAACTGAAATAAATAATACCATAGCAAAACCACTGTGAAGTACTACTTAGGCCACTTCCAGATGTGGCAGATTTGTTGCAGCCTTTCACCTCAATTTGTCTTATTTATTGCTCCGCAAAGGGTAAAATCCCTGGCATATTCACAACAATAGCATGGTAAAATTCTAAATTCTACCACATCTGAACTTACACTTCGTCAAAGCTGCCAAGTAGTGAGTGGGAATTCCTGAGTGAATCAGTCCATAGAGCTGCAGGTTTTTCAACAATTCAGGAAAGACACTTAGGATATGTTTACATGAGTAGTTTTTGTTGCGATTTTTGTCGTAATCTCAGTAATCATGGCAAAACCGTGTCTTATTTTTTTTAAAACCGCTACGTTATTTTCAAGGTTACCATGATTTCGGCAAACAATACCACAAATAACTATATATGTAAACATACTCTTAAGGTTGGGTTTAGACTTTCAGTGTGTTTTAGTGAAACCTCCTGTCAAAAACTACACTAAAACCACATGTTGGTAGATGAGTTTTTTGGTTTTATTTTAAAGAGACAGAAAAAATTACAATTACAGTACCGCATATAAAATATGTGTTCACAGTTTGTACATGTGGTTTTCAATGTTTCAAAGTACAGAAAAATCGCAACAGTAAGACAAAGTAAAATGTGCCGTTTTCATATGTAAAATGTGAATGTTATTTATTGTTCGTCACTGTATCCCTAGAGGCGTTTATACTGGGCAATGATTGGGAATGATCATTGGTACGTGCAAACGATCGTTCGGGCAACATTTGCCCCATGTAAAAGGCTCTTTAGTAACTGGTATTGGCCAACTTATTATTGCTGATTTGGAATTATTTTGTATTTAGAATTTATGGATAGGTACTCTATGACTAGCATGAGAGATGTTTATTTTTTTTCTACATGAAACTGTATATTATTCTTTAAACTAAGTATAGCTCATTTAACTCTAGTGTTTAGCGTATTATTGCCAGTGGCATACATAGAAGACGGGGCACCTGATATAAATATATACTTCGGGCCCATTTTAGGTACTACTTGACACCATCACACTCCTAACAGCTTGCGACACTTGGTAATCCCATTCTATTTTCATGAAATTAGATTTCTTGTAATCAGATAAATTTTATATTTTCTGGTCCATGCACCCCCGTTTTGGATCACATAGTTCTTGGTTTCTGATCTGACAGTCCCACACTTTAAACATGGCAAGAGTAAAACATGTATCCATTACTTTGCAATCAAATATTAAAAGTTAGTCTATTTGCAATTCTATTATAGGTTTCCATCTCTTCTGCCCGATTACTTTTGACTTATTGTTTGGGTTGATTTCTTTTTTTCCATTATACATGGAAAACATTAAATTAGTTGGTAATGATTCCTCTTTTTGTCTATCGTCAAAGAAGCCAATCACTGAACTTCTGTACATATCGAGCTATTTACCACAAGCCTATTGACACATCTACAACAGGAATAGAAAAGATGTACATCTGTCATCGTAATTACATAAATGAGTTGATCAGCATACTGTAATTAAAATGAATCTCATAGTTATCTTGCGTTTGTGAAGATGGAAAACAAAGAAGCTTGTGCCTCATCAGAACAAATGAATAAGACTAAAATGGCATCACAGGTGGGATGGATTGACTCATCAATATATCAAATCCATTGTTGAAACGTGATGCTAGACATCAATCGAAACAATAAAGAACCTGTCAGAAGTTTAGTTGATGGAGTCATTAAAACTTTAAGATGAAAACTTACACATAGTTCTTTCTAAAAGTTTCTTGCAACTCTCTGTAGTACAAAAAAAAAGAGAGCACTTCTAAAGAGAATTGGAGAAGATTTATCAATGGTGGTCAGGGACTCAGAGTCATGCCGAAACAATTTTTTTAATTAACGTTTTTACATAGAAAAGATATATATAGACTTCTGTTTCAACATTTTTTATTGCATTGAAAGCTATTCTTGGCCGCTGTTTTGACCATATACAATTTGTCATTTGTGTATAAATCTGGTATAGAAAGTTTTTTTTAGGCATATGTATTGGAATTTTATACAGTGTGATCTTCCTGCACCAATAGAATTTGACTTTGCTTAATCCATCCAAATCTTTTTTAATCCGTTCAAGTAGAGGTATTATGTGCTTGCCAGATAAATGGGAAAGTGTTATTGGGAATATATTTCAAGTCCGAAAAAATGTTGAGTCCTAATATTAAAGATTTTAATTCATTAACCTTAGAAATTTGAATAGAATAGAAAATTGTACTGTAGAATTTAAGCATGAAGTGAGGATAAAGGGTTTTGTAATGCAATAATAATATCATCTGCAAATAAGCCAATGAACTGTGATTTATTATATATTTTAATTTGGTGTATGGAGAGTTAGGTCCTTATATATTCCTTTAGTGCTTCTAGTTTTAAAGTAAATATTGGAGAAAAATTGCATCCCTTACTTGTGCCGTTACTTATCTGGAATAATTGATAAAACATTCAATTTCTAAGTACACACTAAAAGATTGGAATACAATGCCTTATTTGCAGTAATAATTTGTCCGGAAAAATTGTTCATGTTCTATAGTTCTATGTGTGGCGTATCCCAGACTCATACAACACATATCCTTAATACGACTAGATGGATAAGTCCTAAAATGATTTTCAAGGAGTTAAATATTAACCCCTTAGTGACCAGCCTATTTTAGGCCTAATGACCAATCATTTTTTTTTGTTTTTCCATCGTTGCATTTAAAAAACTATAACTTTTTTATTTTTCTGTCGACATAGTTGTACGAGAACTCTTGTAGTTGTATTTTTTAATGGCACATTTTTGGGGTACATATAATTGTTTTATTAACTTTTATTAACTTTTCTTGAGGGGGAATAGAAAAAAAAACAGCAATTCTGCCATAGTTTTATGCGTTTTAAATGTTTACCGTGCGGCATAAATAACATGTTACCTTTATTCTATGGGTCGGTACGATTATGACGATACTACATATGTATAGGTTTTTTATGTTTTATGTTTTAATTACAGTGTAAAACTGACAGGCAAACTGACAGGCAAACGAATAGGCCGTGCTTCTGGCATGGCCTAATAGTTATATAGGCAGGGCAGGCCTGGGGGACTTTGTAGGGCCCCGGCTGCCATGAAACCCCATCGGAGGCCCGCGATTGCATTTGCAGGCCGCCTATGGGTGACAGAGGGAGCTCCCTCCCTCTGTAACGGCTTAAATGCTGCAGCCGCTATTGACCGCAGCATTTAAGGGGTTAAACGGCCACGATCGTAGTAAACTTTGATCGCTACGATTGAAGCAGGACCCCAGCTGTTATTAGACAGCCGAGTAACTGGTCCAGCCTGCATGGGACACCCATGCATGACTTAGACTAGGCTGCTGTGAAAAGGCGGCGGCCTAGCCTAAGGCCCCTTAGTAATGGCCATGAAAAGGCGTATTGGTGGTCACTAAGGTGTTAATAAACTATCCTTAGGATAAGCCATCAATGTCTGATCTGTGGACTCCAGTCTTTGGGACCCCTGCTGTCCAACACAGTAAAGGGCCCTCTTCATTGTTTACATAGACACAGTTAGTTGTTCGTATGAGCGGCTCTGTCTCGCTCTGCAGCTCATCTCATTCAGTCCCATTCAAGTGAACAAGACAAGCTGCGGTCTCTGGCACAGCCGCCCATATAGAAGAGCCACTGTTCCTGTGTTAAATAGAAAGTGGACTTGGTTTGCTTATTGGCCGGGGTTCTAGGTTATACTCCACCAATCAAACATTAATGTCCTATCCGAAGGAAGGCCATCAATATTTAAGTCCCTGAAAATACCTGTATGAGAGAAGGGAGGATAAAGCAGATGCTGTGCATTTTTATAGAGCTGGGTAACTTTCTGACTAAATGAAAATGTTATGGGTGCTAAAAATGTCTGCTGTCATTTTGCTACTTGATAGACCCAGCAACAAGAGACAAAAGTGGCCAGGAGCAGAACTGATTGACAGTTCTCAGCAAAGCTACAGTAAGTTTTGCTCTGGACTCTAGATGTGGTTTAATTGCAATGCTACAAGTATCTCATAAAAGAATTGTTTTTTATGTGCTGTTAATTGTAAAATATTAGAGATGCACGTAGACTTACAAACACTTCTAAACACCTTTATGCATTATTACCCATTCATCTTTATATTAATCTAAAACAAATCCAAAGGCAAAATACAAAAATATGGAATTATATTGTTTTAAATGTTCTTCCAGAGTGTTGCAAAATGGTAATAAAAGCATTTTATAGTTGAGTGTCTTTGTAAGGAAATAGGAAAGGAATTGAAAGTGTGCTCGCCAACTAACAAATCAGATAGACACTAGGAGGTTATGGAAAAAGTTATAAACATTGCAAATTATTTAAATATCAGATGAAAAAAAGGAAATGCATACAGCTAATTTTATTAAAGAATATGTTGAAACATAAGACCAGTCAAGGAAATTTCACAAATGTATAAATAACTACAAGGCCTGATTCACATTGTGTTTAAGCCCTACGTTTAGTGTGTACGTCGGGAATACTCCAAAAAGAGTGTCCTTTTTGCCTCCATCGGTATAGGTCGCTAAACCCTTTTTTTTAAGCATGGAATAATATAGTAGACTACACTATTCCCTCCTAAAGGGATCCCACCAAATACAAACTGTATACCATACGGTATATGTTTTGTTTTTTAACATGGGAGCCTAAGTGTGACGGTTGCAACTGTATGGCATCCATCAGACGTATATGAGTTAACGTATACCTCGGGGAGCTTCCCTAGGGCAAGAGTCCCCAGGAAGAGCATCAGCTTGCGCTCATCCATATATAGACAGTGTTGTCAGGGGCTTTCAACTATAGAGTCCCCGGTTAGAGCACTGGAAGTGCTCTGGTCAGGGACTTTGAGACTGGAGGAATCCCTGACATCAATGTCCAAATCTGGACAGTAACGTCAGGGACTCCTCCAGGTGCAGAATCCCCTGCAAGAGCGTTCCCAAGGCTTTGGCTAAGGTATTCAGGGATCTTAAAGCTGCTAACGACACTGTCCATATATGGACATCATCATCAAGGGCTTTCCCAAGACAGGAGTCCCCATCCAGAGTGCTTGATAGTTGAAAGCCCCTGACATCACTGTCTATATATAGTCAGTGATGTCAGGGCCTTCCCTGGGCACAGCGCTTCAAGTAGCACAGTGTCCGGAGATTTTGGGAGACGTATTCCACTGAATGTCTATACAGTGGGATGCACCACTATTTTCCGTCTGAGGTATACATCGGGACTCCAAATGACATTTTTGTGGGAGTTTTTTGAGCCAAACACAGTGAAATCAAAAGCGACTTATCAGACTTTGTTTTAGACTTTCCTTCTTGTTGGATTAATTTTTGTGTTTAGCTAAAATAAAAACTGCCACGAAAACTGCATGAATGATAGTGGAATCCAGGGATGTAAACCTCGATAGAACCCCTGATGGAATGTCATAGCACATATGTGAACAGAGCTTAATTGCAATACTGACTATGCTTGAGTAGGTGTCGAACAGTGGAGTCTCTCTGTTTAAAATGATCACTCTGATAGGTGAGCAAAAAAAAAAAAGAAACAGTAGGGAGGAACAAATAAAAGTACAGTACATAGTCTTCAGATAAGAGAGACATAACTACAGGTGGAGTTGGATGGCATGGAGTCCAAGGAGTTCCTATTATTCAACCTTGGCAAAGTAGAATGGACTTCATTGCAATGGACTCCTAGGTTGCAGACCTCAGAATAGTCATTGATTGGTAAAGACAGACTTAGAAAGTGCATAGCTAGTCTGACGGACACAGGATATAATAACTTTAGTTTATGCTAGGAGATAGTACAAGCGGACAATAGCGGGTGACAGAAATACATTACTGCATTTATTTATAGTAGACAAAAATAGATATCGAACAAACTAAATTAAAAAAAGACAAAATTAGCATTAGCCAAATAAAAAAACGTTCATAAGTAGGTTTACAAATCCATTAATTAAAAAAAAATAAGTCTAAACACACTGAAACATTTTTTATTTTAATAAAATTAATTTTAGGACCATTTTTAATGGATACAATGCCAACATAATATCTGCAACTTTGGTTGCCAGGCCAACAGAATTGTCAAGTAATTACGTTCCAGCAGTACAGATTTGCTCCAAATTCTGCATGCATTTATTAAACCAAAATCAGAATTAGGTCCAGGAGAGCAGACCTATAAGGCCTTAATTTATATATTTCTTCTGTTTAGGTTCCTTTCCTTGTTTTGGCTTAAATATACATTCAAAATCTGCAGCAAATCTGCACTGTGGGTAAAAGGCCTAATTTGACGTACGTCAACATTTTTCAGATGATATCAAACACAACGTGTCCTATTTTTATCACAGTTGAACTTTATCCATGGCTCAGGTGTAGTCTATAGCCATAATTAATCTCTGTGATTTCCAAAATGTAATTTCCCGTTCAAATTTGTTATATAATAAAGATGAAAAAAAAATGAAAAAATTATGAAAAATAAATATAGTATATGAAAAATGTCATATAATATAAATCCATTAAAGTTTTGAAGAACCTGGGAAGGATCTGAATAATTCAGCTAAATCAGTCTCATAAATGATCAATTCATCTTCTCTTGAAATATTCCTAAGAGGAAGTCTGTCAAATCAAAGAGGCTCACAGCAACAAAGAGAATATGCACATGGATCAGATGTCTTAAAGAATATGAGAATATAGATAATGAAAATGCCTAATAATCCACTTATTTTACCAATTTCTCCAGATTAATACAAAGTCTAATATAATAATAGGCAGAATCATGAGAGAATTTCTGGACACAGGTATTGTATAATAACATCCAACTTTCAGAGTTAGAAAAAATAGTGCTTAGTCAGTTAGGCCTTAAAGAGGCTCTGTCACCAGATTTTGCAGCCCCTATCTGCTATTGCAGCAGATAGGCGCTGCAATGTAGATTACAGTAACGTTTTTATTTTTAAAAAACGAGCATTTTTGGCCAAGTTATGACCATTTTCGTATTTATGCAAATGAGGCTTGCAAAAGTACAACTGGGCGTGTTGAAAAGTAAAAGTACAACTGGGCGTGTATTATGTGCGTACATCGGGGCGTGTTTACTACTATTACTAGCTGGGCGTTGTGTATAGAAGTGTCATCCACTTCTCTTCACAACGCCCAGCTTCTGGCAGTGCAGCACTGTGACGTCACTCACAGGTCCTGCATCGTGTCGGCACCAGAGGCTACACTTGATTCTGCAGCAGCATCAGCATTTGTAGGTAAGTAGCTACATCGACTTACCTGCAAACGCCGATGCTGCTGCAGAATCATCTGTAGCCTCTGGTGCCGACACGATGCAGGACCTGTGAGTGACGTCACAGTGCTGCACTGCCAGAAGCTGGGCGTTGTGAAGAGAAGTGGATGACACTTCTATACACAACGCCCAGCTAGTAAAAGTAGTAAACACGCCCGATGTACGCACATAATACACGCCCAGTTGTACTTTTACTTTTCAACACGCCCAGTTGTACTTTTGCAAGCCTCATTTGCATAAATACGAAAATGGTCATAACTTGGCCAAAAATGCTCGTTTTTTAAAAATAAAAACGTTACTGTAATCTACATTGCAGCGCCTATCTGCTGCAATAGCAGATAGGGGCTGCAAAATCTGGTGACAGAGCCTCTTTAAGCACAAATCAACTTAAGAAATCTTACTATCCAGCAAGAAAAAGTTTTTAAAGAACAAGTCTCTTTTTGGACCATACACAAATATATGTATGGAAATATATCACTGTTCAATAGTTCTGGAGATATTTGACGACAGAGTTGGACTGAGAATTGTCTGGGCTCAAGATAAGAAGAGTCATGGGCCCTTTACAATTGTATTACAAAAACTCTGTGAGCCTGCAAAAAAAAAGAAAAACAGTCTGTATTAATCCTATTCAAAGTTTCTCACTACTAGGTGGTAGTGATGATGCATCCAAAGACATATCAAGTTACATGGCCACATTGTCAGTTTGGGATCATACACCCTTTTGGCAGAAATGTAACCTGCAGCAAATGTCCCCATAGAAGTGTTAGTTCACTTGGCTGCATCATTCAGTGGCTCCCTATGGATGAATCATCACTACAGCGAAAATCACCACAATGTACAGCCATTGAGATGACACATTGTCTTTACAGCCAAATTGTCACAGTGGAGCACCGGTGACCTGTGCTGAATTTTGATAGTATTTGTATTGCTTGTTTTTTTCAAAAATGTTGACGGTAGGTGTATAAACAGAGCCCAAACCTTCGTTTTAAGCTATAGTATGAGTAGTGAGTAGTTGGGGCCACCACTAATACTTTGAGCTGTCCTGTAGTGCCCATATGGTGAATCTGCCCTTGCTAAAGAACAGTAGTGATGGGGCAGAAAGTTACTTCAGTTACTGTCAATATCAGTTAAACATATTTATACACTATACGGCAAAAAGTATGTGGACAATCCTCCTAATTATCGAGTTCAGGTGTTTCAGTCCCACCAATCGCAAACAGGCACATAAAGATAAGCACACAGCCATGTTTTCTCCATAAAGAAACATTGCTAGTATTATGGGTCATAATGAAGAGCTCAGTGACTTTAAACGTAACACTGTCACACAATGCCAGCTTAGCCACGAGTCAGTTTGTGAAATTTATGAACTGCTAGATCTGCCGAGTCAACTGTAAGTGCAATTATTGTGGAAGCGTCGAGGAGTATTAACAGTTAAACCAGTGGACTCTGGAGCAGTTGAAAATGTTCTCTGGAGTGATAGCAGTCTATTGAACGAATCTGGGCTTGGCGGATGCCAGGAGAACACTACCTTCTGAAATTCAAATTGCCTACTGTAAAGTTTGATGGAGAAGGGATAATGGGTTTTCATGGGTGGGGCCGTTTTATTAATGTGAAAATTACAGCTCCCAGTATGACCTGAACAATGGTAAAGGTCTGATGGGAGTTATTTCACAAACAAGCATTGTACCTCACATCATTACTTTGCAGACCTTACGAATGATCAGGAGCATAATAACATAGTCGTATCAAACCCCCCTTACCCTGATCAGTCATAAAAAAAATAATAATAATTTACTCACCACTCTGGTTTGCAGGGGGCCCGCCACAGACCCCCTCAGTCTACAACATCCGGCCCCTGATGAGTTCTGCGCTGCAGCGCAAATAAGATCTTGATGCTGGGCAGTGTCAAAACATTATATGCAACGCAGCACACATTCTCATTGTGCACTCCGTCGTATTTACAAGCCCTTTGGCGCTGCACGGCGCAAAGATTATTTATGCGCCTGCAGTGCAGAACTTTGCTGGGGCCTGATGTGGCAGCATGAGGGGATACTGGTTGGGCCCCCTTCCCCTCCGGGCTCCATCGCAGTTGCACCCCCTGCGACCGTGATCGTTATGCCACTGCGAGTGAGTACAGTATTGATCAGATGCTGTCAAAAGCAAAATAAACAATGATACTTAGTGACGTCTTCTCTGATTTTATAAATTTTTCCTTCCTTTTCTCCTCTATCCGGCCCAGACTGCCATGACTTCTTCTCCCAGCCACGAAATCTCTCTGCAGAGTTTGCCCCCCAGATGTCCTTGGCTCCCCACTTTTGCACATCCTTAACCTTATTCTTACACTAGGATAAGCTCCTCATAGTGCCACACACTATACCCCCAAAATATAACAATACCACACATAAAAATAATAGTGCTACACGGTATGCCCACCATTGCCACTAATTGCCGAACTATTTGACCGCATATGAGGAGCCAATATTTTTTCTAAATTAGACATGCGTGGGGCTTACAATTTGATCCGAATCCGTGAAGGTGACGAGTGGAAGACACGGTTTAACACTCAAGAAGAGCACTATGAATACCTGGTGATGCCCTTCGGTCTGTGTAACGCTCCCGCGGTCTTCCAGGAATTCGTCAATGATATCTTCCAAGATCTCCTCTATGTCTCTGTTGTGGTCTATCTCGATGATTTTCTGATTTACTCTCCAGATCCATGTGGAAGAAGAAAAAAATACAGCAAAAAACGTAAAAATATAATAGAAATAAGTAATTTACTAAAAAAATAAAAAAGGTTTCATTTGCGACACATTCGCTTTAACTGTAACAGTGCCACAAACTGTACCCCCTGAATATAATAGTGCCACATACTTTTATCCTGAATATAATAGTGAATATAATAGTTCCCCACATTGCACTGCCCCTACTCTGACAGATCACGTGTGTTGTCTTTCTGTTCCATCATATACTATGCAAACTCTTTAAAAAGCTATTTTAATGTCATTTTATTTTCACCATACAAAAGTTTCAATGTATATCAAAAAGCTTTTTCTATTTCTGCTTCTGTCCTGCATCTTCGTTGTGCTGCTTTTGAAATATGTGTGTGTTACATAAATGGCAAATATAATATTGCGTAATATATTTACTATGTATCTTATGATAGTACTTGCTGATATTATTGCATAATGCATGCATTATGCACATTTGTACACTTAATTTAATTTAGTTCATATGTTATGTTGTGAATTTGCTTTATTCAGCAAATTTATGGAACTCTGTCTGTCATGGAACATATTAATGTAAAAGGGTATTGTGTCCTCAAGCACATTACTTAATAATAAATATGTACACTGACATGCTCATTATTTCTAGAACTTGTTCACGTTCTTTCAGATTCTGAAGACGAAGTCATACTGAATGATTTAGGAATTAACCACTGGTTTTGTTTTTTGTAATAATTACTTTTGATTGCAACAATAGTCTTGTAAGGCTAGGATTACACGATGACTTTGGCTGTGACACAGGTCGCACAACTAAAGATCTCGGTGTCGCAGTGCCTGCTTCGCAGCTAATAAACATAAATGTGGCCACATTGTGACGTGCAAATTGCAGCGACTGCGACACGACAGTTGCAAAAAATCTGAAACCGCTGGATTTTTTTGCGCCTGTCGCATCAATCTACAGTTCACAACGCAGCCACATTCACTTTCATTAACTGCAATGCAGGCAAGATGACACAGCAATCTTTGATCATGTGACCCGTTCGCAGCCGAAGTCGCCGTGTTTCATGACCCTTGGGCCAATTTCACACTTTTGCTTTGCTTAATTCTTCAATTTGCCTAATTTGCTGTTTTACTAATCCTCAGACTACAACAGAAAAAATTGATTCACCTATTATTATCTTAAATTCACCAAAAGCGAATATTGAATTGGATAAATTCCGATAAATAGTCATCTCAACCTTTCTTCTGAACCCCAATTTCATATGGCAGGGCAGAGGTGCACAGCAAGTGTCTAGTGTGGCTCCTGGATATTATGGGCAAAAGGAACATTTTGGGAACTTCTCATATAACATTTTTTATACTTTATTCCATTTACCATCCTCATTTCCATTTAGTAACAGCCCTTAGTCATAGCTTAAAGGAAATGCAGGAAACGCAGTAGCCAGAGTGACCTTTTGGATTTGAGTTCCTTTTATGTTGGAATCAAGAGTATAAACCTTTTTCTGATAGATGATAGATAGATAGATAGATAGATAGATAGATAGATAGATAGATAGATAGATAGATAGATAGATAGATAGATGATAGATATGTTGGTATATCTTTTAAAAATACAAGGACTTTTGACTTAATAATGCCTCCACACCAAATATTACCATCACACATTTACTGCATAACAACTAAATATTACTTTACAGTGATTAAATAATACCTCCACAGGGACTGAACAATAACAAGTAATACCATGCTCACTAAAATAAAAACCACCATACAAAGACCAATATTAACAACATACTAATTTGACTTTAATGTGTTAGTGTTCAGTCAGTTACACTGGGCCAGCAAACGCACATGAACATTATCCAGGCCTAAGATTGGATAATACCACCATATAGTGACGATATTGCAGTAAATTACAATTCCACTCAGGCGCTCTGATTAAACACAGTCAAAGGCACAATAAGGCTATGACTCACTGTTGACATCTCTGATAGTAGATTTTTTCCCCTCTCTTCCCCATCTGACCTAAGCCATCACAAAGACTTCTACCATTCTCCCCTGCAAAGTTTGCTGTCCTGGCATCTTTGGCTCCTCACTTTTGTAACAAATCACTCCAACTTCTAGTGATGGATTCCGCATCCTGCTATCACTTTTAAAGTGTCATACTGCTGCCCTTTATAACAGGGCTAGTCTGCTGCCCTTTTTAGTAGTCTCAGAATAATGCCCCTAATAAGGTAGCTGCCCCAATACCATGCCTGCTGTCAACCCAAATACAAGATCTGCTAATATCCCCAGCCTGGATGATGTCACTTTCTCTTGGAAGCAAGCAACTGAGTGACTGCTCAGCTAGAGGCTGTAGTATTAAGTTGTATCCAGGGGTGCCAGGAGAACAGAGTAAGTAGGCAAAAGAACCCGACAACATGCCCCTGGTGTACATCATATATCAGAAAAAGTAAAGTAAAAATCAAATCATTTGCTGCCTAGAGTAACCTACCAACCCAATCATCAGGCCGCGGATCAAAACCAGGCCGTGGATCATTTGGTACCGGGCTGCTGTAACCTGGTATCCTCCCTGGTGGCCACAGGTAATTCCGTGCAAAAAACCGCACCAAATTGTGATGCAGTTTTTCTCCCAGAATGTCCACTGCGAAAAACTGCCAGCCTCCTGGGATGACGTTTTAACCAAGGAGACTGGTGCAGCCTATAATTGGCTGCAGCAGCGGTCACATGGGATGAAGGGTCATCCCAAGAGGCCAGCCCCATACGTCATCCAGGCCTGCCTCTTGGGTTGACGTTTCATCCCATGTGACCGCCGCTACAGCCTGTGATTCGCTGCAGCGGTCACATGAGCTATAACATTATCCCAGGAGACCGGCCTGGAGGAAGAAACACAGACTCCTGGGTAAGTATAAGGCCTCATTTACACGAGCGTGTGCGTTTTGCGCGCGCAAAAAACGCTGCGTTTTGCGCGCGCAAAAGGCACTTGGCAGCTCCGTGTGTCATCCGTGTATGATGCGCGGCTGCGTGATTTTCGCGCAGCCGCCATCATAGAGATGAGGCTAGTCGACGCCCGTCACTGTCCAAGGTGCTGAAAGAGCTAACTGATCGGCAGTAACTCTTTCAGCACCCTCGACAGTGAATGCCGAACACAATATACACCAACCTGTGAATAAAAAAAGACTTTCATACTTACCAAGAACTTCCTGCTTCCCCCAGTCCGGGCTCCCGGCCGTTGCCTTGGTGACGCGTCCCTCTCTTGTCATCCGGCCCCACCTCCCAGGATGACGCCGCAGTCCATGAGACCGCTGCAGCCTGTGATTGGCTGCAGCCTGTGCTTGGCCTGTGATTGGCTGCAGCTGTCACTTGGACTGAACTGTCATCCCGGGAGGTCGGACCGGAGTTATCGGTAAGTCAGAACGTCTTTTTTTTTTTACAGGTTCATGGATTTTCGGAGCGGAAGTCACTGTCCATGGTGCTGAACCAGTTTAATGCTTTCAGCACCGTGGACAGTGACTGTCTCCTGACGTCGCGTACCCGAACATTTTTTACCGGTTTCGGTCAAAACGAGTTTGGCCGAACCCGGTGAAGTTCGGTGCGCTCATCTCGAATTTGACACTCCGTTTGGATGTTTGTAAACAGAAAAGCACGTGGTGCTTTTCTGTTTACATTCAGGAGTTTGACAGCTCTTGCGCGAATCACGCAGTTCGCACGGAAGTGCTTCCGTGCGGCATGCGTGGTTTTCACGCACCCATTGACTTCAATGGGTGCGTGAGTGCGCGAAAAACGCACGATTATAGAACATGTCGTGAGTTTTTTTCTGCGCACACGCGCTGAGCGCAATTCACGCATCGTCTAAACTGCCCCATTGACTAATATAGGTGCGTACGACATGCGTGCAAAGCACGCGCGTCGCACGCGCGTATATTACGTTCGTGTAAATGAGGCCTAAGACTGTTTGTGGAAAATCCGCAGTATTTACGCAACGTGCGAACTGACCCATACGATTGACATGCTGTGGAATAAAACTCTGCACGGCATGTCAATTTCTGAGCGTTTTTTCCGCTCACTATTGTGGATGAGATTTGTTCTATCTCATCCACTTTGCTGCTACGGTATTATGCTGCGGATTTTCCGCAACTAATTCCGTTGCGGAAAATCCTCAGTCTTTACGCAACGTGTGAACTGACCCTAAACCCCAAAACCCCCCTCGCCTGTCCGTGGAAATCTTGTCCTGCATAAAACTGGTCCTTGGTTGAAAAAAAGGTTGGGGACCGCTGACCTAGATGATTTAAAGCATGCACATATGAAAAGCAAAAATATTTATGAACTGTTTCTTACTTTTCTAATTATTCTATTCTTACTTTTACCACATTATTAGATTTTTTTTCTTATATGGCCTTTTAGAACATGGTAACATTATTTTGCCTCCTTGTGTTCATGCCAATCTCGTTAAGACACAATAGAAATGTGGTTGCCAAAAATAAAATAATATTCTTATCCTTAGGCAGTGCTTAAAATGTGCAATAGACAAACAGAAAACACAGTTTAATGAAGGCAGTAATATCCATGCATCATAACCTGGGATATTTCAGTCTTTCGGATTAGATTAGACAGGATGGTAATTTAAGCAGAAGACCTCTTGTTCTCCATTCGCCGAAGCAGTGTTGCTTTTCTGAGGTTAATGACACTTGTCAGTCTGAAGTACTAGTAATGTTTTATATCTAGTAGTTCTTTACATTTTACACCATGTCATATATCGTGATGGAGTCATTAGGGGCCTTTTTAAGCTCTTCTATTGATGAAATAAAAAAAAATGTTATTTTTTTTCCAATTCTTTTGTTTTCTCTACCCAGTGCCAATCATCTTCCATTATCCCCATACATTTAACATGCATTTAGTGAAGCTTTATTTGCATATCATTCAAGACATCGGTCATTTTAATGGTTAGCTGAAGCTTCTTGCATATATAGCTACCATAAGTGTAAAGGAAAAGGAGATACTACTCATTTGCTAATATTTTTGGTTAGGTAAAACAAACAATCTGGACTTATTTCTTCTCAGGTTGATTATCTATTGTACTGCAAACAGCGGTCAAGTGATGTTTGTTGACTTGCTAATAATATTCCCTATTTGTTTAATGCCCACTGATGGCTGGCTGAATAAGTCTTTTGTCAGACAGAGTCATGGATGCTCCTCACTCATTATGGGAATGTCTGGTAAATTTAGGTCTACTAGGTCGCATTAGGCTGCACTGGCTTCACTGCTCTGCTTTCTCACTTGGGGAGGCTTGTGTGAGCGCTCAGCCACTTTGTGTCCCTTCTGCTTTTTCCGGAAAGCCGATGTATCGGAGTACGGGCTCATAGACTTTCTATTGAGTCCGTACACGATACATTTATTTCTGGAAAAGGCCCAACAGACATGAAGCGGCTGAGCACTCACACGAGCGCTTAAGCTGATTCGTTCTAGCAATTGGTGGGGGTCTCAGTGCTCGGAATCCCACCAATCCAAACTTCTGACATGCCACTATGACATGTCAGAAGTTTGTCAAACATTTAGCTACACTTTAATGCACAACTCGCAATTTCAGCAGCTCACTTGTCACACCAGGTTCCTCTCGCTCACTAAACTCTATTAGCAGTAACAGCTACCGATTTATACAATAAGCGTCATCACCACAGCGTCAAGATGCGGCCTAGCTATGTTGCGACAACCTGTCTCTTTTATAGGGTGGCAATAAAGTAATTAAGATGGTGTCCAGGCTGTTCATCCTGGAGTCAAGCAATTTAGTTCATCAGCTAGCCAACCATCGCCCGCTGCAACTGCCACAAATAAAAATATATCAGATCAGACAGACCACTCTTCTCAGGGAAGAAAAGCATAGCACAAAATCACAGCACTTAAAAGCACAGTGCATAATTAAACGAACCATAATCTGGCATATATACAATTATACAATATATGTCCTAAAGTCCCCTTTAAGAGTCGGGCATGCTTTTTTGCATTGGGTTGCTGCTACCTGATTGGCTAATAAGATATATGCACTACAAACAGTGGTGCAAGTGACCAGAGGTGTAATTGACATCTATCGACCATGTGTTATATATACTATAGTAGTCTTCTTATGTGAAACAGGGTCCCTTGAGCCCCCTCAGAGATTGGACCTAGGTGCAACTATTACTTCTGCACCCCCTATAAGTCTGGCTCAACAGGTGACCCAGAATAAATGTCTATTTATGTAATTCTATGTACATGGTCATATTGCGTCCCTGTTTTATATGCAGCTGTAATAAGGTACTCATAAAAGTTCATGGAGCCTTATTTTACTTCTATATGCCTCCAACTCCATATGAAGGAGAATAGATCTATATATATAGCATATAAGAAAACATGTTTCATCGGCACATGCCTCTTCAACTCCGTAGCGCATAGCCACACGGGACTCTGTATGTCGCCATGCGTGTTCATAAAGCCTAAGATTACATGTTATGGTTTTGACATGAGGCTTTGCAGTTCTAGGAAGTGAATTGTAAAACATGCCAGAGATGAGGGATAGAGCTTGCTTATTTAAAAATAAAATAAAAAAAGCAGCAAAGTTGACCTAGGGGTTTATGTAGTAAGTTGCTTTTCATGTGAAACCTTTGAAAAGTAAAATATAGTGGGTAAACACGTGGAGTACTCAATATGAGATTTAGGCTAGGGCTAGACCTTGAATTTTGATACATTTTGATAAATCACTGTCCATAGGAATGCATTAGGTCAGGGCTACACACAGAGTATTTATCTCACTACAAAAAATGGCTGTGATAAATCGCTGTCCATAGGAACTCATTGAGCAACTGGAAAATCTCCTTATAATCGCTCCAATCAAGTGATTTGCTAGGAATTTCTTTCATCACTACATGCTGGGATTTCAGAGCTACACACTTGTCAGGAGCGATTTGGAAGTGTGTAGCTCCAGCCTAATGCATTCCTATAGACAGTGATTTATTGCTCACTACAAAAAGTCTAGGTCAAGCCCCAGCTTAAGGTCTTGTTCACACAGTTTAGCTCTGCTGGAGAATTGATTGCATTTCTTAAGCCAAAAATTGAATCTAGAAGAGCAGACCTATAAGGCCTTCCTTTATATATTTTTTTCTGTTTAGGTTCCGTACCTGGAATTGGCTTGAAAAATACTGGCAAAATCTGCATCAAATCTGCACTGTGGGAACAAAGCCTAAATGTTTGTATAACAAACCACATGTCTTTTTTCATGAAGGTATTAGTAAGACAAAGGTACACACTAAAATCTTCTGCCAAAATATCTGGAACATTACCAAATAGAAAAGACGAGCAAATAAAAGCTTTCAGTCCCGGCTAATTAGCGGCAGATTTTGTAGTTGTATGAACTCAAAGAAGAGCAGCCAAGTAATTAATTTGCTTTACAAAGAAATTATCAATTCAATGATGTTTATGTTTGCAACAATTTTTCTTGAAGTTTTCAAGAATAACTAATGAAATTACATTAAACAATGTATGAAAAGTGTATAAACTGGTTTTCACAAACAAACAATGAATAACAGTCAGGGAAAAAAGGGAAGTAAGAAGATTGTAGTCAATCCCTTATTCTAGAAATCAAGTTATGAAACAGTCCTAGAATAGTCCAACCAAGGTTGCCATACTCTAGAGAACACTTCTTCCTTATCAGTAACTAAGCTATGCAAAGGATCATTGACCATAATCTAGTTAAAGTAAACCTGTCACTAGGTCATATCAGATGAACTGGTTAACTGACCTAAATATCACTGTCTCCCTGATTCCAGCGCAGTTTTTTTTCCTGGATCCCCCCCCCCCCCATTCCAGGGATATGGCCCACTGTTGTGTTGGCTCCCTATATGTAAATTTGCTGTAGTTAGCCAATAGGGCGTGAACTATTTTCAAGCTGCATCTTGCTGATTTGTCAGCATCAGAGGCAGGGAAGCCAGCTCCACACCATTGGCTAACTATAGCAAATTAGCATATAGGGAGCCAACACAACAGTGGGCCATATCACTCGAATGAGGGAGTCCTGGAAAAAAAAAACTGGAATCAGCGAGACAGTCAGGTCAGTTAACCAGTTCAACTTATATGACCTAGTGACAGGTTATCTTTAAGTTTGTATTTCACTAAGTCTAGGGGAATAATAGCCTTCTTCCAGTAAGTGGCGAATACAAATTTTAGCTGCTAAAAGTAAGAAAGAGATGAATTTGTGATCACGTTTAGACACTCCCATGACGGTCCTATTTAATACAGCTTGCAATTGAAATAGTCTAACATTCTTAAAGAGGCTCTGTCACCAGATTTTGCAACCCCTATCTGCTATTGCAGCAGATAGGCGCTGCAATGTAGATTACAGTAACGTTTTTATTTTTAAAAAACGAGCATTTTTGGCCAAGTTATGAGCATTTTTGTATTTATGCAAATGAGGCTTGCAAAAGTCCAAGTGGGCGTGTTTAAAGTAAAAGTCCAACTGGGCGTGTATTATGTGCGTACATCGGGGCGTTTTTACTACTTTTACTAGCTGGGCGTTCTGACGAGAAGTATCATCCACTTCTCTTCAGAACGCCCAGCTTCTGGCAGTGCAGACACACAGCGTGTTCTCGAGAGATCACGATGTGACGTCACTCACAGGTCCTGCATCGTGTCGGACGAGCGAGGACACATCGGCACCAGAGGCTACAGTTGATTCTGCAGCAGCATCAGCGTTTGCAGGTAAGTCGATGTAGCTACTTACCTGCAAACGCTGATGCTGCTGTAGAATCAAATGTAGCCTCTGGTGCCGATGTGGCCGACACAATGCAGGACCTGGGGCAGGAAGTGAGTTACGTCACAGATCTGCACTGCCAGAAGCTGGGCGTTCTGAAGAGAAGTGGATGATACTTCTCGTCAGAACGCCCAGCTAGTAAAAGTAGTAAAAATGCCCCGATGTACGCACATAATACACGCCCACTTGGACTTTTACTTTAAACACGCCCACTTGGACTTTTGCAAGCCTCATTTGCATAAATACAAAAATGGTCATAACTTGGCCAAAAATGCTAGTTTTTTAAAAATAAAAACGTTACTGTAATCTACATTGCAGCGCCGATCTGCTGCAATAGCAGATAGGGGTTGCAAAATCTGGTGACAGAGCCTCTTTAAGCATTAAAGAATACAACCTATTAAATATACCTTACCAAACGCGAAGGACCTATAGACGCTCCTACCAAATATGTAAGCGGGTCCCAACATTACAACAATTCCTAAAGCACAGTGGGGAAGGGGAAGAAAACATTTCGGCTACTCTAATTGGAACCAGATACCAACGTAAAAAATACTTTAGAATTTGTTTTCACCAGATATATTTATTGATATTTTTGCCGTCCTTTCCGCCATATCTTGCCATTCCTTCATTGACAAAATTTGTAAAGATCTTTCTCCCATTGAATAATATAAGTTTTAGGCATTTATGAGTACGTCAAAAAAACTCTACAGATCTAATACCAATTTTATCAATAAAGCTGCCAATACGATATAGATTCTCATCCATCCACTATTTAAATGCCTGTGTCTATATTCCTGGGGGAAAATATGGATTATGTTACTAAAAAACTTTCAGTTAGAAGTTTTTTGTATTGGAATTTTAGTTGCAGATAAAAAGAAGTTGTACAGGTACAATTTTTTTTTAAAAAAGCCACATAACCAATATGCTTACATATTGGATTGAAAGTGGTACAATGGACCATATGTATCAATGCCCATGATTTTTTTTAATGCGCATGTGGTATTTCTTTTCTTGCGAAAAAAATAAATATTTTGCATAACATGCCCCACTTTGTATTTTATTTAGCCAAAGGGGAGTGGGTTGTTGTGGGCCATTTTCACATGGCAGTATTTTGTTCAGTATTTTGCTTCAGCATTTTGAAGCTAAAACCAGAAGTGGGTCCAAAAAACTCAAGGGTGCAAATATTTCCATAATACTTTTTCTCTGTGTAGGTTTCACTCCTGGTTTTAACTTCCAAATACTGATGTGCAAATTACTGACCAAAATACTGCCATGTGAAAGTGGCCTTAGACAGATTTATAAACTGCATGCCGCTAGCAGGTTGCCTGAAAATGTAAGCCATGAATTGAAAGTAAAATCGTCAAACTATGGTATTGTTATTGCAAAACATTCTCCAAAAAACTGACACACACAAAAAAAGTACACATGAAAAATGTCTAGATTGATAAATGTGGACTAATGGTTACATACAGTATTACATTCTATGGGTTTTATGTGTAGGGTACTATCTACTACTCCACATTTTGCTGTCGTTTTGCTATTGCGTCATTTTTTTTGTAACACTCATCCTGATTATTATATGTACTTTTTTTTATCAAGATTTTTATTTATTTTTTTAACAAATAATGATAATTTTATTGAATAATGAGGAGTACACTTATGTAGAATTCGTTTTCAGAGTGGTTCATGATATAATTTCTAACAATTTTATACACTAGTAATGCCAATTTTTTGTTATTAATTAATTGATGAGCTAACTATGCTTGGACTTGTAGTTTCCCTTTTTATCTTTTCTCCATTTCTATTCACCATGTGGGACACAAAGCAAGACAAATAGCAACAATTTTTTTCCCTAATGGGCGCAAGTATTTTAAGATCTACCGTAGTTTAAATTTATAGAGCTAAAAAACAAAAGTAAACCTTTTCCATGCCAGAAGCAAATACAGTTGAACTCATAATTGTGTGCCCTTTTCTGTGCCTCAAGAAAAGATCAGGCCGATGTTAAAATACTAATGATGTTCTGCACTACGGCTGCTAACAGGTTCGTGCCAATCAAAACAATGCCCCGGGCTTAATCCTGTGAATTTCAGACCCCCTTCAGCTTTCTAAGCAAACATACCCTTCAAACCATGCATAATGTATAACCACACAAATCTGCATTATGTTGTTTAACAAAGATTGTGCCATTGCCCATTTATCTAACATTACAGGGCACTCCAGAGCCCTAATTAGTTACACAGTTGTAATGTAGAAGACCCAAGGGCCTTCATTACGGCTTAACTTTGATAACAGTTTCAGAAATTGTGATCTCACTTCTTTTACGAACGCACAGGCTCAAGGTAAGGATTCATGTCTTTATATCAATTTACAAGTGTCAGAAGGCTTTTAGAAAGATACGAAAGAAGGAATATTACGGCAAATGTCACAAATATTTCTTGTAAAAGAATAGTGCGGAGTCATGATGATGACGTGTTTTAGATGCAACTACTCTGATAGATGTCCACAGCGTGCTTGTATATTATTTCACTCACACCATCATATTACAGAGAATCTAGTGTGATATGTGCCAAAAAGGTGCTTAAACAGAAATGATGGCAGCTAATAAAGTGTGACTACTATTAGCTTACTTTATTTAGATGTCTAACAACATAATTAGTAAGTAGTGGTTCTATTAAAGGGGCTGTCTTAGTAAAGACATTATGATATGAGGTCCGAGTGCTGTGACCTCCGCGGATCACTAAAACAAAGTTGCAGGGTCATTAGGAAAGTGGCGTGCCACCTCGTCTTCTAACGTCTCCTCTTGCAATTTGGTGCCGATACTGTATGGTCGCCGTTCATTATGATGGACCAACCATGTGGCCTCCAAAAAAACAGCGAAGCCGACAGGAGACAAATTGTCAAGGTGCTTCATAAAAGCCTCCAGGGGTGGTCACAATAGTCAGACATTGATGGCATATCTTAGCATTATGTTATCAATCTCCTCACTGAGACAAACCCTTCAAGATTGCTATTTATTCAGTACCATAGGAATACGTTTTATGTCCATTTTTGGTATGCTACTATTTATGGTAATTATTTAATGTATTTGCCTTGTGGTGCTTATTTGCAAATGGAAATTGGAAACTTTTTGCCTAGGTGAATGTGTAATATTGGTACCTGACAGCACAGATATATATATATATATATATATATATATATATATATATATATATATATAGGAAAGGGGCGTGGTTGTTTTGTAACATTGTTGGTCTGTAGAGGGGGGAAGCCCTTTGCAAATTTCCATGTCCTTCATAAGAGCTGCAAGACCTGCATCTGTGTACCTACATCTGTGTCTACCTTGTCGGATCAGGGTTGATGGAAGGAGCAAAAGGTTTAGAAGGGCCCCCTCCCCAGCAACAATGTCATATAATGCATGGATAACTTATGCTAGACTCAAACATTACACAAATGTCTACAGATCCTTCGGAAGTCAACAGGATTTTACGACAATCCAATGTGGATGACAACAGTTCCACAGTCATATGACGAATGCTTTTAAAAAAAAATTTCACATGCCTGATCCTTTGTGCAACCAGGAGGTGAGCTGTGCCAAATATATCTGGTGTCCGCTTATCCCCATTCACCTTTCATTTTGCTGGAGATACACTTTAAATGTGCTCAAAATCACATGTCTTACTAATGGGAGTGCCTGGGAAGGACTGTATGGAACTTGGTGGAGGAGGACCATTGGCAATCCGGCCCTGCCACACTGTGACCAATATCTCCAAATGACTTCCATTTATAGAGGTTGAATGAGGTACAACTGTCTAGCTATAGTTATTTTGGAACAAAAATCTAGATATTTGGAGATATACTGTATAACAATTCTCCTTACTGTATTTTTGAGGTTGGCATTTCTCCTTATATGTATTTTGTCTGCTCCATTCAGGGGGTGACACAGTTTTTGATAGAGAATAAAGTTGATCTGTATTGTCACCGCTTGACAACAGATGATATTTAGCTATTTTTAACTACCATCATGAAACAATCCAATACATTTGCCGTGGAGAAAGAAGGGATAAAACGAATAGTCTGCTAAAGTTACACTGAGTAATTTTATTTTAAATCTTAGATATGTTTTCAGCTTTTTGTTTGTTCTCAACGTGAAATTAGATTTCATGCTTCTGGTGACATCGAGGATTTTCGTTTATTCAAGGATTGTCTATGTTTAGTTTTTAGTGGATTCAGTAGAGGGTTGGTATTTATTAACTCTTTCACTTTAACCATAAGCAATGCTGTTAGTCTGATTAAAGGGACAGTGTTAGCAGACAGCTATATTTTAGACATATTATATGTCATAAACTATACTCCAAGCTAATATACTACATTTTACACTCTCTGGTTTAGAAACGTACATGCAATTCCATCATGTCAAGGATTCTGCGCTTTGGCTAATTCCTTCTTGTTAGAAGGGTCCTTTATGAATAAGCGAATCATCATGTGTCCTGCATCTGGGACCCAAAATGATCAGCTGTAATATGTGGGGGGACCCAGTAGCAAGTGTTCAATTTCCCTGCAGCTCCAATCCAGAAGGAATGAATTATTCCACAGCTGCCATGCATTATTACACAATTCCCATGCATTATTATACAGTTCCCATGCATATTATGCATGAATGTGTTTGGTTCTCCAGAGCAAGATATGGTCTATGTAGCCGCTCATCAATAGGGGACAACATTAAGCCGAAATTTCCCAATTGCGTATTTCAATATGGATTTTTTAAACGTTATTGAGCTTCTGCACTCCAAACTTAGGGGACAAATTATGACTACAAAATTTTGCTACTGAGCAGGCACATACAGTGCGCAAGCCTATGGCCAATTTTTTGATGGAGTCTCATGTCATAAGCATAATTACATATTATTCTGCAGGAATCCACACTAGGGGATCAGAAGTACTATGCAGGTTTTTTAATGCCCTAAAAATAAGTGGATTATTTACAATATTTCTATGCACATAGTTTAAAAGATCCTTTCTAAACAAAGACAACGCTGGTGCAGTAGTATTACCTTGTTAATGTGATCTGGTACAATGCGGTGACGAGGAATTCACATTTAAATATAAACGGTAGTGGGTTCGTTTATTATACCCAGGATTGGGCCAAATTTTTGAACTGTAATATAGACCAAAAATGTCTTGTCTAGATGATAAAAAAAAATCCCTGGTGGCTTTGTGGCATGGCTGCAAAGGTAATTTTAGTTTCATAATTCGCCCAAACACCCTGGGTCCCTGAACTTCAGCATGATAGCTGTTGTATAGACAGTAATTCATTTAATTTCCCCATGTCTTGTCCATTCTTTCCCACCAATCCCGAAGTATTCTTATTCATAATGGATACGCGCCATCTCCCTCCACCCATATGCCCTTCACACAAGTGCAGTTCTTAATGCAAAGCAGGCTGGCCACCCCATCACATATCTGTAGTAGGGTCCGCCGGATCATGCAGCTACTTTCTGAGTTCTATTTATCACCTTTCTGATTTGTGCCATTCTTTATTGTTTTTGGGGTCAGTGGCGCTTTAATAAGAACGCAGCATGCTTTAGTTGCCTTTTTTTTTATTCTAGTGTTATCCAAAGGCTTCTCAAAAAACGTCATAAACGCCAGAGAAAAACGATTGTAGAAAAAGTCAGTATTTATAGGCTATGTACACCTTTGAAAACATTTTTTTTTTTTTATAAAAATGTCTATCAGTGTGTTTGGTGCAACTTTCTAATTACTTTTATAAAAATATATTTTTAATTTTTAAGATACAGCTGCTTTGTATCCTGTATACAGAGCAGCTGTATCTTGCGCTGAGACCTGAATCCGTCAGGTTAGTAGCATTGACGGGTTTAGGGTCAGCGATTATCCACCTGTAATCGATCACATCTAAGTTACGAACTTAGATGTGTTCGATAACAGATTGATCCTGCGTGTGACGCTGACCTGACGGCTACAGGTTTTAGAGTTAGATACAGCTGCTCTGTATACAGGATACAAAGCAGCTGTATCTTAAAACGTAAAAATATTTTTTAACAAAAAGTAATTTATAAAATTGTACTGAACACACTGATACACATTAAAGAAAATATAAATAAAAATACGTTGTCAAAGGTGTACATAGACTTTAAAAAACAGAGAGGGGTCCCCTTGTTGAGTTCCCAGTGTTGGGGCCCCTCCTTTATGAAGTAGAGTAGAGAATCATTCTTCTCGGGTGACCCATGTACTACTTAGTATGCTATTCATTTAAATAGCTACATGTCATACTATACTACATATATGTAGAGAAAAATTTTCCCCCCAAAAAGGTTTACATGCAAAAATTAGTTTTGGATCTACTGACAACGTTGTATCAGTTAAACGGTAAAATCTTCCGACAAGCATAAGTTGCCTATTAATTGTGCTCACAGTGGATATATTTACCTATATGATTTGATATGTATGAATTACATTCCTATGCACTCCCATAGAAATTGCTGTACTCAAACCGTTCCTTGTTAGAGCAAAACACTTTTTCCAACATTCTTATTTGACTTCCATCTGTTTTCCCTGATTAAATAGCTGATAGACTTCTTGTGCACTTATAACTAAGCCTCTGACCTCTCTGTTCTTACAAAGCACCGTGTCCCTTTTACCTTTTGATCTTAACATGACCAGATCTGGTGGCCGTTAAGTGATCCAGATGTACGCGTTCCTAGCACGCAAGTGAGAGTGTGCCTTGTCTGTTTATACCAAACCTGCGAATTCGGCAGAGGTCAAACTTTGGTCATATCTTTACATAAAAGCAATGATAAATTAAATTTCCAATGAATTCATGCAGTCTCTAATATGAATGAATAGAGGCAAGTCTACCTCAGCGTACACAAATAAGAAGTTACTGCGGTGTGATCTGTCCATATTGTTTGTACGCATGCACAATGACATTTATAGACATTCAGAGGCTCAATGTTCATAATAAATAACCAGATTTTAATGTGTGGATGATGAGACTATGGCGACCAAATATATTTTTTTCTGGTAGGAATGTCAATACATATAAGGGGATATTTTTGAGAGTGCAAGCGAAAAGGCAAATTTTTCAGTCAGTTTAAGGCCTCCTTTACACACAGCAAATGTATGCTTCTAAAAACGGTAGTGTTTTTCAAATGTAACATATAAAGTATTTAACATATAATGTTTTTAGTGGAGTTTTTCATTTAGTGTCATTTTGTACATGCATAGAGAAGCCTATAGGAAAAACACCTGAAAAACGCTAAACCCAGAGCATGCTGCGTTTAGAAAAAAACGCCACTGACCACAAACTTGTGTCAAAAACCCCACAAAACAAAATGCCGCACTAAAAAAATACCATTTTAAACGCCATGAAAAATGCATCAAAACGCTGTGTGTGAATCTAGCCTAAAGCTCCTCTGTTATGAGGAATTTTAAGTAACTACCTCAATGATAAAACCCTAAGGCCATGTTTAGATGTGGCGGAATTGCTGTTGAATTCCGCTGCGGACAGTCCGAAGTGGAATTCTGCAGCAGCCGTGTTTTACATTTGTTTCTATACATCTTTAGGAAACTTAGTCCAGACGTTGCGAAAAATAACTGTGCGGAAATTAGGCTGCAGTGCAGTATTTTCCCTCAGCAGCATGCTCATTATGTTGCGGAGAAGAAGCGGAATTTCACTGCGGATTTCAGCCTATGCAATGCAAGAACTGAAATCTGTGGCAAGTCTGCTGTGATATCCACAACGTCTAAATTACCTGTCAAATATGTAAATGTTGTTGCAGATTCGATGCATAACTGGCCCGAATCTGCAGCAACATTTGCAGCGGAAAAATTCTGCCATGTCTGAACGTGGCCTAAGAGGTTGAACCATTGGGTGGAAAAAACTGTATGCAGCTCCGAAAATCACAGTTCGAATATCTGTATACTGTGCCTGGCATCCAGCTGAAAAGGACATTTAGGAAGAACATTATGAGCTCCTGTCCGTCAGTCAGCTGCTCTTAGCATGGCTGGGAGTGTTCTTACTAATGTGAATGGCTGGGAGCAGAGGACAGATAAGACACCACAATGAACCTACTAAATGTCCATTTCAGCTGGATGCCAGGCACTATGTACAAACCCTCAAACACTAGTACTCAGAGCTGTGTAATGGGAGCTCTAATAACCTACTAGATTAACTCTTTATTTGTATGCATCTGTCATAAAAAAAAATCACATATACTGCAAGATAAACATTTTTATTAGATTGAAAATCACAGTTGACTACTCTTTTCAATACATTTGGGGCTGTGTACCCCAGACAAAAAAAAGATGTACACTAAAAAATACAGTGTTGGCATAAGGGAGTTTGGTTAGGTGTCCAATCCAATCTATTTAAACACATAGGCAAATAACTTTGGCATATCATTGCTAAAAGGGCTTGTTGTATTTAAGTTTTGAATATTATATTATTGGATCCATTATAATTGTCAACTGTAACAGTGTGAATGTTCGCTAGTTATCCTAAACAAGTCCTATTGTATATATTCCCCACAGACAACCAGCCAGCCATAGCAAGGAGGATAAGCATTTTATTGATGTGAATAATAAGCTGGAAAGGCAGATTTGCACCATTGCATAGTCTTTTCTTGATCTGTCTGTTCATTATAATGGAAAAAAAAAATCAGCCTGCCATGTCCTTGGTCTTTCCAATATTTACAGAGAATGAGATAATGCTATGTCTGCAGTTCCTGTGACCATGAACCCCATGATGTTTTCTTAATTAATCTTTATGATGTAATCTTCTACCATTTCATTCATCATGTTTATGCACTTAAGTAGGTTTAAGATTTTAATGCAGAATTTATAGAAAGAAGTTCTTACAGGAGGCAAAGTACAACCAATTTGGCCCATTAGATAATGGGAAAAACCTAATTCAGACAGATCTCAGAGGCAATATATTTTGTTCAGCTAATGCGTGAGACTTACAAAGCAGAATGCACCAGAATTCTGCCCACCAAATTTATTAAGTGTTTTAAAGAGTACAGAAAAATAGATTTGGCTAAGAAGAGTCGTCAAATGTGCCAGCTTTATTCATGGCATACGCCATTTTTTAAAATGTAAAGTATGCCAGCCATTAGGTGGTCTACGGAAGAGAAAAGTGTATATTATGTGTAGCAAAATGCATCAAATGTGTCATACCGCATGTGTCAATGTGATACATTTGGCCAGGGGCGTAACTAGGAAAGACTGGGCCCCATAGCAAACTTTTGACTGGGGCCCCCCCTCTGCTGGGAATCACACAACCCCCCCCCCTTGTAGATAGTGCCTCCCTATAGATTCCACCACACAGCGCGCCCCTATAGATAGCACCATACACAGCCCCCTGCAGATAACGCCATACAGCCCCCCTGTAGATAACGCCATACAGACCCCCTCTGTAGATAACGCCATACAGCCCCCCCTGTAGATAACGCCATACAGCCCCCCCTGTAGATAACGCCATACAGAACCCCTCTGTAGATAACGCCATATAGCCCCCCCCCCCCCAAAAAAAAACGGCCTATAGTTTGTCCTACAAAAGACATGCATCCCCTATCCACAGGACAGGGGATACATGTGTGATCGCTGGCAGCGATAAGGAGAACGGGGGACCGAAAGTCCCCCGAAGTTCTCCATGACTAACCTCGGACTTCCGGCGTCTGCGCAGTTCAATAAAAATGAAAGGAGCGCTAGTCACGCATGCGCACAAGCGCGACCGGCACTCCATTCATTTCTACGGAGCTGCCGACACAGACCCCGGAAGTCTGAGGTTTGTCATGGAGAACTTAGGGGGGACTTTTGGTCCCCTGTTCTCCTCATCCCTGCCAGCGATCACACATGTATCCCCTATCCTGTGGATAGGGGATACATGTCTTATGTAGGAACAACCCCTTCAGTGGCGTCGCGCTGTAGCAGCTATAGCGGCTGCTAGCGGAGCCTGCGGCCATGGGAGGGGGCCGTGCCGGCGGGTGGCACGGGCCCCCTCATGCTGCAGGCTCTGTAGAAGTCGCTACGGCTGCTATAGCGGTAGTTACGCCACTGCGTATAGGTTTGTACGGCGTAAAACTACAGCTCCCAGCATGGCCTGAACAATGGTAAGGATATGCTGGGAGATGCGGTTTCACAAAAAAAATCCTATCACCATCATCTCGCTGCAGATCATACAGTGACTACATTACTGATTAGAGGCAGAATAAACATTTACATTAAGTGACTCACCGGTGACGTCTCAGATTGTAGTTCTTTTCTTCTCCCTCCGGTTCAGACATCTATGATGGATTTCTCCCGGCCATGACCCATTTCTGCAGTTTTCCGTTCAGATGTCTTCAGCTTCTCACTTTTAAAACATTTCTGCTCCTATAAACAAAGTTAAAATTCTCAACACATCTAAATATAACTGTCACAAACACACAACATGCCCCCTGTAGATAGTGACCTACATAGAAGCCCCTATAGATAGTGCCCACATATGGACTCCAGAGCTGCAAGGCAATAGTGCTAACCACTGAGCCACCGTGCTGCCCTACATATAGCTTCCCCTATAGTTAGTGCTCCACGTATAGCCCACCTCTGTATATAGTGTCTCACATATAGCTCCCCCTGTAGACTGTGCACTACATATAGCCACCCTGTTGCTAGTGCCCCACAGGTAACCCACCCCTGTATATAGTGTCCCACATATAGACCCCCCTGTATATAGTGCCCCACAGGTAACCCACCCCTGTATATAGTGTCCCACATATAGACCCCCCTGTATATAGTGGCCCACATATAGACCCCCCTGTATATAGTGGCCCACATATAGACCCCCACCTGTATATAGTGGCCCACATATAGAGCCCCCTGTATATAATGGCCCACATATAGAGCCCCCTGTATATAGTGGCCCCCACCCCCACATATAGACCCCCCTGTATATAATGGCCCACATATAGAGCCCCCTGTATATAATGGCCCACACAACCACATATAGACCCCCCTGTAGCTACTACCCCACATATAGACCCCCCTGTAGCTACTGCCCCACATATAGACCCCCCTGTAGCTACTGCCCCACATATAGACCCCCTATATATAATAGCCCACATAAAGATGATCCCCCCCCCACTATAGATAATGCCATTCACATTTTTATGAGGGGAAAAAAAAAAACTTGACATACTCACATTCGCCGGTTCCCACGCTGTTCACTGGCGATGCAGACATGCTCTCTTCTGAGCATGTCTGCAGGAGCTGAACGAGCGTCCTCCAATGACGCCGATTGGCGGGGCAGAATGACTTGCCCCGCCAATCAGCACCTTCCAAGCATGGAAGCGGCGCGATGATGTCATCGCGCCGCTAGCCAATCAGTGTCATTGTAAGGCACTGGATGGTCAGGCACGGAACATGCCCGGCCATTCAGTGCTAATACATGTATTTGGCTGCCGCTAGCACTGGGGCCCCCTCCGGTGCTAGCGACACCTACAGGCATGAGAGGGCCTGTGTAAGGCTCGGCGTCGCGGGCCCCACAGTAGCGGCGCTACCGCTGTAGTAGCCATAACGGCTGCTAGCGGCGCCACCGGGCCCCCTCAAGCCCCGGGCCCCGTAGCAGCCGCTACTGCTGCTACCGCGGTAGTTACGCCACTGCATTTGGCGCAATTTCTGCCTGTCTGGTCTAGTTTAATTCTGTCTAACTTCAAGACAATATTAAATCTCCCCCAAAACTCTTATTCTGATAACATGACGTTGAAATAAGTGATGTACTGTACAATACTATTAATAGCTGCTAGTCCCAGGACATTGTACAGCCAGTTCTTCCAGTCCTAAGAAATGGCCTATCCTCAGGATAGGCCATCAATATCTCATCGGCCGGGGTCCAACTCCGGCACCCCTGGCGATCAGCTGTTTTGAAGGGACATACGAGAGCTGCTTCCCCTTCATTTCCTTTACTGCTCACGTTTGTGAATTGCCGACAAACTTGTAGCACCGGCTCACAATATTACGGCCTTCTCCCATTCACTTCAATGGGAGAAGGTTGTAATAATGTGAACCGCCGCTACAGGTGTGTCGGCGATTCACAGTGTGAGTAGTAAAGGAAATAAAGGAAGAGCAGCACTCGTAACAAGCGCTGCGGCCCCTTCAAAACAGAATATCAGCGGGGGTGCCATTAGTCAGACCCCAACCGATGAGATATTGATGGCCTATCCAGCGGAATGGAAAGCCCCTTTAAATAATGGTTTCCTCTTTGTTCTTAATCACATTGGACACTTGTCATTCCATATACAAAGCAATGCTCCTGAGGAAAAATAGTAATTAAAGGGCACCTATCATTAAAACTTTTGCGCATTGAATGTGAGACAGAATTTGACATTTGCAACGTGCAATTTTTTTATGACTAGTCTGGGTGAAGGCATGAGAGAAAACACTTCTCTCCTGGCCAATAGCAATCAAAAGAAGAGTGAGGAACTCTTTCATACACCTATCTTCAAACTTAGGACACGATGATGAGGATCGATTCCATATTCTGACCTTTAATATTGAAACTGACAGAATCCAATGTTAGTATCAGGAGTGTACCAAGTCGTTTATAGTTTTCAAATCTGTGATTTATGACAGTACTGTCTGTTTGATAAAACAATCTCTGCCGCACTTGCCGCTGTCATCGCTGCACTGTTAGTGAAGACACCGCTGCGGCCATCTTTGTTATTGTGCAGTGATGACATCAAGAAATGTCAGGGGACTGCAGCAACCATAAAGTTTATTTTTGAAAAATGTTTTGCCTGTAGGAACTTATTCTGAAAGATAAAATAATAGCCTAGTAAATAAAATCTATTTATAAATAATAGACTCATGTAGTGCAACGATACTGTTATCACAGAAAAAATATTGAAACTCTCTCTCTCTCTCTCTCTCTCTCTCTCTCTCTCTATAGAGTCACACAGCAGTATTTTACCTCAGTGTTTGTGTTATGACCAGTGAGTTGTGTACCCACTGTGCTACTCCAACAGTTTGACTTAGGGCAACTTGGGCGTTATCTAATTGACCCCCTCGGTCTTCACCCTTTAACCCCCATACAGGGATGCGGACTTCGCTAGAGGGGGACTACCAGTTCACTACCTTTTGAGGTGGTCCCAGTGTGAGTAGCGGCTGGCCCAGCAGATCAGGATACAACGGTGTAGTACACCGAAGGTACAGGCACTGGCAGAAGATCCATTGGGGGACGGGTGTGGATCAGAAGTCACAGTTCGTAACCGATAGTAAGCCTTAGTGCTCGTCTCAGGTAGTTGGATACAGACTGGCAGTAGATAACAGAATGCAGACTGATGTGGGGTCACAGGATACGGACTGGTAGCAGGTAGCAAAATGCAGACTGGTAGCGGATAGCTGTATACAGGCTGGTAGAAGAGCTGGATACAGGCTGATAGCGGATTGCTGGATATAGGCTAATAGCGGATAGCTGGATGCAACTGATTACAGGTAGCAAGGTCAGGATGCAAACAGGAACATTTGCAGGACACAACTAGGTTGAACCAAAGTCACCAGGTGATCTAAGGAGGTGCCTTAAATAGTCCTGGAGCAACAGGGATAGGATTGGAATTTTTTTAATTACCCGCTCGCCGGCCCTGTAAGAGGCAGCCAGGGAGCGCACGCCATAAGAGGAATGCGGCCACAAGCGGGAGGAGAGGCAGGAGGGATATGCCGGTGGTCACACAGAGCAAAAGGACCAGGCTGCCGGCCGGACTGGTAGGAGACCTGGCAACGGGGACAGATGGCAGGAGCAGCACCTGCTTCCAGCGTTACAATTTGGAAGCCAAAACCAGCAATGGATCCAAAACATGGAAGAGATGCGAATCTTTTCATTATACTGCTTTTTCTGTGTAGGTTCCTTTCCTGGTTTTGGCTTACAAATACTGATGCAAAATAACGCGGTGTGAAAGTGGCCTAAATTAGCAGACATTTCTTGCAAAAATAAATCTGTATAGACCAAATGATATAACGGCAGCTAATAACCACAGTCTATCTTTATACAGAAATGATTGCAATAATGAGAGGAGATCATTTTTTGTAGTCAACAAAGGATTTATTTTTGCGTGTAATATTTTTCATAACCATAATATTCTATAATTTCACACAATAGATAAAAATGTCTGTATATGCTACCATTAATAAGGGGGTGCTGCCACATATGCAATTATCCAACGAATGCTTGCGTTCTTTTATAAAAAATTGAATAGCGTTTATGAAGGAAAATCAACACTTCAGCAGCTTCCCAGCATCAATAAAGTTTAATCAATGTCTCAAGAAGTAAAACATAACTGAAATATTGATTTTCTTTAATTTACTGCATGTTGTTTTTTATTAAAACTAATGGAGTCATTATGTCATTACCTACAGAAGTTTGCCATGGTATTCCTTCTGCCCCCACAGTCCTCACCAAATTGGGTGATGTTCCCAGCTTTATTCATTTAAAAACAATGTTAACCAACATATGGGAGAGGTAATTTGACCCCAGACATAAGATAGCTGTCATCTTGTTAAGTAAGCCCAGCGTAATGTAGGCGCAGCCGTAATGAAGGAAGCGCATGACTAGGTGTTTGGGATTTTTAGGCTGCTATGTTTTGGCTACTAAGTTTTAGACTATGTTATAGGGATTGGAGGGCTAAGGAAAAGGGGCATGGGGCAAAATGTATCTTTATGTGGTGGGTGGAGAGTAAAGTATATAAGTCCATGCGGGGAAGAGGCAGCCCTCTTTCCCGCTGGACAACAGGAGAAAAATTTGTCCTGTTATTACATTTAAAAAAATATATATATATATATCATATTTTTCACTTACCTGATGGACGCGGCGATGGAGACCACGATGGCCAGGATCCGGGATGCAGCGATGCAGCACGGCGTGGGATGGCTGGATGCGCTGTTTGCCGGGGCTCTTCCTCCAGTTCCAGCGGCTGGAGAGGAGAGTGAGGGACGCAGCAGCAGGCGTTCCAGGCCTCAGGAGAGGCCTTCATCAGCAGAAACACCTCGGTCTGGTCGGCGCCGAGGGAGCCCCTCCAGGGACCCTCCTCCTCCTGCTGGTCCGGAGCTGCACCCTGGCGACGGGCCGCGGAGGTCTGGGAGGAATCCCATCAGGCGGGCAAGACCGGAGGTGACAGGAGGGGGGGGGCCGCGGCGGCCATCTTCCTCCCTCCTGTCTGCAACGACAAGACCGGAAGTGGAGGCGGGACCGGAAGTGCACTCTGAACCGGAAGTGCACTCTGAACCGGAAGTGCACTCTGAACCGGAAGTGCACGCTGGACCGGAAGTGACGGCTTTCTCCGGCGCCGATGTTCCTGGTGCCGGAGGAGCTCTTCAGAAGGACGTCCGGACATCAGACCCGATCCGGAGGAAGAGGCGGGCGGCCTCCAGATGGGGAGCGAGATCGCCTCCTGCTGGAGCAGGGAGGCGTGTGGCGGCGGCAGCGACCGGAAGGACCCGGGCAGCTTCGGTGAGCGACGCCGGGCCCCATCCGGACAAGGGGGGGCAGCGGTCTGCGAGACAAGTGACGAGCAGAAGATTTATTTTTGACAGCCCTGCAGAAGGACTGGATCGGCAGGGCTGTCAGTCTGAATATGTCGCGCCACCAGCGGGTGGCAGGATCGTGGACAAATATGTCGCGCCACCAGCGGGTGGCAGGACCGTGGACGGGCCGCGTTCCGCTGGGCCTAGAGCTTCACCGACCAGAAGTGCGCGGAGTTACGGGGAGCGTGGGGTGCAGGAGCACCACTCCCTAGGATCGTCACGACCGACGCTGGGCTCATCAGGAGTGGAGGACGCGTCCGCTGGGAGGTCACCTCAGGGACGGCCGGGTGAGTCTACCACGGATGTGGTGCCGGGGATGTGTGGGGGGGATGTGGGGGGGATGTGGGGGGGATGTTGTCAATGTCTCAAATGCATTTGATGTTTAGAGGGATGCAGGAATATTTTATGAGAATTGTGCCAGGCGTAGAGCAGTCGCCAGCGAGGGTATGGGGCGCTGCTAGTGAGGCGTCTGCTAGTGCGGCGGGGAGTGCGGTTGCTAATGAGGCGATTTCTGGTGCAGCTGCGGCAGTGATTGCGGGTGTTAGTGAAGTGGCGCCGGTTGTGGGTGCCGTAGTGGCGGTGGAAAAAGCGGTTGACGCGGCGGCGAGTGCGGCTAAGAAAGTGGTGGAGGATGTGCGTTTGGCTGACGCGGCTAAAGGTGAGGTTTATGTGTGTTTTGAGGGCCCGCTGGGGGCACATTTGAAGGTGGAGATTAGGGAAAAGATCTGGAAAGATGAATATGTTGAGATTTTTTCTTTGCTGCCGTTAGAGAAGTTTAATTTGGACCGGTGGAAACCGGATGAAAGTAAGAAGGAGGAGGAGGAGCGGCGGCGGTATCGCTTGATTCCTTGGACTTTTGCGAATTGGCTGCAGGCCTTCGCTATCTTGGCTAGTGTGGTGGGTGAGAAGGCGCCGGAGAACTGTTCGGCGCTATTCTGTTATATGGATTCGGTAGGGGAGGCGTATCGTGTATACGGTGGTAATGCGTGGTTGCGGTATGACGAACAGTTTCGTCAGCGGAAGTCGGTGCGCCCGTCGTTGCGATGGGACCACAAAGATATCAGTTTGTGGATGCGTTTGATGTCTGCGCCAAAACAGGGGCAGCAGCCCTTTCGGGATGCGGCCGGCGGTCAGGGGTCAGCAGCGGGTCGGTCAGGATCCTCAGGAAAGTGGTGTTGCTGGCAGTATAATGAGGGGCATTGCAAGTTCGGCCCAGACTGCAGGTACAAGCACGAGTGCTCCGGTTGCGGAGGCGCCCATGGTTTGTCCAGATGCTTCAAGAAGCATAAGGGCAGGCAGGGAGATGCTGAGCAGAAGAGGGACGACGCCGGTGAGGGTGGAAAGGATGCTCCCGTTTTTAGGGGGCTATCCAAATAAGAAAGTGGCGGAGTTGTTATGGTTAGGATTTTCAGAAGGTTTTCGGATTCCTTGTACGTCGGTTGGACGTGATGGGGTAGTCCGTAATTTGTCGTCTGCTTTGGCGCGGCCTGATCTGGTTACGGATAAGCTGCTGAAGGAGGTGGCTTTGGGCCGCATGGCGGGGCCGTTTTCCTCCCCGCCTGTTCAGAGTTTGCGAGTTTCCCCGTTAGGTTTGGTTCCAAAAAAGGAGGTGAATAAATTCCGCCTTATTCATCACTTGTCTTATCCGGAAGGCGAGTCGGTGAATGACGGCATTGATCCGGCCTTGTGCGCGGTCAGTTACACTTCCTTTGATGCGGCGGTGGTTTGGGTTCGGAAATACGGGAAGGGCTCTCTGTTAGCGAAAACTGACATTGAGGCCGCTTTTCGTTTATTGCCGGTGCATCCGGATAGTTTTTGTTTGCTGGGATGTTATTGGCAGGAGGAATATTTTGTAGATTGTTGCCTCCCGATGGGCTGCTCCATTTCATGCGCTTATTTTGAGATGTTTAGCACGTTTTTGGAGTGGGTGGTCCGTCGGGAGGCGCAGGTGCAATCTGCGCTGCATTATCTGGATGATTTCCTGTTTATCGGGCCGCCGGGTAACTATGTGTGTGCAGGATTGCTACACACTATGGAGAGAGTGGCAAAGGATTTTGGGGTACCTCTGGCGCCTGAAAAAACTGAGGGACCCACGACGGTCATTAAGTTTTTGGGAATCATGATTGATTCAGATAACATGGAGTGTCGCTTGCCTGATGATAAGTTGCTGGAGATGAGAGAGTTGGTGGCGAGTGCGCTGCGCAGGAAGAAGATCCAGTTGCGGGACTTGCAATCCTTGTTGGGGCATTTGAATTTTGCTTGTAGGATTATGCCCATGGGGCGGGTGTGTTGCAGGCGATTGGCAAGTGCTACCGCAGGGGTGCATTCCCCTCATCATTTCATTAGGTTGTCGGCAGAGTTGAAAGCTGATTTGTTGGTGTGGGGGGAGTTTTTGCAGAGCTATAATGGGCGGTCGGTGCTCATGTATCAGCCGGTGTCTAGTGTGGACTTGGAGCTGTATACTGATGCATCAGGTGCTTGTGGATTTGGGGCTTATTTCCAGGGGCAGTGGTGTGCAGGAGTTTGGCCTGATACATGGCATGAATGTGGTTTTGTCCGTAACTTGGCTCTGCTGGAACTGTTCCCGATTGTGGTGGCTGCGGAGTTGTGGGGGTATTGTCTGCGGGACCGGAGAGTGCGTTTCGTATGTGACAATCTGGGTGTCGTTCAGGCTGTTAATGCGCAGACAGCTAATTCTCCGCCAGTCGTGCGACTATTGCGACATTTAGTTTTGAGAGGTCTGATGTTGAATGCGCATTTTATCGCAGTGCATATTCCTGGGGTGCTGAATTCTGTGGCTGATTCCCTTTCTCGTCAACAGTGGGACAGGTTTCGTCTGCTGGCGCCGGGGGCGGAGTCTCATGGCCTGCCTTGTCCAGAGCATCTGTGGAAGGTGGTGTAGCAATGGCGATGTCGCTCGTGGAAAGGTCGGTTAGTGCGGTTACGTGGCAGAGGTACAGTGCGGTATGGCAGGTATGGGAGGCTTTGTTAGAAAATGCGCAGGCAGGTATTGCAGATCGGCCGGCGTGTTTGCTGTATTTTATAGGAAAGGCGTACAGTGAAGGGGCGTCTGCAGCAACGGTCGCTCGGAGTTTGTCGGCCTTGGCTTTTTGGTTTAAGAAGAAAGGTGAGGAGGACGTGACTAAGTCCTTTCTGGTCAGGCAGGCAATGAAGGGTTTCAGGAGGGGTTCCGCAGTTAGGGACCGCAGGAAGCCGGTGTCATTTGAGCTGTTGGTAGCGATTTGTAATTTGTTGAGGGGTGTTTGTGTCTCGGGGTTTGAAGAGCGGCTATTTACACTGGCCTTTTCTTTGGCGTTCTTTGGGGCGTTCCGGATATCGGAGTTGGTGTCGGCCAGTAAGAGTGTGGCTGGGGGTTTATTGTACGCGGATGTGGATTTGGATGGCTCCTGCCTTTCTTGTTTGCTTCGTAGATCTAAGACAGATCAGGAGGGAAGAGGTTTTGTGGTGCGTTTGTATGAGTTACCAGGGTCGCAGGTGTGCCCGGTCCACTGTTTTCGGGAGTTTGTTGCAGTGAGGCCTTGTTGGTTCATGCAGATGGGTTGTCCTTGTCAAAATTCCAGTTTTCACAGGTGTTCAAAAAATGTATCCTGTTGTCTGGCAGAGGGGGAGCAGGTTTTAGCTCTCACTCTTTTAGAATTGGCGCAGCTACGGAAGCAGCTCGGTGGGGTTTATCCCCGGCGATGGTTAAGAAGATCGGTAGGTGGGAGTCAGACCGATATAGGTTGTATGTGCGGCCTCACTTGCTTTGAGGTGGTGGTGATAAGATGTGCTGGAGGTGGATATGGAGTTGTTATATTGCTGATTTTGTGTTGTTTTAGGTGCAGGTCCCTGCTTGATTTGGATTGTTGGGCACTCCTACGTGCACTGGGGAGGTGTGCGTGCAGATGTTCGTCCGGCCGGACGGCAGTTGGGCCTGGATCACGCAGAGGTTCAGGTCAAATGGTTGGGTCTGCGGGGCATGCTGTGGTGTAGGTTGCTACCAGAGGTTCATTTTTATGCAGGTTTGGACAGGGCGCCGGATATTTTAGTGGTGCACCTTGGCGGCAATGATTTGGGCATTCGGTCGTCCAGGGATTTGGTGAGAGATGTCAAGATCGATCCTTTGCGGTTATGGTCGTCTTTTCCAGGAGTGGTGATCGTCTGGTCAGATATTGTGGCTCGCAAGGTGTGGCGGCAGGCACGTTCCATCCATAGTTTGAATAAAGCGCGAGCAAAGGTGAACAAGGTGGTTGGCAGGTTTGTGGCTCGCAATGGCGGTGTTGTGGTGCGGCATAAGGAGTTGGAGGGCAGAGAGGTCGGTTTCCTCAGGCCGGATGGTGTTCATTTAAACGAGGTGGGTCTTGATATGTGGACCCTGGACATCAAGGAGGGCATGGAAAAAGCCCTGCAGTTGTGGAGGGACAATCATGTGTAAGGGGTCACACATGATTGTCGTGGCGGTAGGAGGAGGGGTCTTTGGAGGCACGTAATGGTAAGAAGGAGAAGCAACAATGGAGATTGTTGCAAGAGAACTCGGGGCGTTTAACCCTGGATAGTATTGGAGGGCTGGGGAGTGGTTACCCAGCTCATATATATTCCTGATGGGCAGGGTCCCCAGGAAGGGAGAGAGAGGTCTTGGACATGGTTGGTGCCCTCGGGTCAGGTGCAGAACGGCTGTAGGGTAAGAGGTCCAGACCTAATAAGGAAACGATGGAGTTTAATGATTGAAGTGCCTTCAAGGATCCTTTATCTGGAGTTGGGAAATAGAGCAGGATGTTATCATGGAGTTATGATGTGTTTTATGGTTATGCTCTTTTATCAGGAAAAGGTGTGTGTTTAATAAATGGCTGCTGTGGCCTTTACACCAAAATTCATGTGTGGTCTCTTATTGGGGTTTGGGGGGTGTAAGGTCGTAGACAGCGAAAGTCATCAAACATACCTTAAGTCAAGTAAGCCCAGCGTAATGTAGGCGCAGCCGTAATGAAGGAAGCGCATGACTAGGTGTTTGGGATTTTTAGGCTGCTATGTTTTGGCTACTAAGTTTTAGACTATGTTATAGGGATTGGAGGGCTAAAGAAAAGGGGCATGGGGCAAAATGTATCTTTATGTGGTGGGTGGAGAGTAAAGTATATAAGTCCATGCGGGGAAGAGGCAGCCCTCTTTCCCGCTGGACAACAGGAGAAAAATTTGTCCCGCCCGCCCTCCCAGCTATTTTCTCCTGTTTATGGGAATTTGACGGTTGGGTTTTTTGTCACAGTAGCAATGGCGGTAGGAGGAGGGGTCTTTGGAGGCACGTAATGGTAAGAAGGAGAAGCAACAATGGAGATTGTTGCAAGAGAACTCGGGGCGTTTAACCCTGGATAGTATTGGAGGGCTGGGGAGTGGTTACCCAGCTCATATATATTCCTGATGGGCAGGGTCCCCAGGAAGGGAGAGAGAGGTCTTGGACATGGTTGGTGCCCTCGGGTCAGGTGCAGAACGGCTGTAGGGTAAGAGGTCCAGACCTAATAAGGAAACGATGGAGTTTAATGATTGAAGTGCCTTCAAGGATCCTTTATCTGGAGTTGGGAAATAGAGCAGGATGTTATCATGGAGTTATGATGTGTTTTATGGTTATGCTCTTTTATCAGGAAAAGGTGTGTGTTTAATAAATGGCTGCTGTGGCCTTTACACCAAAATTCATGTGTGGTCTCTTATTGGGGTTTGGGGGGTGTAAGGTCGTAGACAGCGAAAGTCATCAAACATACCTTAAGTCATGTCTTTTGTAGGGACTGAGGTGGGTGTAATCTCGGCATCCTGGTCATGCACTCAGTGGCAAACCTATCATAGAGGAAGACCACAGCATTGCTATGGGGCATGCGGTGAGAGTGGGCCTGGGACTGAGCTACTCCCACTGCTTACCTTCACAATAAAATTCTGTTTACAAGCAGCAACTAGTAGGGTTAGCTCACTGCATAGAAATGTATACATCTCCAAATAAGTTTAATGGGAGCTTTATATATCCATATACAGTGAACTCTAAAGTAGTGGTGGCTGCAGGAAACCATTTTTTTATCATTAATTTAGCTTTAGCACGATTGAAGAAAAGAAGCGAGTTCTATGTAAGAAAAAGGGAGCACTGACAACTATCAATATACAGTATCTATATATATATATATATATATATATATATATATATATATATATATATATATATATACATATTTATTTTTATATATAGATTTTTATATATATATATATATATATATATGTACACACACACACACACACTATATGCACAATACTATTAGTACACCTACACATTACAGATACAGGAGCTTATACATTCAGAAGAACATTTGTGACGTCGAAGACTGATGTTATACAAGAGGGCCTGGCTTGCATTCTCCGTTCTAATTCATCCCAAAGGTGTTCGATGGGGTTGAGGTCTGGGCTCTGTGAGGGCCAGTCATGTTCTTCCTCACCAAACTCACCCAACTATGCCTTTATGGACCTTGCTTTGTGCACTGAGTCATAGTTGTTCTGGATCTGTTCCCACAAAGTTGGAAGCATACAATTGTCCAAAATATCTTGGTATGCTGAAGCATTAAGGTTTTCTCATCATTGGAACCATGGCCGGCCTTAGCTATGTTCGACCAGTGCGGTCGCACAGGGCGCCAGCCGCCACACGGCAAGAGGGGCGCCAGCGGGTCTGTGTATCCCCGCGTCGTTGCAACTAGCAGCGGGGATACACACACTAACTGCAGGCGCCTTTCCACCCGGGCGCTAGCGGCTGCTAGCGGTGACACCGAGCATGAGGGCGGTGGCGCCGCTAGCAGCCGCTGCGGCTGCTATAGCGGTAGTGACGGCACTATAGCAGAGCAGGGAGATATCTCACTGCTCTGCTGTCTACTAGCGCCACTGTAGCTCCCTGAAGGAGCAGAATCCCCGTGTGGCCGGGGATTCCGTTCCTGGAGCGCTGCTTGATGTTTCTGTCCATATATGGACAGAACCATCAAGCAGCGCTCCAGGAGCGGAATCCCCGGCCACACGGGGATTCCACTCCTTCAGGGAGCTACAGTGGCGCTATCTACAGGGGGGCACTATAGCAGAGCAGGGAGGTATCTCCCTGCTCTGCTGTCTACTAGCGCCACTGTAGCTCCCTGAAGGAGTGGAATCCCCGTGTGACCGGGGATTCCGCTTCAGGAGTTTTCCCTGATGTCACTGTCCATATATGGACAGATGCATCAAGCAGCGCTCCAGGAGCGTAATCCCCGACCACACGGGGATTCCGCTCCTTCAGGGAGCTACAGTGGCGCTATCTATACTGGAAGGGGGGTGGGGTTGCTATCTACAGGGGGGCACTATAGCAGAGCAGGGAGGTATCTCCCTGCTCTGCTGTCTACTAGCGCCACTGTAGCTCCCTGAAGGAGCGGAATCCAGGTGTGGCCGGGGATTCCGCTCCTGGAGCGCTGCTTGATATTTCTGTCCATATATGGACAGTGACATCAGGGGAAACTCCTGAAGCGGAATCCCCGGTCACAGCATTGCAGACTCTATGACCGGGGATTCCACTCCAGGAGAAGCCAATGACGTCATGGACACAGACGACAGGAGCTTCTCCTGGAGTGGAATCGACGGTCATAGGGTCTGCAACGCTGTGACCGGGGATTCCAATTCAGGAGTTTTCCCTGATGTCACTGTCCATATATGGACAGAGGCATCAAGCAGCGCTCCAGGAGCAGAATCCCCCGGCCACACGGGGATTCCGCTCCTTCAGGGAGCTACAGTGGCGTTATCTTTACTGGAAGGGGGGGTTGCTATCTACAAGGGGGCTGTGGGCTGTGTGGCACTACCTACAAAGGACAACTGTGCAGGAGCACCCAAAATACCCACCTTTCGCGGGTATCAAGAAAAAGTGTGGAAATAAACTAAGATATAACTTTTATTTAATCTAGCTAAAAGGATTAATCCTTTACTCAGACTAAATAAAAGTTATATCTTAGTTTATTTCCACACATTTATTTGATAGCTGGGAAAGCTGGGTATTTTGTGTGCTCCTGCACAGTTGTCCTTTTTTGAATGTCTATTGCCCACCAGCTATCAGGGTCATTTCGTAGTCCTTGCACTACCTACAAGGGGGCTGTGGGCTGTGTGGCACTACCAACTAGGGGGCTGTGGGCTGTGTGGCACTACCAACCAGGGGGCTGTGGGCTGTGTGGCACTACCAACCAGGGGGCTGTGTGGCACTACCTACCAGGGGGCTGTGTGGCACTACCAACCAGGGGGCTGTGGGCTGTGTGGCACTACCAACCAAGGGGCTTTGGGGCACTACCAATAAGGGGGCTGTGGGGCACTACCAACCAGTGGGCTGTGTGGCACTACCAACCAGGGGGCTGTGGGGCACTACCAACCAGTGGGCTGTGTGGCACTACCAACCAGGGGGCTGTGGGGCACTACCAACCAGGGGCTGTGTGGCACTCCCTACCAGGGGTATTTGCGGCACTCCCTACAGGGGGCTGTGCGGCACACCCTACAGGGGGCTGTGCGGCACTCCCTACAGGGGGCTGTTCGGCACTGCCTACAGGGGGCCGTGCGGCACTCCCTACAGGAGGCTGTGCGGCCCACTCTACAGGGGGCTCTGTGGCACTATCTACAAGGGGGCTGTGTGGCGCTATCTACAAGGGGGCTGTGTGGCGCTACCTACAAGGGGGCTGTGTGGCGCTACCTACAAGGGGTTGTATGGCGCTACCTACAAGGGGGCTGTGTGGTGCTACCTACAAGGGGGCTGTGTGGCGCTACCTACAAGGGGGCTGTCTGGCGCTACCTACAAGGAGGCTGCCTGGCGCTACCTACAAGGGGGCTGCCTGGCGCTACCTACAAGGGGGCTGTCTGGCGCTACCCACAAGGGGGCTGTGTGGCACTACCCACAAGGGGCTGTGTGGTGCTACCTACATGGGGGCTGTCTTGCGCAACCTACAAGGGGCTGTGTGGTGCTACCCACAAGGGGCTGTGTGGCGTTACCTACAAGGAGCTGTGTGGTGCTACCTACAGGGGGAATCTGTGAGTTGGGGGCTGATGGTGATTTTACTGTGAGTGGTGGGCTGATGGTGATTTTACTGTAAGTGGGGGGTTGATGGTCATTTTACTGTGAGTGGGGGGCTGATGGTCTCCAAGTGGTTTCCACCTCTGACCTTAAATTGAAATTAATAGGAGGCAGAAAATACCTGCGGCGCCTGTTTGGAGCTTTTTTTTTCCATCGTCTTTTGCATTCGCTTCAACAGCTTAAGGAAAAACAAAAAAAAGGTCACCCAACGCTGTCAGTTGCTGAAGGAATTTTGAGGCCTTACAAAGAACGTGTGTGAACATAACCTACGGATGTAGTGCTTGTTCTTAGACATTTTCGGTCTTTCTCAAAACAATTTTTGGTAGGGGGGCCCTGATGAAATTTGTTTTTTCCAGTGCTGCCTCGAGTCCGAAAAGGTTGGGAAATTCTGTACTAGGCTACAGGGTCCCGTCATGGAGCAGCTCAGTTCGTCATGGGAATGGGGCCTAGGTGAGTACAATTTTTGTTTTTGTTTGGGGGCACTGTCTACAAGGGGGAGGTGCGGGGACTGTATGGCACTGTCTACAAGGGGAAGGTGGGGGACTGTATGGCACTGTCTACAAGGGGGAGGTGGGGGGCTGTATGGCACTGTCTACAAGGGGGAGGTGCAGGGACTGTATGGCACGATCTACAAGGGGAGGTGGGGGGCTGTATGGCACGTCTACAAGGGGGAGGTGGGAGGGGGCTGTATGGCACGATCTACAAGGGGGAGGTGGGGGACTGTATGGCACTGTCTACAAGGGGGAGGTGGGGGACCGTATGGCACTGTCTACAAGGGGGAGGTGGGGGGGACTGTATGGCACTGTCTACAAGGGGGAGGTGGGGGACTGTATGGCACTGTCTAGAAGGGGGAGGTGGGGGGCTGCATGGCACGATCTACAAAAAGGAGGTGGGGAATTATGGCACTGTCTACAGGGAGGCTGTATGGCAAAATCTACAGGGGGGCACTATACTGTGTGGGGGCCACTAAGCGGACATTATACTGTGTAGGGGTACTACAGATGGCATAATACTGTGGGCACAATTAGAGGACAAAATACTGTGTCCTTGAAGGGGTTGTAATACATTATTAAATATTATTATTATACTGTATGGGGGCACTAAAGGGGCATTATAATTTTTTTATGGGGCATTTTTTTTTAATGATGGGGTGTGGCGCCGAAAGGTCATTTCGCACAGGGCGCCATCTATACTAGGGCTGGCCCTGATTGGAACTAAGGGGCCTAGGTGGAGTGGTGTAAAACACGTCACCTATGGACTCTGAACCCATGGAAACGTGTTCTGTGGAGTGACAAATCACCCTCTGATTCTTGCAGTCTGATGAATGAGTCTGGATTTGGTCTACCCTTGCCCATTTTTTCCTGCTTCCAACACAACAACTTCAAGAACTGATTGTTCCCTTGCTCCATAATATAAATTCAATATTAAATTTTCCAGACTGGACCTTCTACTATATCGCAAATTCTAACCCTTGACATATTAAGTAGCAATGCAAAATTAAATTTTTACATGTAATATCTAAAATATTTTGAATTCTCCAACTGTGTTACTCAGAGACAAGCAGCAGGAAAGTAGTAGTGCCAGGAACAAACAGGCCAGGGATTCATACAAGCAGGTGTGAAATCAAGAAACAACACAGAGCAAACTTATGAAAATGGATCAGGATATTAAGATGCAAATATGCACCAAGAACAACCCTTCAAGGTGTTAGTTTATATAATAATATATCTCTTAAAGGCTACGTACACCTTTGAGGCAAACATTTTTTTTTTTTAAATATATCATTGTTTTAAATGATTTAAACAGCTTTTAAATTGACTTTTATTTAAAAAAATGTTTTTTTAAGATACAGCTTCTACTAGTATGTATCCTGTATACATAGAAGCTGTATCCTTCCGTCAAAGCCGATTTCGTCATGTCAACTGAACTGACGGCTCGGCTGTAAGCTGGTCCTGCATGTCTATGACACAACCACATCTAAGTTCATGAACTTTTAACAAATGTCAATTTAAAAGTTGTTTTAAAGAGAACCTTCCACCTGCCTATACATGTGCAGCTGAGTGAATCATGTAATAGGCACTGCTGCACAAACCCTGTCTCATTTTTAAAAAAAATTCTAGCCTCCTCCGTTATTTATATATCGGTGCAGTTATATTTGGTGCCCGATATGTTAAAGAAACCGTGAACTGTCAATGTGACGTGTAAATGGCATGGGGGCGTGTTACTTATCACTGTGACTTTGTCTAATCTGCTATGTGTAGTAGCACAGCAGCTTGTGGTGTGTGATCTTTCTCGTGAGATCACACATTCTTTCATTCACAGTCTGACTAGAGCTGGAGAGAAGAGAGCGTGCGCGCACACATGCATGTACAGCTTCGCCGCCACGGAACAGAAGAGAATGTGAATTCTTCTTCTGTTCCGTGGCGGCGGGAGTATCGTCGCCAGCGGCATCGGAGCTGTGTGCTTATGTGTGCGGGCACGTGAGTACGCTATCACTCTTCAGATCTTGGCAGACAAGGACGGCAAGACTGTGTGACACTGTCTGTAGCTGATTGGACAGTGTCATAGCGATAAGTAACACACCCCCATGCCATTTACACGCCCCATTGACAGTTCATGGGGTTATTTGTATATCGGGTGCCAAATATAACAGCACCGATATCTAAATAACAGAGGAGGCTAGAGGTTTTTTTTAAAGTGAGACAGGGCTTGAGCAACAGTGCCTATTACATGGTGCACTCAGCTACACATGTATGGGCACGTGAAAGGTTCTCTTTAAATCACTTAAAACATTGATTTATTACTTAAAACATTGATTTATTAAAAAAATGTTTGCTTCAAATGTGTACATAGCCTTTGTGGAGTCAAAATCCACAATAAAATCCGCAAGCAATGTATTGTTGCTGATTTTGCTGCAGATCCACTGCAAAATCTGCAAGTCTGGGGAATCTTCTAGTGCGGAGAATCCATACCAATTCCTCACCATTTCCCTGGCAATTTTTGCAGTTCTGCTGCGGAAATAATTTGCAGCTAATCTGACCTGTTACAGTTGTAAATATCCTCCCTGCCAATACTACAGAACTGACCTGTGGCTGCTAAGATCCAGCAGATCTAGCGCCTACTGGGCACCCAGCAATCAGATGATTTATGATCACTGGGACTATACAGTAACTGTCATTGTTGCTTACTATATTATGAACATGGGCACTGTGTATTGAGCGATTAGAATGGTAGAAACAAAAGATAACTGTTCCTGCCCTCTCTGTGGAGTGTCTGACTGTCTCTGACAGCTGACTCTCCCTTTCTCATATGTGGGAGGACATATATTGTCATCTGGTGGTAGGCAAATGGTTAATAAATCAGTGACAGATAGAAGTAAAATGGTCACACAATCAATATGCCCCTACTTATCATCTTTCATCCTTTCCTCCTTCACCTCTGTTCCCTCCTTGTCTTGCCAATAATTGTCCATCAGGTGGCATTATTATAAATGGAAATTAAAACCATGTTTATGTTGCAAAAATTTTTTTCATCCGTAGGAATACATGATGTACATTTCTGCAGCAGAGATTTCCACTATGCAAAATTAGGCTAGGTGTGACTGCACCCTTACATATAGGGTCCTCTTACACGGCTCAACACAGGCCATGTGAACGAGCACCGATCAACAAGACATCTCCTTGATCGGCACTCGTTTGCTCATTTCACGAGGAGCTATAATCAGTATCGTTAATACGGTCGCTCGTCCCCATGCATTACCATCATGTCAACAGCACATCTCCCTGTTTACACAGGGAGATGTGCTTCCGACAACGATAATATTTCTTGCGCCATAAACGATATAATCAGCCAATGAACGAGCGTTTGCTCATTCATCGGCTGATAGTTGCCCTGTTTACACAGGGCAATGATCGGAAATTAGCGTTTATACGTTCCCTTTAGAGTACTTAAACTATGGAATGCTCTACCCCAAGACGTAGTAATAGTAGATAATATGACAAAAAAAGACTATATCTTATCTAATGAGGATTCGCATTGAGGGTTATAAATAATGTAGAATTTTAATGATGTATAATCAGGGCCGGCCGTAGGATAGATGGCGCCCCGTGCAAAATTATCTTTCGGCGCCCCACCCCATCATAAAAATATGCCCCATAAAAAAGTATAGTGCCCCCACACAGTATAATGCCCCTTTAGTGCCACACACACACACACACACACACACACACACACACACACACACACACACACACACACACACACACACACACACAGTATAATGCAATATAATAATAATATTTAATAATATAATATATTATAACCCTTTCAAGGACACAGTATTTTGTCCTTTAATTGTGCCCACATAGTATTTTATGACCCCTAAGTGCCACACACATTATATTGCATCCTAAAGTGCCCCTACACAGTATAATGTCCGCTTAGTGGCCCCCACACAGTATAATGCACCCCTCCCTTGTCTGCCACAAACAGCCCCCCCTTGTCTATAGTGCCCCCCTGTAGATTGTGCCATACAGCCTCCCTGTAGACAGTGCCGTAATCCCCCACCTCCTCCTTGTACACAGTGCCATACAGCCCCCACCTCCCCCTTGTAGACAGTGCCATACAGCCCCCCACACCCCTCTTGCAGACAGTGCCCTACAGCCCCCCATCTCCCTTGTAGACAGTGCCATACGGTCCCCCACCTCCCTCATGTAGACAGTGCAATACAGCCCCCCACCTCCCCCTTGTACACAGTGTCCCCCACCTCCCCTATATAAACAGTGTCATACAGTCCACACCTCCCCCTTGTAGAGAGTGCCTTACAGCCCCCACCTCCGCCTTGTAGACAGTGTAGACTAGATCTTATCTAATGAGGATTGGCATTGAGGGTTATAAATAATTTAGAATTTTAATGATGTATAATCAGGGCTGGCCTTAGGATAGATTGCGCCCCATGCAAAATTATCTTTTGGCGCCCAACCCCATCATAAAAAAATGCCCCATAAAAAAGTATAGTGCCCCCACACCGTATAATGCCCCTTTAGTGACACACACACACACACACACACACACACACACACACACACACACACACAGTATAATGCAATATAATAATAATATTTAATAATATATTATAACCCCTTCAAGGACACAGTATTTTGTCCTCCAATTGTGCCCACATAGTATTTTATGACCCCTAGGTGCCACACACATTATATTGCACCCTAAAGTGCCCCTACACAGTATAATGTCCGCTTAGTGGCCCCCACACTGTATAATGCACCCCACCTCCCTTGTAGACAGTGCCATACGCCCCCACCTCCCTCATGTAGATAGTGCAATACAGCCCCCCACCTCCCCCTTGTACACAGTGTCCCCCACCTCCCCTATATAGACAGTGTCATACAGTCCCCACCTCCCCCTTGTAGAGTGCCTTACAGCCCCCACCTCCTCTTTGTAGACAGTGCCCCCACCTCCCCCTTGTACACAGTGCCCCCACTTCCCCCTTGTACATAGTGCACCCCACCTCCCCCTTGTACAGTGCCCCCCACCTCCCTCTTGTACACAGTGCCTCCCCTCCCCCTTGTAGACAGTGTCATACAGCCCCCACCTCTCCCTTGTATACAGTGCAGGAAGGGGGGTGGAGGGTGCAATCTACAAGGAGGCTGCAAAAATTCTCCTCTTCCACTTCGCGCTATGAGGAGGAGGAGAGACAGCAAGGCCGTGGCAGTGGTTCAGATTAGTGTCGCGACACCCCCAGAGGGTTTTCACAGCACCCCGGTTGTGAACCACTGGCCTAGTAAATACTAGAGCAGGGAGATACCTCCCTGCTCTGCTATAGTGTTCAATAGTATCTGTGTCCTTAGCAGGGCCATATTTACAGCTCACGCTGCCCTAGGCACTAAGCCTGAATACGCCCCCATTAAAGGCCTATTTACTTTAGCCAATTATCATCATGATTTGCTATTTTCTGACCAATTATACAGATATTTGGTTAGTGTTAACAAAGGAGAAGATCAATGATAAAACCTTTGTTGATCGTTGCTCTGTAATTGTGATGTAAAAATAATTGTTATAAGTGACACAACTGATAGATGTAAATGCCGCTCATAGCGAAATTTACACTCAGCATTGCTGCCTAGTGCACAGTGCGGTCCTGGTGTCAGGTGTGTGGACTGTGTTCCCCAAAACTCATGAGTTGTACTGGGCACACTACGCTGTACCAGAATATGGAATCTGCATACATAGATTGGCCCTACCCCCAAATTATTATAATAATACAATGCCTAAATATTACCACTGACTATATAAAAGCACCATACTGTGACTAGATAACACGCCATACACTGACTAAATAATACCACCATACTATGACTAAATAATACCATCATACACTGAATAATACCACAATACTGTGAGTAGATAACAAAATCATACACTAACAGGATTATACCACCATACATTGAATAATACCACCATACTATGACTAAATAATACCACCATACCATGAATAATACCACCATACTGTGACTAGATAACACTGCCATACACTGAATAATACCACCATACTGTGACTAGTTAACACCGCCATACACTAACTGAATAATACCACCATACTGTGACTAGATAATACCACCATACACTGAATAATACCACCATACTGTGACTGGATAACACCACCCTACACTGAATAATACCACCATACTGTGACTAGATAACACCACCATACACTGACTGGATAATACCACCATACACTGAATAATACCACAATACTGTGAGTAGATAACAAAATCATACACTAACAGGATTATACCACCATACACTGAATAATACCACCATACTGTGACTAAATAATACCACCATACCATGAATAATACCACCATACTGTGACTAGATAACACTGCCATACACTGAATAATACCACCATACTGTGACTAGTTAACACCGCCATACACTAACTGAATAATACCACCATACTGTGACTAGATAATACCACCATACACTGAATAATACCACCATACTGTGACTGGATAACACCACCCTACACTGAATAATACCACCATACTGTGACTAGATAACAACGCCATACACTAACTGAATAATACCACCATACTATGACTAGATAATACCACCATACACTGAATAATACCACCATACTGTGACTAAATAATACCACCATACACTGAATAATACCACCATACTGTGACTAGATAACACTGCCATACACTGAAAATTACCACCATACTATGACTAGATAACAACACCATACACTGACTGGATAATACCACCATACACTGAATAATACCACCAACATTGTGACTAGATAACACCGCCCTACACTGAATAATACCACCATACTGTGACTAGATAACACCACCATACACTGACTGGATAATACCACCATACACTGAATAATACCACCATACTGTGACTAGATAACAACGCCATACACTGACTGAATAATACCACCATACTATGACTAGATAATACCACCATACACTGAATAATACCACCATACTGTGACTAAATAATACCACCATACACTGAATAATACCACCATACTGTGACTAGATAACCCTGCCATACACTGATTAATACCACCATACTATGACTAGATCACAACACCATACACTGACTGGATAATACCACCATACACTGAATAATACCACCATACTGTGACTAGATAACACCACCCTACACTAAATAATACCATCATACTGTGACTAGATAACACCACCATACACTGACTGGATAATACCCCCATACTGTGACTAGATAACACCACCATACACTGACTAAATAATACCACCATACTGTGACTAGGTAACACCGCCATACACTGACTAAATAATACCACCATACTGTGACTAGATAACACCGCCATACACTGACTGAATAATAACACCATACTGTGACTAGATAACACCAACATACACTGACTGGATAATACCACCATACACTAAATAATACCACGATACTGTGACTAAATAATACCACCATACACTGAATAATACCACCATACTGTGACTAGATAACACCACCCTACACTAAATAATACCATCATACTGTGACTAGATAACACCACCATACACTGACTGGATAATACACCCATACTGTGACTAGATAACACCACCATACACTGACTAAATAATACCACCATACTGTGACTAGGTAACACCGCCATACACTGACTAAATAATACCACCATACTGTGACTAGATAACACCGCCATACACTGACTGAATAATAACACCATACTGTGACTAGATAACACCAACATACACTGACTGGATAATACCACCATACACTAAATAATACCACCATACTGTGACTAAATAATACCACCATACACTGAATAATACCACCATACTGCGACCCAGATAACACCACCATACACTGACTAAATAATACCACCATACTGTGACTAGATAACACCGCCATACACTGACTAAATAATACCACCATACTGTGACTAAATAGCACTGCCATACACTGACTGAATAATACCACCATACTGTAACTAAGTAATATCATCATACACTGAATAATACCACGATACTGTGACTAGACAACACCACCTCACATTGACTGAATAATACCACCTTACTGTGACTAGATAACACCGCCATACACTGACTGAATAATACCACCATACTGTGACTAGATAACACCGCCATACACTGACTAAATAATACCACCATACTGTGACTAGATAGCACTGCCATACACTGACTGAATAATACCACCATACTGTAACTAAGTAATATCATCATACACTGAATAATACCACGATACTGTGACTAGACAACACCACCTCACATTGACTGAATAATACCACCTTACTGTGACTAGATAACACCGCCATACACTGACTGAATAATACCACCATACGGTGACTAGATAATACCACCAAACGCTGAATAATTCCACTATACTGTGATTAGATAACACCGCCAAACACTGAATAATACCACCATACTGTGACTAGATAATACCACCAAACATTGAATAACACCACCATACTGTGACTAGATAATACCACCAAACACTGAATAATACCACCATACACTGGTGCTATTATCTAGTCACAGTATGGTGGTATTATTCAGTGTATGGTGGTATTATCTAGTCACAGTATGGTGGTATTATTCAAACACTGAATAATACCACCATACAATGACTAGATAGCACTATGGGAAGAAAAAAGTTGTGCGCAACCTTGCGAACATTTCAAAATGTCTGATAGGGAAACATTGAAAATGATGCACATGTCGTCCTAATGCTAAAATTCTAGCCTTATAGCCAAGTCACCCCCTCTCCCCACACAAGCCAGCTATAACTAAACCCCGCTCTGCAGCATAATACAGTAGCAGCAGATTGGATGAGATTTGAAAGAAGTCTCATTTCTACACAGAAACTACATAAATTGACCTGCGTTGTGTTTTTTTTAAAATCTGCAGCATGCTAATTTATTCTGTGGAATCGCTGCTCTTGTATTGTAGTAGTTACCCATTGAATTCAATTGGAGGTAGAAATGCTGCGATTCCGCCGCGAAAATCTCAAATGAGAAAAAAAAAAGCTTATTATTACTCCCGACCATAGTCATAATGATGCGTATTCTCTTCTGAGCACAGCCCGGCCTCCCGGGATGACTATTCATCCCATGCGACTGCTGCAGCCAATCAAAGGCTGCAGCGGTCACATGGACTACAGTGTCATCGCAGGAGGCCGGACTGTGCTCAGAAGAGAATATGCATCGCTATGACTACGGCCTGGAGTATTAGCTTTTTTTATTTTTATTTCTGCAGTCTTTCCACAGCGGACATGCCGCCCGAAAAACTGCACCAAAATTTTGTGCCGTTTTTTCAGGTGGAATTCCCTGCGGTTTCCAGGACGGACACTCTGTGTAGTTTTATGCAGTGTATCTGCCCTGTGTGTCCCTACCCCTTTAATCAAGTTGCTCTCCCCAACATACCGCTGTGGATAGCGCTACACAGCCCCCCCTTGTATATCCTGCTACACAGACCTCCCCTCTTTGTAGATAGTGTCACACAGCGCTCCCCCCTTTGTATATAGGGCCACACAGCGCTCAACCTTGCATATAGGGCCACTTAGCACTCCCCCTTGTATATAGGGCCGCATAGCGCTCCATCCTTGTATATAGTGCACACAACGCTCCCCCCTTTATGTATATAGTGCCACACAGCACTCCCCTCCCCCCCTTGTATATAGGGTCACACAGCATTCCCCCTTGTATATAGTGTAATGGAGAACTCCCCCCTTGTATATAGTGTAACAGAGCACTCCCCCCTTGTATATAGTGTTAGAGCACTCCCCCTTTGTATATAGTGTTACAGAGCACTCCCCCCTCAGTATATAGTTTCACACAGCGCTCCCCTCCCCCTTGTATATAGGCCCACACAGCGCTACCCTCCCCCTTGTATATGGGGCCACCCAGCACTCCCCCCTTGTATATAGTGTAACTAAAAAATTCCCCCCTTGTATATAGTGTCACGGAGCACCACCCCTCCTTGATATATACACAGCGCTACCTCCACCTAAAAAAATATATATACATTTTACTTACCTTGCCTCATTCCCGCGGCGGCTGCTCGAGCTGTACGCATGTGAATCCTCCAGACTAGACGCATGTGCAGATCGGCATGATGCAGTACTATAATATTCATTTGTATCGGAGTCCTGAGGACTCCGATACAAATGAATGTGGCTGCCGCTAGCACCGGCCCTCCCCCCCGGAGCTAGCGATGCCACCGGGCATGAGAGGGCCCGGGCGGTCATGTGCGGCTGCCCGAACCACCCTAATGATGATCCGCCACTGCCCCTCCCCCACAAAATTGATCTATGCAACAAAAAAAAACATCCTGTTACACATCATTTGTAGCTCTCTCTTTCCTCCTCCCTCACACAGCACATACATGAACATGGATGACACTAAAACTGCTGCTCTTACCAGAGTCCTGAGCTCCGTGGAGGAGTCTTTACTGGGGCAGCAGCAGAGGAGAACTGCAGGAGGTGCTGAGTCTGTGTGGCGGTGCAGTACAGGCTGTGCTGATTGGTGGAGCAGACAGCGGCCCCTGCTGCTCCACCAATCAGCGCTCACTTCACAATGCAAAGGAGAGGAATGCACATTTCTCCTCGCTGATGTGCGGCATGTACGCGAATCCCCTCCCCCGCCCTCATTTTACTTAGTTCGGCAAGGAAGGGAGTTGTAAAAAAATAACTCATTTGGTGCCACCCCCCACAAGGAGCCAACCTAGCACTGCTGAAACACAAGCAGGGGAAGGGAGCCAGCACAGCCAGTTGAACTTGATGGACATGTGTCTCTTTTTAACCTAAGTAACTATGTAATTCACGTTGTTCAAAAAATGTGTTTGTGTTTGACAAGCAACATTCCTTTACATCCATTTATCTATAAAAGAGAATATGACTCTCAACATTTCCCTTTCCAACATTACTGTGGAACATTAGTGATTAACAAATAAATGTTGATAATAGCCATTCTCTTTCACAGGCCTTCCATTGACGCCTTGCTCCAGTCTGGACAAATAACATTCATTTACATGATCCACAGAGACTTGATTTTCTTTGCTAACAATTAGATCTTGTGTGTAGAGACAGTGCAGCTTTTCAGTAAATAACAATTCTCTCCGGGAACTGTAATTTCACCATCTCCATGCCGCATCTGTGTTTCTTCTCCATTCCCCAGTAGACCTTGTATGTTAGCTTATTTACTGTACTGTACCTGTGCACTATGAGAATTCATAAAGTTAAAAATGATTCATTCTTGTGCTCTAGGATCTATTCTGATTATTGACAGGTCGTAACCACCATAATAAACACATTAAAATAAGATTATAATTTAAAAAAACTGTGCCCCCCCCACCAGAATTTATATCGAGCAAGTGCAAAAATCATTAGAAGCTTTATTAACGCCAATATAATGATGGAGTTTTAAGACTAGCAGTGCCTAGTGAAAGCATATACCGTAGCATAGTTTCGTTTAACCCCTTAAGAACCAGCCCAATTTTGGCCTTAAAGGCAATGTAAACCTTTAGTGATGGATTCGGCTTACAAAGGCTTTATGCAGCTTCTATGCAGAGTGGATACATAGAAGCCGCAGCACTGAAACAGTACAATATTTTTAATAAATGTATATCACAAACGTGCTGATAATCACAATATATATACATTACAATAAAAATTTAAAAAAAAAATGTCACCAAAGGTTCACATAGCTTTAACGGAACAATTTCTTCATTTTTGCCTCTTTGTATATAGTCAGCTATACCTTTTTTATTTTTAAGGCGGTGTAGCTACTTCCTTGTGGCCTTGTTTTTTGTAGGACGAGACTAATATTTTTTAAGGATAATTTTAAGATACATATAAGGTAACGTTTAATGTACACAAATTTTTATAATACAGGGTGGGCCATTTATATGGATACACCTAAATAAAATGGGAATGGTTGGTGATATTAACTTCCTGTTTGTGGCACATTAGTATATGGGAGGGGGGAAACTTTTCAAGCTGGGTGTTGACCATGGCGGTCATTTTGAAGTCGGACATTTTGTATCCAACTTTAGTTTTTTCAATGAGAAGAGGGTCATATGACACATCTAACTTATCGAGAATTTCACAAGAAAAGCAATGGTGTGCTTGGTTTTAACATTACTTTATTCTTTCATGAGTTATTTACAAGTTTCTGACCACTTATAAAATGTGTTCAAAGTGCTGCCCGAGCATTCCTAGATGAACAGTTTCCTGGAAAGTGGATTGGTCGTCGTGGGCCAGTTGAATGGCCCCCTAGGTCTCCCCGTCTGACCCCCTTAGACTTTTATCTTTGGGGTCATCTGAAGGCAATTGTCTATGCTGTGAAGATACGAGATGTGCAGCAACTGAAACTACGGATACTGGAAGCATTTCTTCTGCGGTGTTCCTATCAGTGTGTGAAGAGTGGGAGAAGAGGGTTGCATTGACAATCCAACACAATGGGCAGCACTTTGAACACATTTTATAAGTGGTCAGAAACTTGTAAATAACTCATGAAAGAATAAAGTACCATTAAAACCAAGCACACGATTGTTTTTCTTGTGAAATTCTCGATAAGTTTGATGTGTCACATGACCCTCTTCCCATTGAAAAAACTAAAGTTGGATACAAAATGGCCAACTTCAAAATGGCCGCCATGGTCAACACCCAGCTTGAAAAGTTTCCCCCCTCCCATATACTAATGTGCCACAAACAGGAAGTTAATATCACCAACCATTCCCATTTTATTTATGTGCATCCATATAAATGACCCACCCTGTAGTTGGAATGGATAAAAAAATTAGTTCCGCTATAGTATTTTTTTCTTTTTTTATGACAATTACTGTAAAATGAATAAGGGAAATACAGGGAAAGACATTCACTCATCACTAGCTGATAATATTATCCCAGTTGAAATCTGTTTTAAGTTTTTCTACACCCAGCTAAGTATTATGATATTCAATGGAAGGTTTGCGAGTCATATGTCTTATTTAATTTTGTACAGTGAATCCCATTGTTACATTGTACATATTGCATGGGTCAGGAAATACTTTTGTTTAGCTTAGGTGTAAAAGTGTAAAAGAATAAATCCTTTCTCTGTTGTGACAGCAAGCACGCTGCCCTAATTTTGCTTCTTTAGAAGCTGCAGTGACAGTAATGACAATAATGACCAGATAAAGTGAGCATCGCAGATTAAGGGCCTCTATAATTATTGACAGAGTGTAGATCAATAATCCCTACTGCAGTAAAAGAAAAAAACATCTGTGTTTAAAGTGTAGTGTTAACGCTGCCATTTCCTAGATTAATCTGCTAGTTACCCAGCATATAAGTATCTTCTGCTGGAAATCCACCAGTACCAATTATATCCACTAGAAAAGGCAGCACAGTTCTCTCTGAAAATGTTTCAGTCATCTATGATCAATGTAGTTAACCTTACTAACACATTCTCAAGAATTGATATAATTAAATCAAAAGTCCACAGTGGCCAAAACAAATTTTGCTTTTCAATCATTTTCATAGGCGGCACATTGCCTTGGGAAATTCTGGTATTTCAAAGAAAATTAATATAGCGTCATGTACAAATGTAGTGGTTACCAACCTCTTATTAAATCCGTATTAATAGAAAACTTTTCTTATGAAGAATGTTATTTTTCTGTATTAGGGTATACCACATTAAATGACATAGAAAGACATAGTTTTCCATGTGAATATTCAACTGTAGTCATGATCCCTGATGCCCCTACAGTCTCTTGTAGGTTTCCATACAACTAAATATCAGCCACAACGTGCCTGAGCTGTTTCATAGCAACAATCCAAAAATGCACTGGGTGTCAACCCACAAATATGATTATCCCTGTGTATTCTGCTGCTGTCAATAAATCTCCTCCAGGCTGCTTCCTGTAGATCAGGGGTCTCAAACTCGGCCAGGTAAGTGGGCCACATATAGAAAAAATGGGAAGTTGACGGGCCGCATTACTTTCAAATTTGATACAATACAAAATTATTGTTAATCAATTAGTTATTTGAACTACTATAACACTATATTACTATAATAATAATAATAATAATACATTACTATAATAATAATACCGCTAGGTTTAAAATTTGAGTGAATTCGCCACGTGATTATTTCAACAATCCAGTTTTCCAGTTTAAGTGTTGCTAAATGCAGTCCGGCGGCTCAATTAGTAGTGTTTGGCAGACACACATGTCAAGATTGGGCAGCCCCTTATTAGATAGTGCCACAGTGCCCTCTGTGGATGCTGCCATAGTGCCCTCTGTGGATGCTGCCACAGTGCCCTCTGTAGATGCTGCCACAGTGCCCTCTTTAGATGCTGCCATTGTGCCCTCTGTAGATGCTGCCACAGTGCCCTCTGTAGATGCTGCCACAGAGTCCTCTGTAGATGCTGCCTCAGTGCCCTCTGCAGATAATGCCTCAGTGTCCTCTGTAGATAATGCCACAGTGCCCTCTGTAAATAATGCCACAGTGCCCTCTGTAGATAATGCAACACACCCCTAGACAATGCCACAGTGTCCTCTGTAGATGCTGCCACAGTGCTCTCCGTAGATGCTGCCACAGTGCCCTCCGCAGATGCTGCCACAGTGCCCTCTGCAGATGCTGCCACAGTGCCCTCTGCAGATAATGCCACACACACCCCAAGTAGATAGCTCCATTGGGGCTCCCTCTAGGAGTGGAATCCCCAGCCAGAGCGTTGCTGACGCTTTGGCTGGGGATTCCTCTACTGTTGGAGCCCCTGACATCACTGTCCATACACAGTGATGTCAGGGGATTCTCCTGGACCAGAATGTGATATCAGGGGCAACCCCGGAGCCGGAGTCCCGGAGCAGAGCACTAGTATAGGCTCTGCGCCGGAACTCTGGGGAAGCCATTAACATCAGGGTCCATATATGGACAGTGATGTCAGGGGCTTGCCCAGCGCTGGAGTCCCGGAGCAGAGCTGCTTCTAGCACTCTGCCTGGGATTCCAGCTCTGCTCCTGACATCACTGTCCATATATGGACATGGATGTCAGGGGCAACACCAGAGCTGGAGTCCCGGACAGAGCACTAGCAGGCTCTTCCTGGGACTCCAGCTGTGCTCCTGACATCACTGGGACTCCTGCTCTGGGGAAGCCCATGACATCACTGTCGATGTATGGACAGCGATGTCAGAAGATTCCATAGAGTCCCGGAGCAGAGCCTATACTAGCGCTCTGCCTGGGACTCCGGCCTGGGGAGGACCCTGACAACACTGTCTATATGTGGACAGCGATGTCAGAAGATTCCACAGAGTCCCGGAGCAGAGCCTGTACTAGTGCTCTGCCCGGGACTCCACTCTGGGGAAGCCCCAGACATCGCGTGTCCAAACATGGACACCGATGTCAGTGAATTCCACAGAGTCCCAAGGCAGAGCCGATACTAGTCCTCTGCCCGGGACTCCGCTGTGGGGAAGACCCTGACACACTGTCCATATATGGGCAGCGATGTCAGGGAATTCCAGAGTCCCGGAGCAGAGACTATACTAGCGCTCTGCACGGGACTCCGGCTCTGGGGAAGCCCCAGACATCGCTGTTCATTTGTGGACAGTGATGTCAGGGAATTCCAGAGTCCCGGAGCAGAATCTGTACTAGCTGCTCTGTGTCCCGCGGGCCGCAGGTGACAGCCCCAGGGGCTGCATGCGGCCCGCGGGCCGCGTTCTTGAGGCCACTGCTGTAGATGATGTAAGGCTATTGTCAACCAGTAGCCTCTGCCCCTCCATGCAGTGGGCTGGAGTTTGTACACTACCTGTGACATGAATGCTACGGCATAGGCACAGTCTGTAGCCTCTCTTGTGACTTTTCCTTTTCCCTAGAGCTGCATCTGTTCTTCAGAATCCATCTATATAAGTTATAGACTATAGTCTCTGATAGATGTCATCTGGCCAAGTCTATATATAAGGTTTCATAGGCATGACTTAATAGGACATTTAGTTACCAGAGCTACTGTCTGCAGTCAGGACGGCAGAATAAGCTGGAAAAAGCAAATTACAGGTTGCATGGGGAAATAGAAAAACACTATTATATTGTGGGATAGGTTAAGGGCTAGGTGCTATGATTTTCAAGTTTAAGATGGTATTTAACTATTTTAAAGTGTTATTGTGCCATGCATTTTAATCAGGGTCAGATGCACAGGAAAGTCAACTTACGCAAACATCAAAATGGGGACCAATCATGGTGCTTGTTCCTTTTGCCCCAACACCCCATCCTGCTAGGAAGATAGGAGAGTGTGATCCTCAGGCCAGTTCCCCTCCCTTTTTAATCACATGCCTAAGACAATGTTCACTCTTCCGTTAATTCTTTCTCCATCAAGATTTTTTTTTTCCTTAGACAGTCAGAATAGCGTAAGCATACGGAACTTTTCTACCCAGGAAAATAATAACAGAAAACTGACAAACCCATTATAATACAGTGGCAACCATCAGGATAATAATGGATTTGTCATATCCATCATGGATCCAGTAAAAACTCATGACACTAGTGTGAACAGTGCCTTACACATCCATGAGTCTTTTTAAGCACTTGAAGGGACCAAATAGTCTTCATATATTCAACTTTAAACTTGTTATACAGATGTATCCTTCCTTTCCTCTTATCTCAACACATCCTGAAATGTGTGGCGCAAGATAACCAGCGAAAGGGCATAGGGTGTGATTCTATTTTATTCTTTAAGTAGTCTGTAAGGACACTGAGTAGAAAATGGGTTTTTTGGGATGTACAAGCAGGGCTACAAGCAGTAAAAATGTCAAAATAAAAGAAAACATGTAATATTCTTACTTTAAAGGGGTTTTCCAGTACGTAAAAATTGATTGTATATCATCAGGATAGTCCATTAATAGCTGATCGCTTGGGGTCAGACTCCCGGGACCCCCGCCAATGAGCTGTTTTGAAGGGGGTGCAGTGCTCGTACGAGCGCTGCTTCCAATTCGTTTCAACTTGCTCACTGTGAATCGTCGACACAGATATTGCAGCCTTCCCCCATTGAAGTGTGTAACGGCCGCTGTCGTAGACCGCAGACCTCTCATTCTGCCTACGTCTTCCTCCACGGAGATGCCAGCACACACGGCCGTCCTGTCCTGCAGTGACCAATAGGGTGCGCAAGCTCATTCCCGTGCTTAAAGGGCCAGTGCGCGCACATGTTAAGAATTAACTAATTACTTAATTACTCCCAGATAACCCTGGACTATAAAAGGAGCCCTGCCCTTTCACTCCTTGCCTGAGCGTTGTTTGTATTCCTATGTTAGTCTTGCAAATGGTCCCTTAGTCGTATCCTGTTCCCTGTGTTCCTGCTACCTGTATCCCGTGCTGTATTTGTTCCTGTGCCATCTCTAGTGTTGGAGTCGTGTTGTGTCGTCTACAACGCCTGCTGACTTACACCACGTCTGGTGTCATCTGCCATGTTTTGCATCACCTGCCGCCAAGGTCCCATCTGTGCCTAAGCCATTGCTACTGTCTGGACTATTACAGGTACCCTTGTGCTCAGACTTTATATTGACTTGGTACACTGTTGTTTGGCCAGCTGCTACCCATAGTAGGTCCACATACCCACAGATCGTGACAAGGGGAAGCAGCGCTTGTACGAGTGCTGCACCCCTTTCAAAACAGCTGATCGGTGTGGGCCCCAGTCGGGCAATCAGCTATTGATGGTCTATTCTGAGAAAAGGCTATCAATTTTTAGGGACTGAAAAACCCCTTTAATGATTCTGTGCCAATCCCCATCGATCATGCTTAAAAAATTGGTGTAAAGACGTGGACTCCATGTCTCACTTGGACCCCATGTCAACGCTCACCTATAGACTCCCATGTTAAAAAAGTATGGTGCGAGTTTGTTTTGAATTGGTATCATGACAAATTGTGTAACTTAATGCAATTTAAAAAAAAGCTGAGGGTGGACTGTGGACACATCTATATGTCAGTCCGTTCAAATTTTAAACAAGATGAATCACCAACATGGGAGCAGCACAGACTCTATAAGGTAAGTATATCACAGTGTTTTTACTTTGAGAGATTCAGCATTTCTAACCCTATTTGTACTACCTTGAAAACCCCTTTACTTATTTTACAAGAGGGCACCTTTTGTATGTGGCAAGGTCAGCATATGTCCCAGTAAGCATCTTTCACTGACTACAACTGGGGAGCTTTTTGGCAAATATGTTGTCCATTACTGCTCAACAAGATTGATCAGTGATAGACTAGTAACAGGACTACAAAGAGGCTGGCACTATGGGAACTACTATAGTTATTGTCAGTATGGTTATGAAGGTATGATCAGGAGTGGTTTAGAAGATTCTGCAGGGTATTTCAAGGTGGGGCTTATATCTACAAAAATCTATAGTATTAGACTGTGCGCCCAACATTAACCCATTTCCTTTTTTCCGATTTCACTTTCTACCATATTATTAAAAAACTTTTAAAAGTTTGCGTCAAAACAGTTTAACTGGTTGACATTCTAAAAATAGGTATGCAGACATAGAATTAGTAGTATTCAGTTATACTGTAAGTATTTCAACAACAAAAAATGGAAGAAATGAAGGGGAAAGAATAGGGGGATGTGGGATAAGGAAAATCGGAATGTCTATGACATGAAATAACCAGGTAATTAACACATGCTAGAAAGTAACCTGGATAAGGAGTCCAATTCTTTAAACAAAATCCAGGGTGCCCAAATTTTAAGGAATTTATCTGTTTTGTCCTTGTCCTACATATCCTTGTCCTTATCCTACATAGCATGGAGAAACTATCCAACCACTCTCTCAGTGAAGGAGATTTGGTGGATTTCTAGTGGCGTGGTATTTTTAACTGAGCTACTAAAAGAAAGAATCTCAGGAGACCCTTCTTTGAAGAAGAAAGGGATCCGAGAAGCATAGAAAGGAGGCCCATTGCAGGGGACTGGGATATATTGGCAGAGTGTACTTGATTTTATAACTTGTTTTCTGGACATCCAGAAAAGAGCAATTTTCTCACAGCCCCACCAAATAAAGAGTGCTCATCTTAAATTTCCAACATATGTTAGAATATTGGGGGTAAAATGTATCTATAACAGTTAGGGTTCTGTACCATCTGATGAACACTTACGTTTTTCTCCTGTACCTTACAAGAAATGTAAAATGTATGGGTTAGGACAAATGCCTTATTCCATTCCTCTGGGGAGAATGTCTGTTGCAGCTCATCTTCCAATTGAGAGATGCATGGGTCAGGCCAAAATCAGCCCATGGAGCAGCAACACTAGGTGAGGAGTGTCATGATCCGTGGGTATGTGGACCCACTAGGCCACACCGACGTAGCAGCTGGTCAAACAACAGTACTAGTACAAGATTATCTTTGATAGTCCAGACAGTAACGGAAGCTTGGCACAGATGAACTTGCAGACACCAGACATGGTGTATATCAGCAGGTGTGACAGGTGGCACAACCCGACTTCAACGCTCTAAGGCACAGGAACAAACTTAGCATGGGATACATGATACAGGTAGCAGGGCACGGGAACAACGGGAACAGAATAACACTAAGGGACCATTTGCTAAGACTAACATGGGTAAACCAAACAACGCTCAGGCAATGAATGAAAGGCAGAGCCCTTTTTATTGTCCAGGGTGATCATGGGCTAATTACAGATTTTACACGTGTATGTGCACTTTAAGGCTGGACACGCGCGCGCACCCTACGGGAACCAGTGCAGCGATGCGGAAGTGAATGCCGTTGTCTCTCAGGAGGTAGATGCTGCACACACTCATCCATGGCACGGCCTTCGGGGGGCAGGTAAGAACGACGGTCCGTGGCTGTGGAAGTTACAAGGAGGAGGGGATGTTTGTGTGTAGAGACATTCAAAGGGAGTAAGGTCTCTGTAAAGTAACTGTCTTTGGATCAGGTTAATTAAGAAATTAGTTATTTGGGTTAAAGGAACCAAACCCTACAAGACAGAGCACCGGGGAATAAATAGGACATATGCTGCCAGATTGGGTGAGGTGCCTAGCCAGGGAAGCCTTCGGCCCGGAAAAACTTGAGATATGCAGTTCACTTTCTACCTTAGGGAGCAAAAATTCCTGAATCACCCTCGAGTATCACCTGTTTTATTTCAAGGTCAGATGTGTTTTTTTTAAATAGTTTTCATCTTTTAGCTCCAGCCTTTTCACATTGATGATCTTCTTTGTTTCGCATAGTGTAGAAATAAAGTCAATCAATAAATACTGTTGTTTGACCAGCTGCTACGTCGGTGTGGCCCAGTGGGTCCACATACCCACGGATCATGACACTCCTCACCTAGTGTTGCTGCTCCATGGGCTGCTTTTGGCCTGACCCATGCATGTCTCAATTGGAAGATGAGCTGCAACAGACATTTTCCCCAGAGGAATGGAATAAGGCATTTGTCCTAACCCATACATTTTACATTTCTTGTAAGGTACAGGAGAAAAACTTAAGTGTTCATCAGATGGTACAGAACCCTAACTGTTATAGATAAATTTTACCCCCAATGTTCTAACATATGTTGGAAATTTAAGATGAGCACTCTTTATTTGGTGGGGCTGTGAGAAAATTGCTCCTTTCTGGATGTCCAGAAAACAAGTTATAAAATCAAGTACACTCTGCCAATATATCCCAGTCCCCTGCAATGGCCCTCCTTTCTATGCTTCTCGGATCCCTTTCTTCTTCAAAGAAGGGTCTCCTGAGATTCTTTCTTTTAGTAGCTCAGTTAACAATATCACGCCACTAGAAATCCACCTAATCTCCTTCACTGAGGGAATGGTTGGATACTCAGAGGCAGAGCACTACTTAATAGGAAAATAAATATAGCTTACCTTTCATTTCGTAATTTTTACATTACATCTACTTAATGCTATTGAAGATATCGAAGAAAAATGGCAAAATATTATCATATTACATTTTTTACTCGCTTCTTAAAAACTATTACACGCTTCATTTTCACCAACACTGGAGCATAGCCAATTTTCATGCTCGCAATAGCTATGTTCTAATCAAACTATCAAAACACAACATCTTTGCGCAATACAAACATTGACTTTATTTTTTTGTTGCCATGACAAACTGCAATAATTATTCTGCACAAAACAGAATAATCTGTTACACAAATGACTTGTTCGTTCATTTCAATTCAATTTGAGGGTTTTTAGCAATTTTATGTCTTCTTGTTCCAGTTTAGAATTATTGCCTTCAAATAATAATTTTCATATATGCGTGTTTGAAAGTGTTGTCAAACATAAGTTTATTCTATCTTATACTAACATATTTTCTTCTGTAATGTTTACTGAATGTGTTGCTTTATATCTCAGCAGTCTTCCAATAGTTGTACCATGCCATAAGCTAACTGATAATTTTGCTCATAATTAATAAATATAAAATGCATTGTGTCAGTAGATTTATCTCATCCTATACGGCTGGACATGAAAATATTAGTTGACTGAAAAAACCTTTAAAGAAACACTTAAGGAAAAAAATAATACGCTAGTCAGATTTATTAACGTGGTTGTCTGATTTCAACAAATTTGTTATGGCAGGAAGAAGGGGAAGGGGATAAGTGAGCCCTAATCTACCCACCGCCCCCCTGCCTACTTGCAACGACCCGCCCTAGGCGACGGGGTACAACTGGGTGGCGGTCCCTACGCTGACTAAGTGCAAGGGAATACAAACAGGGAACAAGCAAGGGAAGGGGCAGTAGCCCACGGAACACCGTGAGGAAACCAGAGTGGTCAACGAGACAGTCAGAATCAGGATGTCACGAAGTATACGAACGCAGAGCAAGGAGCAGGAAGCAAGCCGGGGTCAGAGCGAAGCAGTATAAGCGGAAGCTGTAGCAAGGCTGAAGCAAGGCAGTAGCAGGCTGGAGCAAGGCTGTAGCAGGGCCAGGAAACCAGGAAGAGTCACAAGCAATGAGGAAGAGAAAACGGCAGGTATAAATGGACAGGGGGCGGAGCTAACTCCGACTGACCAGGCCGCGATAGGCTCTCCCACTCCTGAGTCTGCCACCCTGATTGGTGGGAGCCGGAGTCAGTCTAAGAGGTCCGGCCTCAGGTGTCGATTGATTAATCCTGGGAGTATCCACTGACGTGGTGCCTGGCAGATCCTTTACAAAATTAACCTTATTTTTAGAATAATTAAAAGTCCAAAATACCTTCTGTATTATTTCCTCACGGTTTTACAGATCTCTGCTTGTTGTTATTCAGTAGGAACCTTCATTGTCTTCTTCCAGTGGATACAATTCTGAAACCGGACAACCACTTTAAGGGTATGTGCACACGATAACGTCAATTACGGCTGAAATGACGGAGCTGTTTTCAGGAGAAAACAGCTCCTGCATTTCAGACGTAATTGCTCGTACTCGCGTTTTGCGAGACGTCAATTACGGATGTAATTTGGAGCTGTTCTTCATTGGATTCAATCAAAAACGGCTCAAATTACGTCCCAAGACGTGTCCTGCACTTCTTTGACGAGGCTGTTATTTTACGCGCCGTCTTTTGACAGCGACGCGTAAAATTACAGGTCGTCGGCACAGTGCGTCGGCAAACCCATTGAAATGAATGGGCAGATGTTTGCAGACGTATTCGAGTCTTGTTTTCAGACGTATTTTGAGGCGTAAAACGCCTCCAATACGTCTGAAAATAGGTCGTGTGAACCCAGCCTTATAGTGTCTAAAATAAAGACAGGCAGAAAATGCGCCAAATTAATCATAAGTGTGCACACTGTGCCATAGATTTGGCGCATCTTGATAGACATGTTAGACACTTCACTAACTCTGGATTGACTTATCTTACACGAATATTTTTTGCCAAAATTGTGGCGCGCGTCATTGATAAATTTTGCGCATTTTGAAACTCCATCTAGCCCCACCCCCATTTCTACAGACTTTTGAAGAGTCTAGTAAGGAGGAAAAATCACAAAACAAATCTGGCATATGACACGTAAGCCCGTTTTTTGGCGCAACTTGCATAAAAATTATGACGCATATGCCACAGTAAATCTGCCCCACTATGTTATATCTAGTGCAGGGTCTGAAAGGGTGGAGCGTGACATCTGTCTTTGGTATAAGCAGTCCAGTATGAACATCTGAGTGGAAGGAGAGCACAACACCCTCCCCCGTTTGCTGCATCTTAGGTCACATCGCTTGCTTCGTCTACTTACTGTGTGCTTCTGATAGGCTGCTGAGCATAGGGGGTTGAATCAGGAGCACTTGCCGTTACAGGCAGGAATGGAGTAGATGTTTGCCTTATCATATTTACACCTTGCCTCTTGTGGTGAAGCACCATATCCCTGTGTGACACTACAAGGTTAGGGGGTACCTAACCTTTGACATCTACAAAATTTCTGCAAATCAGATCGGTGAGTGTCCTTCAGTTTCTGAGGATCTGAACCAGAGTTTGAGACAAAGGAGTCCTAATTTTTTTAATATGACACACTGGCTGAATTAAACAAAGGTCAAAGGGAATGCACCTTCACTTGCCGGTAGGGCCAGTAATGACTTTAATCTTTGGTGTTCCTTGAATCCCATGAATTGTGCACCACCGCCCTGCACTAGGCACAATACATAATTAGTTTTTTCTGGTGTGTTCCTTTAAGGGTGTATCCACACGGTGCATTTTTACTGCAATTTGCAGTGGGTTGGCAGTTAGCATGAAAGCTGCATCAAATCGTGATAAAAACGCATGCATTCTTTTGGTACGGCTCTTGGCAAAACTGCTTCGTGTGAATACACGCTAAACGTTTGTAAAACATCAAGAATCTAGAATAAACTAAACAATCTCTGCTGAGACCCTTTATTCAATTTCTTTTGGCAGGAGATTATTGAAGTTTTTAGTAAGTTATCCTACAGATTGAGCAATAAACACCAGGGCTATCCAAGAGTGGCTCTAATAAAGAGAGGTCCTAAATTAGGGGTGCCTCACCCTACAATCATTTTTCTGCTCTCACGTTGCTTTGTGCTAGCTCTATTATATCATTTTATGGATAGGGGGAATCTTTCTATAGTCCAAATCCTTCATTTTCATTAATCTTACGATATACATTGTTGAATTGTGCAGATGTGTTCTTCCAACCCTTTCCTCTTATCTCTACCTATTCTGAGCTGTGTAGCATGATATGACCACCATCACTTACAAGATGTCTACGTGTGACCACCCAGTAGTTGTGAAATGAATTGCAGCCTGTAAATGGTTTTGCTAGCATGTCGCGATATTGTATTGAGTTCCCGTTATGATTATTGAGTAAGAATACATAAGGTAATTCAAGTTTGCTCATCCAAATGTTATTTTTTTTCTGACAAGCCATTTTATGTTGATGTAGCATCATAGTATCATCACAGAAGTTTTTCATGGTTGAAAGCAATTTCTTTTCACTCAAAGTCCTAGACTCCAATGTGAATTGCACATATTTTAGCAGAAGAGGGGTTAAGCTATTGGATCATCCCCACTAAATGATATTGAAGAGCAGATGTGCAGGATCGTAACTTCTCTCCTGATCAGTACAGCTGCATGGGATAGAGGCTAACGAGACTGAAAACGTTGTGTTTTATTTGATTTAAACTCATTTCATTATCTTCATTTACATGCCATCTGCCTCTGAAACTTTAGACTTTTTTCCTGATGAAATCTTTTTAAGATAAGGTAACAACGTGTCACAATATCTGTAAAGCCCAATGTGTAATTTATTGCTGAACTGAATAATGATCTACATGGAAGTCATTGATAATAGAGTGCTTCATTCATTACATTCCAAAGTATTACTGGGTGCCTTTTCTTATAGAATATAATATCGCAAACCCTAAATAAACTTCATTGACAAATAAAATTAAAAAAAAGATCGATTTTTTTTCTCTACATTATAATCCCCCCACTTCACATGGACGTGAATAGTGTTACCTTTTTTACATCAGTATTTCTAAGATATTGTACAATGCATTTACATTGGCTGAGGGCTGTTGCGTAGCAAAAGCTCATGTGACAGAAGGGCATCCACCACTTTTTGATGTAGAAGTAGATAGTATTTTACTTTTTTCTCCTTGTGTGGTGAATTATGCTGCAGCCTCTCCCATAGATTTACATAACTCTTAGGCCTGATTTACACGAGCGTGTGCGTTTTGCGCAGCCGCCATCATTATGACACTCCGTTTGGATGTTTGTAAACAGAAAAGCACGTGGTGCTTGTCTGTTTACATTCGGAGTTTGACAGCTGTTGCGCGAATCACGCAGTTCGCACGGAAGTGATTCCGTGCGGCACGTGTGGTCTTCACGCACCCATTGACTACAATGGGTGCGTGATGCGCGAACAGCGCACAAAGAAAGGACATGTCTTGAGTTTTGCGCAACGCACTCGCGCTGCACAAAATTCACGCACTGTCTGCACTGCCCCATAGCCTAATATAGGTGCGTACGACACGCGTGAAAAGCACGGGCATCGCACGCGCGTATATTACACTCGTGTAAATGATGCCTTAGTAAATATTTAGAGAACTGCTTTACAGACAAGGGAAAAAAAACATGCCTCCTAGGTTGAGAAATTGAAAGACTTTGCGGCTCATGCACATGGTCACATAACATGTGCAACCTCTGAGTTGAGGTTATTGAGTCATAATATGGAACATGACCCATACAAGTGTATGTGCTTCTGTGGTACATGTGCTTATGTCTCTGATTTGTACAGAGGCTCGTGTGCCAATATGTGTCAGTGAGATTTTGCAGAACCCTATTTCCTTGCATTCTATAAATTTGTAGCAGATTTTTGATCCAAACAAATCCACCACATCTAAACATACCCAGAACCATGTGCATGAAGCCTATAGGACAGGGTAAGGAGGCCATACAGTTCTTTAGTACGGAGCCTCCGCATGCTGCTGTTTGATACCAGGAGAGAATATCTACATATGTTCCCAACCTAACAGAGTCTGCAGGACACGAAGGACATAATGCTCCATACTAGGGAGCCATAAGACCCCCTTGCTTTTCCGTACTGGCTCCCTGCACACTGCTCTGCCCTGTGCATGTTCCCTAATGGTATGTTTAGATGTGGCAAATTTGTTAAAATCTACAACAAAAATCTGCAAAAAATTGAGATTGCGATCCTGGAGAATGGGTTTTACAGAACAATATTGTCACATAGCAAAAGTCGAATAACACCATAGCGGAGATAAGTCTGTTTTATCATCAAGGGCCCTGTGGCTGGCATATTTATACGGGTACTTTTCTTATGATAACTACTCTGTGGGCACAGCAATGTGATGTTAATCATTTTATAGTCACTGTTAGTTGTACATTATTATGGGTAATTCTCTGTAGTGGCCCAATGATATGGAAAGGTGTTGCTGTGTTGATGCTGATTATTAAGTCGGCACAAGTACTTCTTGTGAGCACTAATACAGCCCCCACTGTAGATATCGCCATACAGCTCCCACTGTATATAGTGCCACACAGCCCCCCTCCATTGAATATAGTGCCACACAGCCCCCCCTTAGATGATAGTGCCACACACAGACCCCTGTAGATTGTGCCACATACAGCCCCCTGTAGATAGAGCCACAGCCCTCCCACTTGTAAATAGTGCCATACTTCCCCCCTAGTTGATAGTGCCACACAGCCCCTTGTATATAGTGCCACACAGCTCCCCCCATGTGTGTAGTGCCACACAGCCCCCCCTTGTATATAGTGCCACACAGCCCCCCAAGTAGTACAAGGCAATGGCGCATCCGAGAAAGTTGTATCAGCCAGGGGGATGTCAATCAAACATGGAAAGTTGGGTTTGGAGGCAGAACTATGTGACTCTTCAGGATAGTGGCACCGACCCATGACCCTTTAGTAAATACTTAGCATATAGTGTGCACCATTTTAAAAGTTGATTTGATAGATTTTGCTGAATTTGAAAAAAACATACATTTGGAAATATTGTCAGGTCATGTATTACTGCATGGTGGTGGTGCAAGGGGTTAAAACTACCAGACAGGATCCCATTAACTCCTTAATGACCACCCACTGTCTTTGAAAGGCAGGCGGTGCAGGTGCTTCGTCTACAGCGACGTCTTTTGTCGTCGCTGTAGAAGAGGCTGATGAGCGTTCCTGTGAGCGCTCATTCTCTGAGCAGGAGCTGTAACTTATAGCTCCTGATCTCAGAGCAACCTGCTGAATACAGCTAGGGTCGGAAAACATTCGGAACCCAGCTGTTTAACCCTTTGATCGCTGCGGTCAGTGACTGCGGCAAGATCTAAGGGAACTCCCCTCTTTGATCTCATCATCGAAAATACGGTGACAAACACTGAAGAATCCCTCTGTAGTCAGCCCTGGGGACCTACAAAGGACCCAGGGCTGTCTGTTCTGTTTGCCTGCTGTTCGGGCACACTGTGTGCTGCCCTAATAGCAGTCTGGGGCATAGTGACACAGTATGATGTATTAGCATACAGGAGTATGCTAATACATTACAAGTAAAAAATAAAGTTTTAAATAAAGTTATCCCTTAATGGAATTTTTTAAAAAAGTAACAAAAAAAGTAAAAAAAAAGTCATTATTTTGCACAAAATATAATTTATTGCCACTACACTATATAAAAACAAAAAACCTACACATATTAGGTATCTAAACGACCGTAATAACCTGAATAATTAATCTAAGAAGTTATTTAGTGTGAAACATGAACGGGATCAAATATAAACAAGAAAAACTATGCCGAGAATCGCTTTTTCTTAAATTTATGCCGTAAAAATATTTTTTTTCTACCTCCAAGCTATGAAAAAAATAAAATAAAATTCTCCCGCATAAAACAAGGCCTCATGTAGCCACGTCACTTAAAAAAAAAGAAAGTTATGGCTGCTGAAATGCAGAGGTAAAAACTGAAAAATGTAGCTGGTCATTAATTAAGACCTTTTCAGGCCTGGTCATTATGGAGGGCTGATGGACTTGATTTCAATTCATTGTATATTTAACCATATACAATGAATTGAAATCAATTCCATCTGCCCTCCAATTTTGTTATTATAAATATATCCTATACAACTACAGCTCCAGAACTCTCATACTTATATATATATATATATATATATACAGCACCACAACCAAGCTCAGTACATAAATACAGCACTAGAACCAAGTTCTGACGTATATACATCCCCAGAACCAACCTCAGTACATAAATACAACACCAGAACAAAGCTCAGTGCATAAATACAGCACTAGAACAAAGCTCAGTACATATATACAGTACCACAACCAAGCCCCGTACATATAACTAAAGAAAGAAAAATTAGAAATCCAATAACCCAAAAGGTTTTGTGGCCCAAATGCCACACGGTGCCATCTTAGTTAATAAACTATAAACAAACAAAAAAAAACTATCCAGGATATATCAAGCACTTATATGGGTATAAAGATATGCTATAAAAATATAATTTATTTATTAGTAGAAAACGAAGGTGAATTGGCGAACCAATTCCCATGGGTAATACCAAGAATATAGAGAAAATACAATTAAAAAACTACCTGGCCAGGAAATACATTATTTAGAACACAAGGTAACATTTAGTTATATATGAATATAATAACAATACATGAAAATGTAACCAATGGATGTAATAACCGGACGTTGAGAAAATTTCCCACTACTTACAAGTGAAAAGAAATGTTATCACTCAAATAATTGTATCTTCATATATAAAAAATAAATGCAATGCATAAATGAGAAAATACATGTACCACCCTTTCAAGACCAGAAAAACGCAAGCACACTGAACCTGTCAGTAATGCTTGATTATTGAATGAATGGAAGAACCAAGGTGCAACCAGCAGGCTGGAATTAACAATAAGCGTATAAGGAATCCACAATAGATTTCAATATACTCATCTGGTTGTAAAATCGTCAGTCCAGAAACCATCTAGTGTCACTGTCGGAACTTGGTTTAATCTTGTAGCAATATATTTCCATCTTTGATGGAGTTTTCCTGACCCGAAACAAAAACTCCCAATTGTTTAAGGAGTAAATCCCTCCCCTCACTTCTCCTCCGTAACGAAGTGGATCAACTCCGGTGCTCAGAATACAGGTGGGTAAGATTGTAATTACTGCATGCATGCAAGTCCGGTACATCAAGGTATGGAGCCGCGTGTTAATATCTTTTAAGGAATAATTCCCGTTCCTTATCCATGGCAAAGATTTTTTTTCGGGTTCAGGTACAAAGTTTGTAAAGTGAGGGCCAGTAGTTAACAAACCAAGCGTGGTTTGTGGCATGGAGCTACAAACAACTATGCCGGAAGTGGACGGTGTGATGACGTCTCTCACCACCGCGCAAAAAGTCTTACGCGTTTCATCCCAGCTGGAACTTCATCAGAGACAGTGAAACATATTCACAAAAGTACCTATATTTATATCGTAGGCATTTAAATGTACATTGCTTGTTTAAATATCCAAATTAGTTCCATACAAAATAATATTGGGTATAAACATTTAAATTGAATTAGAATAAGTATACAATACACAAACCTTATTGGAGAAAAACAATTATTATTGAAAAGAGGTTTTTTTTTTATCATTTTTTAGTAATTAATATGACCAAAATAATTATTTAAAAATAAGGCACATTATAGTCCTCATTTCTTTACACATAAATTTCTATAAGAATACTAAAATTGTATTCCATTGAATGAGGCATCACTCTCCCAAAGTAAAAATAAAAAATAAATAATAATGAAGAATACAAATAATAATAAATAAATCAAAATAAATAAATAAATAAAATAAAATAACATGAATAATACATTGAAAATAGATAGTAAAAATAATAATAATAATAATAATAATAATAAAATATAAATTAACAAAATTAATTGTAAATAAATATAAAAAAAGAGAGAATGAATAAATGAAATAACTAATAAATCAAATAATGAAAGGTAATAATAAAGTCCCAAGGAAAATTGTATGGAGATATAAAGTTTGTATATATCTAGGTATGGTTGCTTTAGTCCGCCATAGAAGGCAGGGAGCCAGTCAAGGACCTATTATAGTCATTGACCGGGTCCACACCCTCCACAGCGGGACCCACAAACAATACAGAACATTTAATGAAGAGAAAAGGGTACCTCGTGCAGAACTAAGACCCAAGAAAGGACAATTCCAGTCTAATTTAGATTATTTGAACCCAGAAGGGAAATCATTTATCAAATATATATAGGGATAGGGGGATGCAAGACCGCTCGATCGCTGGTATACAGCCAATCCAGCAGATATAGGATCCTCCCACCCATATGCCAATATAATTTCAATAGGGAATTTAATGAACAAATATCTACCTAATTGTAAAGGATCTGCCAGGCACAGCTTCTGTGTATACGCCCATAGGTAATCAGTCTGCACCTGCTTCTATGTCTGTGAGACTGACTCCATCTTCCACCACTCAGGATGGCAGGCTTAGGAGTGGGAGAGCCTAACACAGCCTGGCCAGATGGAGCTAGCTCCCGCCCTCTGTCTATTTATACCTGCCTTTCCTGTTCCTCCTTGCTTGTGGTTCTTCTCGTGTAGTTTCCTGGCCCTGCTGCAGCTTCTGAACTATTTGACCCTGATTCATATTAACCATGGCTTACTGACTACTCTCCTGCTCTGCGTTTGGTACCTCGTACACTCCTGGTTTGACTCGGCTTGTTCACTACTCTCCTGCTCTGCGTTTGGTACCTCGTACACTCCTGGTTTGACTCGGCTCGTTCACCACTCTTGTTGCTCACGGTGTTGCCGTGGGCAACTGCCCCATTTCCCTTAGCTTTGTGTACCCTTGTCTGTTTGTCTGTCGTGCACTTACTGAGCGTAGGGACCGTCGCCCAGTTGTACCCCGTCGCCTAGGGAGGGTCGTTGCAAGTAGGCAGGGACTGAGTGGCGGGTAGATTAGGGCTCACGTGTCTGTTTCCCTACCCCCATCATTACACTAATATTAATTATCATTAACTGCTTTAGAGGGCAGGGAGTAAGTCATGGGCCAAGGATTGACCATCAACCGAGTCCCCACCCTCCAAGGCAGTCCGGATACAAACCACATTTGAAGAAGAGGAATGGTCAAATATAAAGAACAAGAACCCAAATAGTTCAAAGGAACATATTAAACGTAATCTCATTATTTAGACCTCTAGGAGATAAAGTACCTAGAGTATAGATCCACATGGTTTCCTTTTGAAGTAACAATTTATTTTTATTACCTCCCCTCCAATCTTCAGGCAGCTGGTATATCCCTATGAATTGTAAGCCCTTTGTAAATTGTTGGTGATGGGACTTAAAGTGGACTGCCAATGGATTCTTAATTTCTCCATTTCTTATATCTGAAATATGTTCACTAATGCGTTTCTGTAATTCACGTTTTGCTTTGCCGATATACATCTTTCCACAAGGGCATGTGAAGGCATACACCACCATGCTGGAATGGCAGTTGATAAACGAAAAAAATATTATAGTCCTTTTAATGTTCCGAATCAGTAAATATATTTGTTTTAGATACATATTTACAATAGTTGCAGGATCCACACTTGTACATCCCCTTAGGGCGACTATTTAACCAGGATTCATGTTCTTGTGTTTTCCTCTTAAATTCTGAATTAACTAAAAGATCTTTTAATGTCGGTGCTTTTTTTGGGAGCATACTAGGAGATTCTCCTACTATAGACCCAATTATTTTATCCAAAGTCAAATGTGAACAATTTTTGACCATAAGGTTACGAAGTAAGTCCCAGTGAGAACCATATCTGGAAATAAATCTAACTCTATCATCAGTCTTTGGGTCATTCTTTCTATTCAAGGTATCCTCCCTATTTATTCTTAGGGCCTTGTTGTAGCCATATTTAATGGATTTTTTACCCCCTCTTTTGGAACCATTCAGATAGATTCATAGCCTCTTCTTTAAAGTCCTTAAAGCTGGTACAGTTTCTACGAATTCGAAGGAACTGTCCAAGTGGGATTCCCTTTATTTGCGAAAAGTGATGATGGCTACTGGCATGTAGCAAAGTATTGCCTGCCGTTGGTTTCTTAAAAGTGGAGGTAATCAACCTGTTGTTTTGTTTATGGATTTTAAGATCCAGGAAGCTGATTGTATTTTCACTGTATGTAAAAGTTAGATGTATATTTAAATTATTACAATTTAACTCAGTAATAAAGCTCTCCAAGGTATCAAGTGTCCCTCTCCAACAAAGTAATATATCATCCATGTATCTTAGCCAGCTAGCTGCATACCTCTTGAAGAATGGATGAGTGTAGACTAGGAATTCCTCCCACCAACCCATATGTAGACAGGCATAGGAGGGTGAACAAGAAGCTCCCATCGCCGTTCCCCGTACCTGACGATAATATTTCCCATCAAAATAGAAAAAGTTATGATTTAGAACAAATTCCAACAATTCTAGAATGAACTCATTCTGGTGGGCCCAATCGACACCCCTTTTCTACAAGAAATATGCAGCAGCTCTAAGTCCAGCTTCATGTGGAATTGATGTGTAAAGAGACTCTACATCCAGACCAACCAAAAGGAAATCTCCTTCAATAGTCAAATGATCGATCTTTCTAAGAAGATCATCAGTGTCCAAAACAAAAGAGGGGAGATTACGGACAAAAGGTTGTAACTTTGCATCAACATACTTGCCAAGGTGATCAGTAGGGCTCTCACAGCCTGAAATAATAGGCCTTCCTGGTGGACATTGTTCATTCTTGTGTAAATTGTGGGGGTACGTGGCTCTCTAACCGCTAAGAAATTAAACTACTTTTTATTAATCAAACCCTCATCAAGGGCGAAAATAAGTTTTTTATTCAAAACTCGTTTTATATCATCAATTGGATTTTCATGTAGGGAACAATAACTTGTAGATTTAAGATGTTTTTGGATCTCGTCGACATAGTATTCCTCCCTGAGGAGGACAACATTGCCACCTTTATCACTGGGTTTAATGATCATATTTTTTCATTTCTGTAGATCTTTCAAAGATCTCCGTTCCTCTCTGGTGAGGTTGTCCACACTCAGGAAGGAAGTCCAGTCAACTGATAAAGGCCTGAGTGTATTTGTTCAAATAGAAGTTAGGCATAGTACTACTTTTTATTTTACAAAGATTGGTCAATTCTGGTACCAAGGGACTGTTCTCAATTTCTAGGTTCTGGGTTTCAACTATGTGTCCCTCCCTCCAAAGATCTTCCAAGTCAGCCAAAGTCCCCATATCTAATGAGGTCAAATCTATGTCCTTTGCCATTCCTTCACATATCTCCCTCCTATCCTCGTCCCATAATCTTAGAAGTATCTTTCTTACAAATAGATATAAATCCTTACATATAGCCCACACCTGTAGAAAGTGCCCTACATATAGCCCCTCTGTAGATAGTGCCCCACAGGTAACCCACCCCTGTATATAGTGTCTCACATATAGCCCATCCCTAAAGATAGTGCCCTACAATAACTCCCCCTATAGATAGTGCTGCACATATAGCCCACCCCTGTAGATAGTGCCCTACATATAGCTCCCCCTGTATATAGTGCTCCACATCCCCACATATAGACCCCCCCATGTAGATAGAGCCCCCACTATAGATAATGCCACTCACAGTTTTAGTAGAAAAACATTTTTTTTTTTGCTTACTCACCCTGATCCCATTCCCACGCCGTTCGGTGGCAATGCAGACCTGCTCTCTTTTGAGCATGTCTGCTGGAGCTGAACGACGCAAGCGGCGCATCGTTGAAAGGCGCTGATTGGCCGGGCAAGTCATTTTGCCCCGACAATCAGCGTCATTGTAAGGTGCTGAAAGGACGGGCACAGACGGGCACAGAATGCTATAGACGCAGGTACAATTACTGCAAGAGGGGGTGGTTGTTGCTAACACTGGGGCCACCTCTGGTTCTAGCGACACCACCGGGCATGAGAGGGCCTTTGCCGCCCAGCCCATAAATGATAGAGGCTCGGGGGCGCGGGCCCCGTAGTAGCATCGCTACCGATGTAGCAGCCACAACGGCTGCTAGCGGCGCCACCGGGCATATGGGGGGGAAGTGTTGGCGGGTGTCACGGGCCCCCTCATGCTGCGGGCCCCGTAGCAGCCGATACGGCTGCTATAGCGGTTGTTACGCCACTGTATACCAAATATTATAGAGAATCATGTATGCCTGTACATTCATGAACCTATACAGCACATGAAAACATCAGTCCACCTTTAAACACTATTTTGAAGTTTATAAATAGATATAATAAATATAAAATGTTGAGTAACTACATAAATGCATTGCATTACTCATCTTTTTATAAACCTTTTTATGACACCATGTATCATAGCCAATATTTGCATTCACAATTCTGCTATGCTATTTGAGACAATCACGCTTGTTAACCACTTCGCGCACCTAGAAGTGCTATTACGTCCTGGTGAAGATGTTTGAAGTGCGCTCACGCGCTGATCGCGCTCCATATGCTGTGGGTGTCAGTTGTATTTTACAGTGGACACCCGGGACTAACAGCCAGGAGCAGCAATCGCGCAGTTCCTGGCTGTTTAACCCCTCAAATGCTGTGGTTAATCGTGACCGCAGCATCTGAGGCGTTGAAAAGAGGGGGCGGCCCTCCTCAGATCGGGAGGTGACGACGGTTGTCATGGCAGCCCTGGGGCCTAATGAAGGCCCCCAAGGCTGCCTTTACTCTGCTCAGGGCTTAAAGAAGCCTGTAAAAATTACAATATACTGCAGTATGTTAGTATTGCAGTGTATTGTATCAGCAATCTAATGATGGCTGGTTCAAGTCCCCTAGGGGGGCTAATAAAGTGTGTAAAAAAGTGAAAAAAAGTTTTTAGTACTAAAAAAAAAAAAATATTAAACGTTAAAAAAAAACCTTTTCCCATTTCTCCCCTAAAGTAATCTAAAAAATAAAAAAAGTTAACAAAATTGGTATCACTGCATCCGTAAAAGTCTTAACTATTACAATATAGCATTATTTAACGTGCACAGTGAATGGCGTAAAAAAAATGTAAAAACACCAAAATCACTGTTTTTTTGGTCAACTTAGCTCTAAAAAATGTTATAAAAAGTGATCAAAAAGTTATACGTACCAAAAAAATGGTACTGATAAAACCTACAGCTCGTCCCGCAAAATAAGCCCTCAAACCGCTCAATCGTTAAAAATATAAAAAAGTTATGGCTCTCAGAATGTTGCGACACAAAACATTTTCTTTTTTAACAAAAAGTTTTTTATCAATAAAAGTAGTAAAAAATAAAAAACCTATTTAAATTTGGTATCACCGTAATCGTATTGAGCCACAGAAGAAAGATAAGTTGTCGTTTTTACCGCATGGTGAAAGCCGTAAAAACGAAACCCAAAAAACGGAGAATCTCAGTTTTTTCCAACTACAGCCCGCAAATATTTTTTTTTGTTCAGTTTCCCAGTACATTATATGGAACTTTAAATGGTATCAAAAGAAACTACAACTCCTCCTGTGAAAAAATAAACCCTCACACCACTCTATTGATGGAAAAATAAAAAAGTTAGGGCTCTTGGAATGTGGGGAGTGATAAACGAAAATGAAAAACAAAAAAAAGGCTCAGTCCCGAAGGGGTTAAAAAAATAGGATATGCCATCCCTTCTTGATTGATGGGGTCCACCTAACATGATTCCCACTAATCTTCAGAATGAAAGGGCCGCAGCGACAGTTACAACAGCCATATCAGTACAAGTGGGCATGCCCCTTTAACCATGACTCACAACCATCCCATTTTTCTCAGGATTGTCCCATGAAATGGGTCTTAAAGGTGGCTGGTACTTTCTAATAAAAAAAAATTTGAGTTTCTGGAAAATTTGTGGGCATTCTTGGGTAGATCGGAAGCAGGGTTTAAAGTGTCCCATTGGCTTTTATTCAAATGTTGGGAGGTATGCTTTAATAGATATCCATAGCATACATCCCTAAGAGATTTACTGAGAACCTATATGTAGTTAAAGCTTTAGACTAGGGCAACAGGGCGACTTGTGGCCGCACGTCATAAGATCGCAATGTTGTATTGCAACGAATGATAGTGAATGTGGTAATGATATCCTTACTGTACATCCCTAGGAACTTAGCTGAGAATCTAGATGTAGTAGGAGATTTAGATTAAGGCTACAAGATGACTTGCGGCCACGTGTCATAAGATCACAATGTCGCATTGCTACATCGCAACTCATGATAGTCAATGTGGTCACTTTGCGATCCACAAATTACACCGTCTGCCAGATGACAACAATCGTAACCTGCTGGATTTCAGCCCGACCACAACATTTACTATTATTAGTTGTGATTTTAGCAGCGCAACATTAAGATCTTATGTCATGCGCCCGCATGTAGCCTTATACTGAACAGTGGTGGAATTACATTAAAAACGTGGTGGAAAAATTAATACTTCTCTAATAATAGAATAACTTCTATGGAAAAGTGTAATAAGCATTCTCTGTGACATGTATAGCGGTCACGGTACCGGGATGGGGAAGAGAGGAGCTGTCCCCATCACCTATTGTCAATGATGTGATGCTGTGTTATCTTGTCCAGCTTTATAACAGAGGTGTTATATCTCTGATGATAATGAGGTGATTTCTAAGCCTGCACCTAGGTGTACACAGCACAAGCTAAAAAGTGATACCTAAGGCTTCGTTCACATCTGCGTCAGAGCTCCATACTGGCGGAACCCTTAATTCTATGATGGGATTGCTTTATTTTATGAACATTATAATCAACATAATATCAATTAAAAGTTAAATTACATGTATCCCAAAATGATACCTAAAAATCTACAACTTGGCCTTCTTATAAACCAAAAAAAAGTTACGGCTGATGGAAAGCAAAAGCAAAAAAAATGATGTGATCCAAATTGTCTGTTTAGACACCAGGAGAAAGTGGTGTAAACATGTACAAGGAGCAGACTCAGATCAAGTTGTTTGCTTTGCATTTGATTTGGTGAAAAGCCAAGTCTTGTGTCATAAATGATTCCCATGGAACACGCTGATATAAACCAGTAGTAACAGTTTCCAGAAGCTGCTCTTCAGCGTATTTCACATTTTCAGGGATGTTTTCTGAATGTGCTACACACACAATCTATATCTTTTTTTAATTAGACTTTGCCTCTTTCAATGCACTAAAGTCTCCAGTTGGACAGTAGATTTAGGGGGTGGCAAACTGAGCAATTGGCAATTCGGAAATAATTATTATTTAGCTGTGTATGATGGTATTGTTTGGGAATTAAATTGCAGTATTATTTGGGAAAGGTATAGCAGTATCGTGTGGGCACTTAAATCGAGTATTATTTGTAACTGCCTATTACTATGAATACAATATAGTGGTATTATGTGGACTGTATATGGTAGTATTATTTGGCCTGTCCTGTTTATGCAGTATTATTTAGACATGAAATATGATGAAAATCTGTTTTATTTATCTGGCTGGAACTTGCAGAAATCCATTCACTGGCTGCAGAAACATCTCAATTCAGATGAATGTAACTGATTTTCAGTCGCAGGAATTTTTGCAACAAAAGCTGCTGCATGTGACTGCACTCCGAGGAAACAGTCTGATTCAAATCTAAATAAGCATACAACAAACACCTTCACAATTGGACAAGATGCAAAGAATGTTGTTGCTCAGGCAAGGTGCGACAATTTAGGCTGGGTTCCCACAGTGCAGATTTTGCATGCGTTTTTTTTAGACAAAACCAGAATTCGATCGATATCGCAGCGGACTTGCCACCGATTTCAGTTTTTGCATCGCAAATGCTAAAACCCGCAGTGAAATACCGCTTCTTCTCCGCAATGGAAAGAGCATGCTGTGGAGGGAAAAATCTAAATTAATTAAAGTAATTTTCTGCAACTTCTGAACTGACTTTTCTAAAAATGTATAGAAAGAAATGAAAAAAAACGGCCGCTGGAGAATTCCACTGCGGACTGTCCGCAGCGGAATTCCACAGCAGTCTGAACGTGCCCTAAGGGTACGAACACACACAGCGTAAACACTGCAGATTTTTCGCAAAGGGTTTATTGCGGAAAATCCGTAGCGTATTAGGCCATGTACAGACGTGGCGGAATTTTTTCCGCTGCAAATGTTGGTGCAGATTTGGGGCAATTAGGCTGGGTTCACACGTGGCGGAATTTCACTTGAATTCCGCTGCGGACACTCCGCAGCGTTAATCTGCAGCGGAGCCGTTTCTCCATTGACTTCCACTTAAATTTAGAAGTGTTCGTTTAGACGATGCGTAAAATTCCGCTGCGGAGCATAGGCTGCGGGGCGGAATTTGGTGTCCGCAGCATGCTCTGTCTGTTGCGGAGCAGTGGTGGACTGGTTGCGGACTCATGGCGGAATTTCTCCATTGACTTCAATGGAGATTCTAAATTCCGCAATGAAGTCCGCAGCTGTCATGCACATGTTATGTGTGCTGCGGATGCGTCTTGCTTTTTTGACATGACATTTCTTCATTCTGGCTGGACCTATGTATTTCTAGGTCTACAGCCAGACTGAGGAAGTCAATGGGGCTCCCGGAATTACGGGAGCGTTGCTAGGAGACGTCAGAAAATAGTCACTGTCCAGGGTGCTGAAAGAGTTAAGCGATCGGCAGTAACTGTTTCTGCCCCCTGGACAGTGACTACCGATCCCAATATACAGCAACCTGTAAAAAAAATAGAAGTTCATACTTACCGAGAACTCCCTGCTTCTGTCTCCAGTCCAGCTTCCCAGGATGACGTTTCAGTCTAAGTGACGGCTGCAGCCAATCACAGGCTGCAGCGGTCACATGGACTGCCGCGTCATCCAGGGAGGTAGGGCTGGATGCCGAAAAAGGGACGCTTCACCAAGACAACGGCCGGTAAGTATGAAATTCGTTTACTTTCACTTGGGAAAGTGCTGTCCCTTCTCTCTATCCTGCACTGATACAGAGAAGGGAAGCACTTTTACCGCAGTCCGCAACAGCTAGTCCGCATCAATTTACTGCACATTTTGGGCAGATCCGCAGCCGTAATCCGCAACCCGGATTAGGTGCGCCATTGACGCGGACAGTTGCGGAGGAAATCCGCCACGTGGGGGCATGCCCTAACACAACGAATCTGCACCAACATTTGCATATTTGGCAGGTAATTCAGACGTTGCAGATGTCACAGCGGACTTGCCACAGATTTCAGTTTTTGCATTTCAAAGGCTGAAATCCGCAGTGAAATTCTCCGCAATATAATGTGCATGCTGAGGAGGGAAAAATTCTGCACCGCAGCCTAAATTCTGCAGAGTTATTTTCCGCAACATCTGAACTTTTTCCTAAAAATGTATAGAAACAAATGTAAAAAAACGACTTCTGCAGAATTCCACTGCGGACTGACCGCAGCGGAATTCACCAGCAATTCTGCCACGTCTGAATGTGCCCTAACAGTAGTAGCAGCGTGGGTGGGATTTCAACAAACCTCATCCCCACACTGCGGAAAATTGCGTCCGAAAAAAACACACATAAATTGACTTGCGGTGCAGTTTCTTCAACCACAGCATGTCAATTAATGCTCGGAATCACAGCTCTTCTGTTTCGGGTTTTCCCATTGAATTCAATGGGGTGCTTAAACCCGCAACAGAGTGGTGTGTGTTGCAATATTTGCAGCGCAATCACAGCGACTCTGCGGAAAAAAATCACAAGAAAGAATAAGAACTAAGAAAGTACGGTTGAAAAAAGACACATGTCCATCAAGTTCAACCAAGGGATGCGAAAAGGGGAGGGAAAAATTTCTACACATAGGAGCTAATATTTTTTAGTTCTATGAAATAATCTAAGCCTTTTTTAAAGACATCTACTGTCCCTGCTGTGACCAGCTCCTGCGGTAGGCTATTCCATAGATTCACAGTTCTCAAAGTAAAGAAGGCTTGTCGCCTCTGCAGGTTGAACCTTTTTTTCTCCAGACAGAGGAAGTGCCCCCTTGCTTTTGAGGAGGTTTTACATGGGACAGGATTTCACCATATTTTTTGTATATGCCATTCATATATTTATATAAGTTAATCGTGTCCCCCCTTAGTCGTCTCTTTTCAGGGCTAAATAGGTTTAGTTCTTTTAATCTTTCCTCATAACTTAGATTCTCTATGCCCCTTATTAGCTTCGTTGCTCTACACAGTGTATCCGCCCTGGTAGCCACAGGGAATTTCACCCGAAAAACCGAACCAAACAGTGGTGCAGGTTTCGGGCTGGATGTCCGCTGTGGTAATCCTGCAGAAAAAAAAAAGTTTAGACTTACTTAGGCGTAACCCGGACTTCTAGGAAGATGGAATCGCAGCGTTTCCGTTGTACAAGACGCAACACATAGCTCTTTTTTTGCGGGTTTTATATTCCCATTTAATTCCATGGGGAAAACCTGCAACAGTAGAGCAGCGATCCCGCACTATAAATTGACATGCTGTGACTTAAAAATACACACCGCAATCTCATCCACACTGCTGCTACTGTACCACGCTGCAGATTTTCCGCAATTAAATCCATTGCGGAAAATCTGCAGGGTTTCCGACTAGTGTGATCCTTTGGGCCGGGTTCACAGGTAGCATAAATACTGCACATTATCTGCAACTAATTTTATTGTGAAACAGCCAGAACTGTAAAATAGAAGACCTCATAGAGCTACATTGATTAAAAAAGAGTTATGGCTCTTGGTTTGCAGTAAGGCAAAAAAAAAATCTAATCTAATCCTGAAGGGTAAAATTGCCTGGTCCTTTGTGATTTCACACATAGCTTTTTTTTTTTTACATTAATGCATATTAAAAACGCCACCAAGATTGGAAAAACGTAATAAAAAATGCTTGAAATTCATGTAGTTTTTTTACAAGCAAAAAATAAACGCAGTAAAGAAAATTGGATGTGATGGAGGTCAAACACCTATATGTAATCACCTGTATCTGCTGCTTTATCGATAGAGTATATGCTGGTCTAAACTAAAGCCTGCATTCTGCTATTAAATCTCTTGCATTTAAAGGGAATAGCAATATAATAATAATTATATTTCAGGGAACTGCCATTTATCTATTTCTTCTATAAATTTAGGTATAATATTTCACTAAAATATCTGTCTACTTGATTAGGTTGTAGCAAAATCCACAGGATAGGTGATAATCAGGGGCGTAGCAAAGGAAAGACTGGGCCCCATAGCAAACTTTTATCAGCCCCCCCCCCCTCCCCTGGGTGTTACCCACCCCCCCCCCTTGTAGATAGTGCCTCCCTGTAGATTCTGCCACACAGCGCCCCAATGTAGATAGCGCCATACAGCCCCCTGTAGATAGTGTCACACACAGCCCCCTGTAGATAGTGCCATACAGCCCCCCTGTAGATAGCACCATTCAGCCCCCACATAGATAGCGCCATACAGACCTCCTGTAGATAGTGCTATACAGCCCCAACCTCCCAAAAAAAAAAAAAAACAGCCTGTAGCCTATGGGTACCACAAAACACATGGATCCCCTATACACAGGATAGGGGATCCATGTGCGATCGCTGGGGGTTCTCCCGCTGGCTTCCGGGTCTGTCTCTGGAAGCCCAATAAAAATGAAAGGAGCGCCGGCCACACATCCACAGGATGGGGGAAACATGTGCGATCGCTGGGGGTCTGACCACTGGGACCACCAGTGATAAGGAAAACAGGGGACCGAAAGTCCCACGAAGTACTCCTTGGACTTCTGTGTCCGGCAGCTCAATAAAAATTAAAGGAGTGCTGGCCACGCATGCGCACAAGCGTGACCAGCGCTCCTTTCATTTCTACGGAGATGCCGAACATGGACCCCGGAAGTCAAAGGTTTCTCATGGAGCACTTCAGGGGAATTTTGGTCCCCCGTTATCCTTATCGCTGGGGGTCCCAGCGGTCGGACCCCCAGTGATCACACATGTATCCCCCACCCTGTGGATGGGGGATACATGTGTTTTGTGGGACAACCACCTTTAATGGCAGACCAGGGAGATACCTACCTGCTCTGCCGTAGTGTTCAGTGGCGTCGCATACAGGCTGCTAGCGGAGCCTCCGGCCATGGGGGACCCGTGCCAGCAGGCGCTACGGGCTCCTTCATGCCGCAGGCTCCGTAGCTGCCTCTATGACTTCTACAGCGGTACTTACGCCACTGGACAAATGTATTAAAATGGTGCACATCTCTTAATAAATTTAAAGCATTTTGAAGTCTATAGCTGCCAGAAATTCTATGAGCATGCACAGATTTGCACCATTTTAACATTGTTTTCTTAATAAATATGGCCTAAGCTAAGTCTCCTTGGTGACCATGCTATCTTTTCTCGTCACTTTCCAAATTTGGTTAAGGGGGGATTCACACGAACGTGTATTCGGTCCGTGCGGGCCGCGTGGTTTTCAAGCGCCACGCACAGACCAATACAAGTCTATGGGGCAGTACAGCAGTACAGTACAGCTGTGCAAAAAGCGCGACATGTTCAATATCTCCGCGTATTTCGCGCATCACGCACCCATTGAAGTCAATGGGTGCGTGAAAACCACGCAGGTCGCACGGAAGCACTTCCATGCGAACCGACTGAAACAGCGCACCAGCTATCAAAAGGATGAATGTAACCAGAAAAGCACCACGTGCTTTTCTGTTTCCAAACATCCAAATGGAGAGTCTTTGAGATGAGCGAACCCGGACAATCGAACCGAACTTCACCGGGTTCGGCAGAACTCGTTTTGGCCGAACCCGGCAAAAAAATTTCCGGTACGCGACGTCAGGAGATAGTCACTGTCCAGGGTGCTGAAAGAGTTAAACTGTTTCAGCACCATGGACAGTGACTACCGATCCCAATAAACATGAACCTGTAAAAAAAAACCAAGTTCTGACTTACCGATAACTCCCGGCTTCTTCCTCCAGTCTGACCTCCCGGGATGACAATTCAGTCCAAGTGACAGCTCCAGCCAATCACAGGCCAAGCACAGGCTGCAGCGGTCACATGGACTGCCGCGTCATCCAGGGAGGTGGGGCCCAATGTCAAGAGAGGCGCGTCACCAAGGACGCGTCACCAAGGACGCGTCACCAAGGCAACGGCCGGGAAGTTCTCGGTAAGTACGAACTTTTTCTTTTTTTTTAACAGGTTGCTGTATATTGTGTTCGGTATTCACTGTCGAGGGTGCTGAAAGAGTTACTACCGATCAGTTAGCTCTTTCAGCACCTTGGACAGTGACGGGCGTCGACTAGCCTCATCTCTATGATGGCGGCTGCGCGAAAATCACGCAGCCGCGCATCATACACGGATGACACACGCAGCTGTCAAATGGTTTTTGCGAGCGCAAAACGCTGCGTTGTTTGCGCGCGCAAAAACGCAACGTTTGTCTGAATCTGCCCTAATGGTGATAAAAGCCATTGATTTTAACATAATTTTATCGCACGTCAACGTTTGCAAAAACTGACAAAGTGCTCTGTAAATGTGGGCCATTTTCTCAAAAGGAAGAATTCACATCAACCACATTTTGATCTTAGTTTGTAAATAATGTTTTCCTTCAAACACAAAAAAAGAAGAAAAGACTCAGACAAGGTAAAGAATGTTAAATAATGTGGTTTATTATAGTGTATGTGTTTGTGTGAAGTTTATTATAGTGTATGTGTGTAGTATATTATATTGTATGTGTGAAGTATAGTGTATGTGTAGTTACCTCCCAACACTCACGAAGAGCGGACTGCAACACGCAGGGCAGGAAAAAACCCCAGTGGAGGAAACCTGCAAGGAATCCATGGCTGCTGTACTACCCTTCCTCTAGGCATACTAAGGCTATGTTCACACGGAGTATTTTGGGGGAGGAATATCTGCCTCAAAGCTCCAAACGGAATTTTGAGGCAGATATTCCTCCCCCAAAATACTCCGTGTGAATAGCAATTATCGCGCCGTTTTTCGCCCGCGGCCATTGAGCGCCGCGGGCATAAAACACGCTTTCTCCTGCCTCCCATTGAAGTCAATGGGAGGTCGGACGCGGAAGCGCCCGAAGATAGGGCATGTCGCTTCTTTTTCCCGCGAGGCAGTTTTACTGCTCGCGGGAAAAAGACGCCGACGCCTCCCATTGAAATCAATGGGAGGCGTTCTCGGGCCGTTTCTGCCGAGTTTTGCGACGCGGTTTCCGCGTCAATAAACTCGGCAAAAGACCCCGTGTGAACATAGCCTAAGGGAGGTAAATGCTATAAAATGTTTGTAAAGTGAAGGTGTATGTGAGTACCTAGAGTGAATGCATGTGACTAGCTACTGTGATTGTAAGTGTGTGTTTTTGTCTAGTGATTATATGTTTGTACAGTAATTGAATGTGAGTGTGGTGGGGTTCTCAGAGTGTTATAATGTACCGTATCTATATGTGTGTGATTATATATACATATCTCCCAAACATCGTGGATTCCCGCGGGACAATCCAGGATTCTGGGCGGTGTCCCGCTGTCCAAGGCAGCCGGTGGTATGCCCTGTTTTTAACTGCATCTGCGTCCTCAGGACGCAGATACAGTTGAATCCAATGGTGAAGCAGGGAGCTCCCTGCTTCACCATTCACTATGTGACGCCGTCAGTGAGCGACTCAGCACAGACAGACGCAATGCAGTGACGTCATCACGCCTGACGTGCCGAGCCACTAGTAGCACAGAGCGGAGGAGCAAAGGGATCTCGTACCCCTGTCATAGCAACAGGGTAGGTAAATATATATTATTTATTAGGCACTATTGGGGCATTACGCTGTATGGGGGCAGCTGTGGGGGCATTATATTGTATGGGGCAGATGTGGGGACATTATACTGTATGGGCGAAATCTATGTGGCATTATACTATATAGGGGCATCTGTGGGGGCATTACACTGTATGGGGCACCTGTGTGAGCATTATACTGTATGGGGCATCTATGGAGGCACTATACTGTATGATGGCAGCTATGGAGGCTTTATACTGTGTGAGGACAGCTTTTTGGCATTATATTGTGTTTGAGGCGCTATGGGCATTATACTGTGTTCGGGGGCACTAAAAAGGTATTACAGTGTGTAAAGGCCACTATGGGGGAATTATAGTGTGTGCCCCCCGCATCTATGTGGTCATTATACTGTGTGGGGGGTTCTATGGGGGCACTATACTGTGGGAGGCACTATGGGCATTATACTGTGTGGGGGGCACTATAAAGGCATTAGAATGTGTAAAGGCCACTATGGGGGCATTATAGTGTGTGGGGGCAATATGGGACATTATAATTTGGGGGGCATCTCTGTGGTCATTATACTGTGTGTGGGGTTCTATGGGGGCACTATACTGTAGGGAGGCACTATGGAAACATGATACTGATACATGATATTGTGCGGGCTGAAATGGGTGTGTATGGGCAGGAATTGGGCTGGATTAGAGGTGTGGATACAGGATACAACTCCTTCTCCTTGTTTTGGTCTTCATCCATATCTTCTAGTTGTTCTCCATGTACGTCCGGCAGCTTTGGTCCCCATCATTGCAGCAGTATATCTAAGAAATTAATAGAAATCATAGGAGAAAAAGTTTATTAACATGTTCATTATAGGAATGAACATATCTTCTACGTGAACTCATTAACAAGTAAAAATTAGTTCCCACATTTTGGCATTGGTTTTTAGATGTTTTATTAATTGGCTGCACGATTATGCTGGTCATACCTCGGTTGTTCCCGCAGTACTGCGCAGACGTTAACATCCATCTAATTCTTTTGCAGAAAAAAATGCGGAATTATCGGGAAAATTGTGCGGTCATTTAACAAGCTATTTGAAAATACTACCCACAGCATGGGCGTGTTTTATCTGCATGGAGAACGTATCCTGAGGCAGTGTATTTTACATTATAAAGCATATTGTTCGATAATCCACCAATTTTTGACATTCTAATAGACATGTTCATATGTCTAGTACTTGAAACCCTTCAAACTTTTTACTTACCAGAGATGTTTATGAATTTGCTGTTCCGGGTTCCTCCTTTGTGTCTGTCTGGGAAAGAATGTTTTTCAGTCACTTCCCCCTTGCATGGATGGAGATTGGTGTTACAGAGGTGGCAGGGTAGGGGGCTGATGCATGGGCCTTTGATGCTGAGCTCTTCATCATCCCTTCTGAACAGGCGTATGGCCCAGCTGTGATGGGTTTTTCTCTCCCTCTTCCATGCCCAATGGTCAGGGTCTTGTGCCATGATTTAGAATTAAACAGTATATAAATTATTAGAATCACTGCAGACTTATAAAGACGCACTTCCGCAAATAGCTTCTCGTGCTCCCCGTTTGTAAATATAATGGCACACCTGACACTATGGTTAAAAATAATTACTGAGCGCTTCATCTTCTATTTGTGGGAGTTCTTCTTTAATCAAAGTTTTATAGTTTCCCTGTTTTATGTTACTAACCAAAGCACAGGTGGCCCGGTCCACCCAAGCTCTAAATGTCATCTGGATGAGCAACTGGTTGCGTAAGTGAAGTAGCTGTTCCTTCTGTAAAGTCCATTTCCATCCTCAGGGCCCAGGGGTAGATCTCTCGTTGAAACGGTATGTCCTCTTCAAATTGGTTGGCTAAAAACCTGGAAGGAAGAAAAAGTAAACCAAATAAATTATAGAACATGTCAGAAGAGAAAGCAGAATGGAAAGAACCAACTGCTGATATCATTGGTAGTAATATTACAATGTACAGAATTCAATATTTATGATGATGATGATGATGATGATGGTAATAACAACAGTAGCAGAAGCTGTAGCATTGGTTTACTATATTTTTTACAACACAGCATTTCAAGATTCTACTTAAGAGTTCAGGACGGGAAACAGGATATCGGTCACACCCTAGTGTAAGAAAATTGTATAGTACCCTTCCATGTGCTCGACATGTGTATATACTGTGTGTGTGTATATATATATATGTATATATATATATATATATATATATATATATATATATATAGTCCAGAGATAGATGAACACAGCACTCCAATGGTTCCAGAAAATCAGGCCATGTGCTCGTTACCTGGGGGTGAATCAATTCCCCAAAATACAATAGAAAAAGAAAGGTTCCTGTTGAACCGAAACGTTGCTGTGTTGAGGTGAATAAATCCACTCTGCTTTCATCTACTCTGAAGTCCTGGTGCCGTTACTGTGTTCTATGCCTTTTTCAATATATATATATATATATATATATATATATATATATATATATATATATATATATATATATATAAATAATAAAGGAAACTCACAGACATGGAAAGAAATATGTTCTATATTCCTCAGTACGCAGTCCTGCTCTTCTAGAGTGCATGAGGACCAGTGCAGTATATCTACGGGCCTGTTCCACCCGCAGAAGCCCCTTATTTAAATATGATGGATTCTCTTCAAGCTGGAAAATGTTCTGTTCTTTTCCTCAATACAATAATACCTTGTCCGAAATCCTAAGGCAACTGTCCCTTGCTAGAAATAACTTGATGTGTTTGTCTTCTACAAAAAAAAGCAGAAACAGTATTATTTTATAACAATTAAATTATTACAATCTTACATTTAAAGAGAATGTGTCATCAGACAGACCCCTTTAATAAAGAGCATCTACAAGTATCTATAGATTAAACCAGAAAAAGAAACAAGTCACGACCAGATAGTAGAAAAAATACAAAAAATACTTTATTAAACTCAATTAGGCACAAACACATAGACAAAACTATACAAGATAAAATCACATAAACCCTCGTAAAAAGATGGAATCAGAACATGAAAGCAGCGTAGCCCCCCAGATAGTAATCCGGTCAAAGGATCGCCCAGAATGCTAAAGTGCATAAATTATCCATTTTAAGCAGGTGCTAGGTATGGTACGATTGCACAGATTGATACATGGACATGGATAACTGGAAGTGCAATCACAAAAAGTATATAACGTATAAACGGCAGTATACCTACACCTACAGAGTACAGGAGTAACCAGGAGATCAAAGCCGGAGGGGACCGCTGCTGGACCCGACGCACGTTTCGCTGATGCTTCGTCAACCCGGCCGATGATTGGCAGCTTTATCTTTATTACTGTGCATAAGGAGAAATATGTCAGTCATCAGGGTGGGGGCAGTTGTAGCGGCTGCTCGTGAAAATGCAGGAATCCTTCCTTCCAGCGCTTGCACCACACTGCAACATTCAAAACATATCATCCTTGGAGCAGGAAGAGTGACCGGATCTGTATCTTAACAGTATCATTCCTGAAGAACATTGGGGTAGATTTAATATTACTGGCACATGGTACAAATGGTCCGCCAGTCTCTTCACCCTGGCAGCATGCACAATATTCATCAGCAGGGCCTATTCCATGTTGATGAATCTGTCGTAAAATAATGCCAGGTCCAACCTGGCATTGGTTTTTAACACATTTTTAGTAGGAAGCATGTCAGAAACTTCTACCAACATATATTTTTATACCATATTAATTGAAGTAATAATTAATTTCATGTGATAAAATATGATACTATGTGTCTGGTTGGAACCATTGGAAGGTGCATTGTGTCTTACCAAGGAGTCTGAAAAAAGCTGCCCGCTCTTCTGGCAGCAGGATAAGGTCGCGCGTCCTCTTCTTGCTCTCGCCCTCGATGGCAGATGCTGAACTGTGATCGTAGAGAGAGATATTTTACAATATTAGGTCTTCTGTACACAGCCATATTAAGAATCCATACAAGTCTGAGTTTTAAGGAACCGTAATATAGCAGCCATGAAAGTTCATGGGCCAATACTGTACCTCGCTCTGTGTATGATTTCATGAGATGATATATGGAGTTTTTGTCTTATGGTTTATATGTATTTAGGGCTAATTCACACTAGCAGTTATTTTGCAGTATGTCATTTTATTACTGATACATTTTGGCAGCAGTTTGTGGTGACTGATCCATAATGATCAAGTGTTTTAACTACAGTACATAATCTGCTGTTTTTATCTAAAACATACTGCAAAACATATTTAGTGTGAACAATTTATTATCAACAGATGGACACATTCATCCTCATGGGTGAATTTGATAGAAGTTTTGTGCTGTAAATATTATAAAATATATGTAGTGATGGTTTGTAATGTTCAGTATGGATTTGGTAGTGTAAGTTCATCAAGTATGGTGACTGCAGTGATGTAGACTCTTACGACTCCTCCTCATAAAGGGGAATGAGCTCTCTCTTTCGCTTCCTCATGGTCGCTTCTCCTCTTCTTCCTGGGAACCTAAACCCCTTCCCGACATTTGACGTATCCATACGGCAAAGTCGGGTAGGGGAAGTATGGAATGGGCTCACGGAGTGAACCCGCTCCATGCGATGACGGTGTCGGCTGTTTTTTACAGCTGACACTTCAGAGTAACTAGCGGCATCGCGCTTGAGCATGATCCCACTCGTTTAACTCGTTAAATGCTGCGGTCAATAGCGACCGCAGCATATTAATCGTTAGAAAGAGGGGGTGACCCCCTCTAACAGCTCATCGCGCCCCCCGCAATGCAATCTCGTGGGGGGCAATGGTTGCTATGGCTGCCTGGGGGCCTAATGAAGGCCCCAAGGTCCGTAATCTTTGTGCACCTATTAAGCCCTGCCTCCGAATATTTGCCTGTCAGAATAACGATGTACTGCAATACATTAGTATTGCACTATATCGTGCAAGTGATCTAACGAAAAAGTAAAAATTAGTTAAATAAAGTTTGTTTTTTTTATGTAAAAAAAAATAAAAGTAAAAAAAAAAACCCTTTTCCCATTTTCCACCTAGAGCATAGTAAAAAAAAAACATAATTGGTATCGCCGCGTCCGTAAAAGTCTGAACTATTACAGTATATCATTATTTAACCCGCACAGTGAACGCCGTAAAAAAAATCTCTATTTTTTGGTCACCTCATCTCCCACAAAAAATGAAATAAAAAGTGATCAAAACGTCTGGTATCTGGTATCTGTGATGATATTTCTGCAAACTAGCAGTGTATAGCAAATACAACTAGCAAGGGCATTATACGGCTGTGGCACCCTGGCACTGAATTGTTTAGCTTTTATAAAGTCTCTATCCAAACTGAAAATGGAACAGGATGTTGCTCCATTGACTTGTATGGTGGACTTTGTCATACATCAGATGATTAAAAAAATCACATTCCTAGTCGGCCATCCAGTTATGCAAATGATAAAAGACAAACAAATTGTACTTTTCACATTCACTGCGAATCTCAAACTTTAATTTTCATTTACACAAAGCATATTTTGCTGTAGTGGAAGCATGGAAAGGGTTATTCATTTTAGCAACATAAAGTAACAGTGGAGTGCTCAGAGTGGTCATAATGCCTGTTCAGCTTCAAAGGGGCCTACAAGGAAAGTTAACATGTCCGTAGAAGGCTGGGGCATAACTAGGAAAAACTGGGCCTCACAGCAAACTTTTGACAGAGCCCCCCCCCCCCCCGGGTGCCACACAACCCCGCCCCCTTGTAGATAGTGCCTCCCTGTAGATTCTGCCACACAGTGCCCCCTGTAGATAGCGCCATACAGCCACCCTGTAGATATCGTCATACAGCCCCCCCGTAGATAGCGCCATACAGCCCCCTGTAGATAGCACCATACAGCCCCCTCCCTGTAGATATCAGCATACAGTCCCCTCCCTGTAGATAGCGGCATACAGCCCCATCCTGTTAGATAGCGCCATACAGCCCCCTCCCTGTAGATAGCGGCATACAGCCCCCCTGTAGATAGCGCCATACAGCCCCCCCTGTAGATAGCGCCATACAGCCCACTCCCTTTAGATAGCGCCATACAGCCCCCCTGTAGATAGCACCATACAGCCCCCTCCCTGTAGATAGTGGCATACAGCCCCCCTTTAGATAGCGCCATACAGCCCCCTCCCGTAGATAGCGCCATACAGCCCCCTCCAGTAGAAAGCGCCATACAGCCCCCTCCCTGTAGATAGTGCCATATAGCCCCCCCTGTAGATAGTGCCATACAGCCCCCCCTGTATATATATACACACACATACACACATATATACATACACATGAGGCTTGCATACATATACATATATATATACACACACACACAGGAGGCATGTATAAATATATAGACACACATATACACCCCCCCCCCACACACACACACACACACATATATATAAACACACACCCACACACACACACAGGAGGCATGTATACATATATATATATATATATATATACACACACACACATATATATACACACACAGGAGGCATGTATATATATATATATATATATATACACACACACAAACACACATGCACACACACAGGAGGCATGTATACACACACACACACACACACACACACACACACACACATATATATATACACACACTGGATGCATGTATACATATATAAACACACACAAACATACATACATACATACCCACACACACAGTACAGACACACACATAGAAAAACATACACAGAGACATATATACACATATATGGACACACACATACTGGAACATATACACACAGACATATGTACACAGAGAGGAACGTACCATCTCCCCTTGCTGCACAGGTGTCTTGCAGGATGGGCTGTGGGTGGAGCTTCCTCCTCTATCTATCGATAGGGGATACATGTGTTTTGTGGGTTACCTCCCTGTTCTGCCGTAGTGCCCAGTGGTGTCGCTACCGCTGTATCAGCCATAACGACTGCTAGGGAGCCTCCGGTTATGTGTGGGCCTGTGTGGGCGGGCAGCACGGGCCCCCTGATGCCACGGGCCCCGTAGCAGCCACTATGGCTGCTACAGCGGTAGTTATGCCACTGGTGATGATATTCTGATAGCTGAGAGCTCCACTGCTGGGACCCCCACCGATCATGAGAGTGGGGATTCTGAACTCCCTGTTCCTTCTCACTGCTCGACCGTAGTGAGGTGGAAATTGAATGGAGCGGTAATAGAGCATGCACGCTGCGCTCCCTTGTCTAGGGGAATGACAGAAACAGCCGAGTACAGTTCCGTCATTGTCATAGACTTTGAATGGAGCTGCGGGCGCATTCTCGACTATCGCAGGAAGCAGGAGTTTTAATGGAGCGGCGGTCAAGCATGGGGGGTTGGCACCTACATTTTTATGATTGGTGGGGGCTCCAGTGGTTGGGCCCCCAGTGATCAGAAAATTATTACCTGTCCTGGGGATAATTTTTGATTCCGAAAATACCTCTTTAACTGAAGGCTGCATGCACAGAGCCTGCATGAAGGCATACAAGTCCCTGCAGCTCCGTACTACAGAACAGTAGGTGCTTCATGTGCTGTTGTATAATGTACTGGGGAAGAAAATCTCGGTAATATGACATCCGATGGAGTATGGCACAATAGATTTTCTGTCGGATTCATATGAAATTTGACAGGAAAATACTATATAAATTTCTCTATGAAATTGGAGGCATATGTAGGTACAGTAGGGCCCTGTGGTTTTCTATGGATGCTGTATCACAGCTCCATACAACTCACAGGTAGTACAGAGCCATGATGCAGTAGTGTGCATGTACTCGGCAAATAATTTGATAATAGAGAAACCCTGTAGAAGAAATAATTTGCAAATAATGTCATGGACTGTTCAATAATTGCAATTATACTAGCTTATTACCATGGGAGCCCAAGTTCCTGCTATGGACTAACATCCATTAGTCTACATTACCTACAGTATTTGTACTATAGTTACGTGAACAATGCATCTTCCTTAAAGTGGTATTTGTAATAAATCTTTATTAAAGGAGTTCTATACTAATGTACATATGTTACAAAGTGTCAGATCGTCAAGTGCTAATACTTTGTAATATACAATGGCCCACATTTATAAATAAATGCATTTTTTTGCGGCAGTGTATATAGATAGGTAGCGAGATTTATGCCTACTTTATTAACATGCCTCTCTATGAGAAGCCATCTATTTATGCCTGCCTTTTATTTTCTTTCACCATTTGATAAATGTAGCATAATCTACGTCTCCTGCAGGATCACACCCACTTTTCTCCTCAATTCTGTCAAAACGTCAAAGTTTACACCAAATACTGATGTATACAGACTTATAAACGTAGGCCAATGTGTTCAAATTCTACCTCTGGAAGCAGCAAAAGATGTCGAGGGGAGCAAGGAGCGATCATAGCGGCTTTAGGCCTCGTGAGTCACCGCATGGACAGGCCTAGTTCTATTGAGTTCTAATGAAGCCTGCTCGTACATGCGGCGTCTCACGAGGAGAAACCTGCAGCCATTCTATCAACTCTCTGCTCCCCCGTACATCTTGTACATGCTGCCAGAGGCAGAATATTATCACAATAAATATTACAAATTGTTTGTACTGGATGTGCTGAAATTTGTAAAATATCTATATGTTTTAGATGCTAAACAGATTGATCAATAAGTCAGTGAAATCTCATGTATGAAACCTGACGTGTGTCCATAGAAACAAAACTTTATAGTTATCTCTTTCATTATGGTTAAGAAAATTAAAGGGATTTTCCAGGAATATACATTCATGGTCTTCCCTTATGATAGGCCATCAATTTGTGATTAGTGGGAGTCTGCCTACGCAGATCAGCAGAATGGGCTGATCCCCCGCCATTAAAGTATACTCCCGAAATACTCTTATTAGGCCTCCTTCACACAGGGTTTTTGTCTAGCATTTCAAACTGCATTATAAAATGCATGTAAAAGTGCCAATGTTCTTTAACCCCTTCTCGACATCCGCCGTATATATACACGTTGCACGTCGAAATTGAGCCCACTCCATAGAACGAGCGTGTCGACTGTATCTTATAGCTAACACTCAAGTATAACGAGTGGGATTCCGTTTGTTCAACCCCTTAAATGTTGCGGTCAATAGCGACCGCAGCATTTAATTGGTTAGAAACAGGGGGGCGGTCCCTATTAATATTGCAACAGGCACCGCAACATGATCTCGGGGGGCCCTCAGGTCTGTCATATTTGAATTCCTATAAAACGTTTCCTCCGGCAGAGCTTCATAGGAGAGTGTCAGTATAACGATATATTGCAATACAGTATTGCAGTATATCATGCAAGCGATATCAACACTTTTTTTAAATATGTCTAAAAAAATATTAAAAGTTAAAAAAAAAAACTTTTTCCTATTTTACCCCAAGCACATCGTAAAAAAAAAATAATTAACATAACTGGTATCGCCACATCCGTAAAAGTCCGAACTATTACAATATATCACTATTTAGTCCGCATGGTAGATGCTATGGAAAATAAAAAATTAAAATGCTAGAATTGCTGTTTTTTGGTGACTTCATATCACACAAGAAATTGAATAAAAAGTGATCTTAATGTCTCATCTAGCCCAAAATGGTACCAATTGAAACTATAGCTCGCCCCACAAAAAAGAAGCTCTCCTACTGCTCAATCGACGTAAATAAAAGTTTTAGCGACATAAAAGGTTAGGAATATGACAAGAAAACTCAAATTTTATTTTTAACAATCCGACTTTTCCTTGTAAAAGTAGCAAAACAAAAACAAACATATACATTTGGTATCGCTGTAATTGTATTGACCCGCAGAATAAGGTTACAATGGTGTTTTCACCGCATGGTGAATGTTGTAAAAACTAAACTCCCCAAAAGATTGAGGAATCACTGTTTTTTTTCCTAATCCACCCCACAAATATTTTTTTTCCAGTTTCTCACTTTATTATATGGTACCATAAATGGTGGCTTAAAAATATACAACTCGTCCCACAAAAAAAAAAAAAAAAAAGCCCTCATATAGCTATTTTTATGGCAAAATAAAAATTTATGTTCTTGGTTGAACTTGATGGACATGTGTCTTTTTTCAGCCGTACTAACTATGTAACTATGTAACTATGTTATGGCTTTTGGAAGGTGGGGAAGGTGTTTTTACACGCTCTTTGGCCGGATTCACACGAGCGTGTGCGTTTTGCTCGCGCAAAAAATGTGGTGTTTTGCGCGTGCCAAAGGTCTGCAAAAGGTCTGCAAAAGGTCTGTGTGTCATCAGCATATGATGCGTGGCTGCGTGATTTTCGCGCAGCCACCATCATTATGACACTGTTTTTATGTTTGTAAACAGAAAAGCACGTGGTGCTTTTCTGTTTTCATTCATAGTTTTGACTACTGTAACGCGCATCACGCGCGGCACACGGAAGTGCGTCCGTGTGCCGTGCGCTGTTTTCACGCACCCATTGACTTCAATGGATGCGTGATGCGCGAAAAACGGCCAAATATAGGACATGTCGTGAGATTTACGCAGCGGACATACGCTGCGTGAAAATCACTGACAGTCTGAACGGCCACATTGACTAACATCATGCGCGTAGCACGGACGTATTATACGTTCGTCTGAATAAGCCCTTAGGTGGTGTTTTTTGTAGCATGCATTTTTTTCTATAGAGAAGCCTAAGGGGAAAACGGCAGAAAAAAAGCCAAACCCAGATCTTGTTGCATTTAAAAAAAACAAAAAACACGCCACTGAACCTAAAAACACCACAAACCGATTTGGGTAAAAATGCTGTGTGTGAACTTAGCATAAAGGTAAACTCAGTGGTTAGAACCATTGCCTTGCAGCGCTGGAGTCCAGGGTTCAAATCCAACCAAGGATGACATCTGCAGGGAGTTTGTATGTTCTATCTGTGTTTTCATGGTAAAACATACAGATAGGGAATTTAGAGTGTGAACCCCAATGGGGACAGTAAGTGAGGTCCTCTGTACAGCATTGTGGAATATGTTGGCACTATACAAGTAACAGAAATAGAATCTGGTTGATATGAGCAGCAAGGCAATTTTAAGGAATTTTCGATAAATAATTATAATTTATTGTACACACTTTCTTTATTTTATTGGCATGTGTGTGAAAGATAAAAAACGACTCTTTACCCAGATATTTATCCAGTGTATTAAATCTTTCCTTTGACATACTCTTGCAGAATAGATAGAAAGGAGATGAAGACAGCGAAATTTCCGCTATAATCATCATAATCTGTTTAGAATGATCGGTACGGCCGTAACTAAATAGCACATGTTACATATGGATGAACGGGAGGGAGGTCACCATGGATAAAACGTATTTCAAATTTAAAGCTAAGTGAGTCACATTAGGATGGGATTAATAAAGTGATCCGTAGCCGTCCCTCGATGGCACTGAGCTAGCCTTTTCTTTTGATTGCATTTCTGCTTAACCTAGCTAGATTTCCCTTTCAATAATACAGATGTCCTCTACTATTTGCGGGGATTAAATGATGGGAGGGCAAGATATAGCATACAACTTTAAACAGCAAATTTCTCTGCTTTCCTCTCCCTGTGCAGTCTTGCTATGATAACATCAGCTCTTCAAAAGAAGCCAGAAATTAAATTTTTTTGGAATGGCTTATTGCTTTTTCAATTCCCGTGTACGACTAATTCAAAAACGGTTACTGATATGTTTGTTATCCTGATGCAGAGTTTAGGAAAAAAAAAGTCCTTGCAACTTACCCATATTGAACGTACACAGTGGTAACAACCCGATTATAAATGAACAGATCCATCAGAGCTCTGCTCATTGAGTTGCATTAGGAAGTGTTCCAAGTTTTCAATTGCAAAGTGTTCTCTTTGAATATTAATACCATCTCTCCGGTGAATGCATTCAAGGCTAAGTTCCAAAACTTGATACGAATTTCAATAAACATGTAAATAAAAGTTTACAAAGTTTATTACAGTTATTGAATCTATTCTAATGCCTGAATTTGATAAATGGGTAGTGTTTTGATTGATTTGTGCAAAATGGACAGATTTATTTGGATTGTTATTTTTGTAGTATCTTTTTGAGAGATATCTGTAAATGGTATGGGGGCAAAAAACGATGAAGTAAGTACAGTATTAGATAAGGTTATAAAGTGTTTGGAAGGGGGCACATTTAAAGTGTAAATGTCATAGATCATTCAGAGATGACATAATCACAAACAACTGGAGTCGGAGAATAAGGCTATGTTCACACAGGGTGTATACGCTGCAAAAATGTACACAGCGTATTTGTTCTAGACACCGCAGGGAATTTCGGCCGAAAAACCGCACCAAATTGTGGTGCAGTTTTTGGCCAGAATGTCCGCTGCCGAAAATGTCAGGTAAAAAAAAAAAAAAAAAGCTCATGCTTACCCGTAGCCATGGCGACGTGTCCAACTGACGTCCTGCAGCCCGGCCTCCTGGGATGATGTTTCATCCCATGTGACCGCTGCAGCCTGTGAAACAGAGAGTAAGTATAATCGCAGCTTTTCAGCTGCAAAAATTTGATGCAGGTTTTACTTCCCCATTGAACTCAATAGCGAAAACCCACAACAGAAAACCAGCGATTCAGCACCATAAATTCACATGCTGCGGATTTTAAAAAAAAGCACCGCAGGTAAATTTATGAACGTTTTTTTGGCTTATTTTTTTTATGCAGTGCATAGATGAGATTTGCTCAAATCTCATCCGCTTTGCTGCTACTGTAATACGCTGCAGATTTTCCGAAATCCGTTGCGGAATTCTGCAGTATTTATTCTATGTGTGTACCCGGCCTAAGGGTATATTCAAATGCAGCAGATTTGTTGCAGAAATTTCTGAGTCTCATTCATCTGAATGGGGTTTGCAGGAATCCATGCACATGCTGCAGAAACAACCCCATTAAGTTGTCTAGGACAGATTTTCAGTCACAGACATTTCTGTATTTAATCTGCCATATTTGAAGATAACCCTGATAGCCATAGACTAACGCTGGGCATACACCTCAGTTGTTGGCCAAACGATCACTGACCCCAGGCGGTTGTTGGAGAACTACAAGGTATATCTAACGGTCCGGTGCCAATGTTTTTGACACTCTCTTAAATATTGTGTTCAGCAACAGCTGGTACCATTATCATATATTCCTCCGCAGGTATATCTGTTGTTGGGGGATATGGCCCACACCACAATGACACTGGTACAGAACATTAGTATTAGTAAATCTTAGAGAAAAGAAAGGGGAAGGGAGGAAACCTCCAGCTCACCAGTCCTGCGTCCTGCACTCTGCCATGAGTAAGAACACAGTTAGTGTTTGAAACGCGTAGACTTTTGCACTCATCTTGAAACCACCTCGATACTTCGTCTCTTTACATTTTATTCATATTTCTATGTCAATAAAAGTGGGAACATTGATCCCTTTTTAAATCATCAAACAGCGCTGGATCAAATCTTCTTTTTCTCCATATTAGTAAATCTTATCCAGTGTGTGGCAGATATTGCCCACTTCAAATTCCATATTTTGAGAGAACCAGATGTGTAACATTAACCAGTTCAACCTCAGATACATAAATGTCAGCATGGGCTGTGAGGAGAAGACATGCCTGTCAGGAGTGTAATGTTCCCCTCAGGCAACCATGGTTACTGGAACTGTCAGACCATTCAGATAGTTTTGCTCTGGATGGTGAAAATCACACACGTGATCCTACATGTTACCTTTCTCTTTGTGAGCAAATATAGCTAATGTCTGTTCACTTTTACTGATACAGTGCCTTGTTATGCCAGCCAAAGTTTATTGTATTATTCCATATTTACAGTATATTATATTACAATAGACAACTAATAACTGATGGTATATCAGTCCATTTTAAATCTATAACAAATATGGTCAATATGAAGGAACATTCCAGGGCAAACATATACACTGTGTTATGGCTAGTGCCGAGGACAGTAGATGACTCAAAGATTGAAAAAAATAACCCCAAAGATTAAAGTCATGCACCGCCCTTTCAGTCTAGGTATAACTCAGTTCATCAGTTTTTTCCTGGAGTTTTCCTTTAAAAGGAATATTGAACATGATTTCAGATATGTGATAAACTTATTATAGAGCAAGAAGAATTGAGCAGATTGATATTTAGATTTGTGGCAAAAGATTCAGTTTAGCTTGTAATTTATTTATTTAAATTACTGTTCATTTTGGGCTTGGGAGTCCAGTGGGTGGTCCTATCAGTGATTAACATCCTTCCCTGTATAAGTGGACATATAGAGATAGCTTCCAATCACTGAATAGGACCACCCACTGGACTCCTAAGCCCAGAATGAGCAGGAATTTAAACAAATAATTGACAGGTTATCCTGTATCTGTTCCCAAAAAAACGATAGCTCAATCTGCTCAGTTCCTCCTGCTCTATAACATGCTGCCCACAGATTTACTAGCATGGTTAACGTGACAGGTTTTCCTTAGGTTAGTACATTATTTTGGTAGAGAAAACTAAGGCCTCATTCACACGGCAGGGTTTCCCGGCCGGGTGCCGGCCGTTCATAAATCGGCCGGCACCCGGCTGCATTAGGAATGATAGACCCCTAATGGGGCTATTCACACGACCGATTTTTTGACAGCTGGGAAATCCGGCCGTCAAAAAATAGGACATGCTCTATCTTCGCCCGGGCACCCGGCCGCCCGGCTCCCATAGAAGTCTATGGGGCCGGGTATTACACGGCCATCACCGGAATGTGTTCCGAGTGATGGCCGGGTTTCCCGGCGCTTGCGCTCTATCTCCTCCTCCTCACAGCGCAGAGTGCATGTGAGGAGGAGGAGTTGATGCCATTCTGACGAATGGCATCGCTGTACACTGTGTGGCAGGGCCGGGGTGTACAGCAGGTGGAAGGGAGCGCTGTGCTGGCTCCCTTCCCCTGCTTGTTAAAAGCACCCTGGCCCGGCGACACCTTCGATGGCGCCGCTAGTAGCAGCAGCTGCTGCTGCTGCTGCGGCTGCTACTACTGCAGCGATGCCACTATAGCAGAGCAGGGAGGTATCTCCCCGCTCTGCTATGTGCTAGCCGCACTTTAGCTCCTTGAAGGAGCGGAATCCCCGTGTTTTCGGGGATTCCGCTCCTGGACAGAGCGCTTGATGTCTCTGTCCATATCTGGGCAGTGACATCAGGGGAAACTCCTGAAGCGGAATCCCCGAACACATGGAGATTCCCCTTCAGGAGTTGCCGCTGATGTCACTGTCCGGATCTGCCCGGCCCGGCACGGATGCAAACCGGCCGGGCAAAATGGGCGATTTTACCGGCCGACAATCGGGCTCGGGAACGACCCAGTCGTGTGAATCCCGCCTAATGAGAAAAAAAACGTTCTCCTGGGGAGAGAACCTCGCAGAGTGATTTAACATTAGTCAAAAAGTAATATGTTAGCTGGAGTTAAAATGGAGTTAAAAATTGTAGTTAAAATGGATTGGAAAGGTGACAGTTAATGAAGGCTGCCTAGTCTAGCATCACATTCATTACTATTGTAAATGATGGGTTTATGTGTTACTATGTCATTGGAATTACTTCAAATAATTTACAAGAGTACATACTGACAGGGTTAGGTTACCAAATGCTAATTTGATTTATATGTAATAGGCAATAGACTTTAACCTCAGACATAGGCAAAACAAAACTTTAGTACAGATTGCATTCAAATATAACTCTAATTGTTTTCTAAGAAAGCCTTAGAGAATTCTGACTGCAGATTTTCTATTAACCCATAATTAGAAATAGACAATTTTATGACAGTTGAGTCTGCTGTCCCATAAGTAGAATATTGGCAGCCTGCATTATGCTAGTGCTCTTAAGTCCACCTCTGTTCTGCTCTATTATTAGAGAGGTACTGCACATAAAGAGAGCAAATCTATGAATGGAAATATGTTGCTATGAATGCAATTCACTACTATATACAGTATGTGTAAGTTCACCTTTGGTGAACCAAACGTGAGTCTACATTATAAGTTTTAAATGTTAATGAAACAGGGGTGCCTAAAATAATCTTTAATAGTATAATAAAATAAAAAGGGGTTGTTCACTTTTGATCCATTTTTGTTAGAAAAATATCTGATAACAGGTGTCTCATTGCTGGAAACCCAACGATCAGCTGTAATCTGCTGGTGAGCTTGGCAGCAGGTGTTTAATATTCCTTCAGCTCCAACACAGTTGAAATTTAGCATTACATGATGGGCATCAAAATGAAGGGGCTTTCTGTTTAATGCACGGACTTACTAAGTCCTCCAAAGTGAAAGACACTCTTTGCAAATGCTCTTTGTTCAATACTAATTGATGGAAGCTACAAATGAGGGATTCTCCTCTATTAACTTAGAATAACCTTATACCATATATGAAAGTCAGTTTTTTTAAACCAAACTGTTCCTTTAACTTAAGTGTGGTACTTTAATAACAAGCCAAACATGTTCATTTTTATACAGGTACAGGAATTTAAATAAGGTTGTGACTATTACACTAACTGACTATGATGGCTATTATGTAGCTTCTCTTAGGAGAGTGAGTACGATGTTCCAATAATTGTATATTTTTTTCTTTTAATATGAAATGTTATTTGGAGTACAGATCCCCAGGAGGGAGCTCAGCAAAATATGTAACTCTCCAGTTCTTACTTCAATACTAACCACAAGCTGCAAACACAATCCTATAACAGAAAAGAGATGAGAATGGATTGTGTATAGCGGATGTATTCCTAGCAATGACCTAATTCATACAAATGGACAGCAACAGATGTGTTACGCCAGACAAACCAGTGGGATTAGCAGGATTTTGCTTGGAAAGAGCCATTGCTGTGTAGGTATAAGATATAAGATTAATAACCAATAACAGGCAGCTTTTATTTGGGAGACATTTTCTATACAAAACATAGGAGATGCACTGAATAGTTATTAGAAGTAAGTCATAATGCATAATATTACAAGAGCATTAAAAATATTATATATTGATACATTATACATTAAAATGCCATTAATATCTATGTATTATTCATTTTCTACTTTTGTCACGTCCTGAATATGTGAAAATGTACGTCTCCAGCGTTTGGCTGATGAGCATATTTCCTATAAGAGTATGTTCACACGGCAACGCCAAATACATCTGAAATTACGGAGCTGTTTTCAGGCGAAAACAGCTCCTGAATTTCAGACGTTTTGCCAAGTGCACGCATTTTTTGCGGCGTCCATTACAGACGTAATTGGAGCTGTTTTTCAATGGAGTCAATGAAAAGCGTCTCAAATTACGTCCCAAGAAGTGACATGCACTTCTTTGAGGCGGGCGTCTTTTTACGTGCCGTCTTTTGACAGCGACGAGTAAAATTACACCTCGTCTGCACAAAACACTGTAAGACCGATTGAATTCAATGGGCAGATGTTTGCAGACGGTTTGGAGCCGTTTTTTCAGGCGTAATTCGAGGCGTAAAACGCCTGAATTACGTCCGTAATTAGGGTGTGTGAACATTCCCTTAGAGAGCTGTATTTCCTTAATATAAGACAACGGAGGCAGACTAGGGATTTGTCTTAAAGTATTTTTAGCCTATCTTGTCTTGTATGGGGAAAAATATGGCTCCATAAAAGGATATTCGCCTGTTGCGGAAACGTAGGCAAAGCACAATTTGACCGATTTTCTCATCTCTACTCTTAACCTCTTGATTCGCACAACACATTTTTAAAATTCCCAGTTTTCATATTCCCCGTGGAAAACCACAATACCCCGGAACAGTGAGAGCCACAGTACCCTCATAACAGTGCTAGTCATGGACCCTAAAAGAGGTGCCAAGTGTTGTCTAATAAAAACAAAGGAAGATAATGCCATGCTCAGGAGCAGAACAAGGAACATATCTAAAAATTAATAATCCATGTGGGGACACAAATTGATATGGAAAAGTAAAGTGTCAATGTCAACCAGGTTTTCACAGAATCGAGCATTTAAACATTCTAAAGGGTTCTTAGGACCTGTTGGTTATTTTTCTTTCCCTTTGGAGACATAGTAAAACAAAAGAAAATTGTAAATAACCTACAGTTGGTACTCTAAGCTATGTAGTCATATTACAAAAATATGCAATAATCTTGATCTCTTGTATAGTCAATAATGGCATAAAGTCATCAACGACTACTGTATATAGTCAGTTAGGTAGTAACCCACACAGCAGGTCTGCACTGTAATCCAGGTAGCACTATGCTATTTACAGGCTACTATAAACATTTACATAAAGGGTATGCCCAGACGTGGCGGAGTTCTGCATACACTGTGTTGCAGATTCTGTTGTGGCTTTGCCTAAAATGGGCATTAAATTGATGCAGACTAGCCATTGTGTATTGAGGGGAAGAGGGCTTCCCTTCTCTCTATCAGTGCAGGATAGAGAGAAGGGACAGCCCTTTCCCTAGGAAAAGTAAAAAGAAATTCATACTTACCCGGCCGTTGTCCATCCCTCTTTCACCATCCAGCCCGACCTCCCTGGATGACGTGGTAGTCCATGTGACCGCTGCAGCCTGTGATTGGCTGCAGCCGTCATTTGGACTGAAACGTCATCCTGGGAGGCCGGACTGGAGGAAGAAGCAGGGAGTTCTCGGTAAGTATGAACTTCTATTTTTTTTACAGGTTGCTGTATATTGTGATCGGTAGCCACTGTCCAGAGTGCTGAAACAGTTACTGCCGATCGCTTAACTCTTTCAGCACCCTGGACAGTGACTATTTACTGATGTCGCCTAGCAACGCTCCCGTAATTACGGGTGCACACACGTAGTCACCCGTAATTACGGGTGCACACACGTAGTCACCCGTAATTATGGGAGCCCCATTGACTTCCTGAGTCTAGCTGTAGACCTAGAAATACATAGGTCCAGCCAGAATGGAGAACTATCATGTTAGTAAAACCAATACGCTCCGCAGCACACATAACATCTGCAGACTTCATTGCGGAATTTTGACTCTCCATTGAAGTCAATGGAGAAATTCCGCAATGAGTCCGCAACAAGTCCGCTACACGTCCGCAACAGTCAGTGTATGCTGCGGACACCAAATTCCGTACCGCAGCCTATGCTCCGCAGCGGAATTGTCCACAACGTGTAAACGGACCCAACTAAAAAGCTGTGGAAGGCAATGGAGAAATGTGTACTCTGCGGATTTCCGCTGCGGACTGTCCGCAGCGGAATTCCAGAGCAATTCCGCCACGTCTGGTCATGCCCAAACTATGACTATAAGGTATGTTCACACAGGGCGGATACGTTGTGTAGAAGCACACAGCGTCTCTGCCCTGGCCACCGCAGGGAATCCCGGACGAAAAACCACACCAAATTGTGGTGCAGTTTTTCGGCTGAAATGTCCACTGCAAAAAACTGCACATAAAAAAAGAAACAGTTTCATACTTACGTAGCCATGGTGATGTGTGCCTCTGACGTCCAGCAGGCCGGCCTCCTGGGATGACATTTCATCCCATCTGATCGCTGCAGCCTGTAATTGGCTGCAGCGGTCACATGGGATGAAACGTCATCCCAGGAGTTCGGCCTGGACGAAGAAGCACAGAATTCTGGGAAGGTATAAGATTTTTTCTTCTGAGTTGAGATTTTTGCGGTGTAAAAGACCGGAGGCCGGGCTGGATGCAGAAGCAGAGAGTAAGTATAATCTTTTATTTTTGAGTCGACTGCGCAATTCATTCTGTCAAAACGACAGAACCCTTACACAACGGTGACAAACGGAAACCATTTGCACCAGAGCCGTCACCATTGAAATCAATAGGGATGCAAACGGAAACCTATGGTTTCTGTTTGTTTCAGTCATGGTTCCGTTCATGGGTTTCCCTGACGGAAAGCTCAGATGGAACCCATGAACGGAGCCCTGACACAGATGTGAACGAAGCCTAAATGGGCAATTTTTAACATAAAAGAGGGAAAGCTAAAAAGGTTGTTTCATACCCAACCTGAGGGTGCTGTGGGTTCAGTGGGGAAAATGCTGCTGACAGGTTCCCTTTAGAATAGTTCATGCAGAGATATGAGAGGCGCGCCGAGAAGCCGAAGCTGAAGTGGTTATCATGTGACTGCTGCAGCCAATCAGAAGTGAGTCGTTGGCAACATTGCTTTCCTTTTATATATTAGTATGATTATTCTTTATATTTTATAATTTATAGTTTCTTTAAGGATAATATATGTGTTACTATAGACTTTTTTTTTTCTAAATGCTGATGTAGCATATAAGTGAATAATATATTTAACTTAACCATGTCAAACAGCTCTATATTAATATGGTAATATATTATAGAAATGTTACTTAAAAGTGAACAGCTTTCTAAGTTATTACGGAATACAATAGAGATTATGTTCCCCAAAATCTTATTAACATTGTAATAGAACGCAAAGTATAAAAAAAGAAACCAAAGCCTTATCCTTCTGCAGGTCACAGAAGAAATGTATTAAAATATTGTTCACCATGAATAAAGGAATCTTGTGTGTGTGTAGCTTACAATTTTGTCTAGTAATTGGATTACGTGATCACATAAAACATATTGTTTTTTTGTGCTATTCTTTTCAAACCTTTGAAATTATGTTCTGAAGTCATTATATTCATACATATGCAGAGACCATTATTGTAGGCTAATGTAATAAGTCTGTATCTATGTGTATGTCCAGCCTCTAAGGCCCTGTTCACACAGAGTATTTTGCAGGCAGAAAAAAAATCAGATTTTGAGTCAGATTTTGATCTGCTTGCACTTTCTTGTCGCGGGCAAAAAACACTGTGAAAAATGCTTTCTCTGCCTCCCATTGATTTCAATGGGGGGTCAGAGACAGAACTGCGGCAAAAAAGAGCATGTCAATTTTTTTCCCGTGAGCGCCGAAAACCGTGAGTGGGAAAAAAATGTCTCCGGCCCCCATTAAAATCAATGGGAGGCGATTTCAAGCGTTTGACGCAGTTTCCATGTCAAAATCAGCGCCAAAAAAACTCAGTGTGAACAGGGCCTAAGAGATACATACTTCCTTCCTTTATTGTTAGTATAGACAGTACAGCAGGGTTTTTGTGTTTCAGGGCTGCTGAAATGAATGGGAGTCAATTGACAGGGACATGTCATAGACTATTACAGTCTCCATCTAGCACACCCCTCTCCCCTAGAAACCAGGGAGTGTCAGGGGAGATGTATACATAGCCTTTTCTGTGTATAGTGTACAGTGTTGCTATCCTGTCTAATTTAGGGCTCCAGCAGTACAATAGAGCTCTCATTAAAGGGAACCTGTCACATTGAAAATGCAGTCCTATCAGGGGGCAGCCTGTTATAGAGAAGAAGCTGAGAGAATTTTCTTAAGTTGAATAAAGAAGGAGCGGGGCAGTAGGATCGGAAGTGTTCTGAAAAGATATATTATTTTGGGGAGCACTATAGTCTCTCTTAACCAAGGATCTACGACCAAACCATAAGGTAAAAAGCAGGTCCCACGAATCTAGTAGTTGCTTTATTTGTTGAGGAAGATTTTTATAATTAGCGTTGCATAGCAAGAGTGAATCCAATGTAATGTTTACTCCTAAAAATTTCATCGATTGCAATGACCATTGATATAGAATGGTAGATGTCAATGATAGAGTGGTTTGTAGGTGTAGATTGACATTTAGCACTTGAGATTTTGAAAGATTTATTTTAAAATTGGACAAAGAGCTAAAACGGTCTAGGATAGTATTTATGAAAGGGAAAGCTACGGATGGTTTAGTGATAAATATCAGGAGATCATCAGCAAATGCCGCAAGCTGATGGTGGGCAGTGACGGTGTAAATACCTTCAATGTTTTTGTCTTGTCTAATATTCTGGAATAGGGTTTTTACCGTGATAATAAAAAGTAAGCGACTGTCTTTGTTTTTAACATGGGCTCCCATTTCTATTAAATGTCCCCTAATAACAGATTGTGCGCTTCCCAGATAATACTTGAGGAAGTTTCTGGGTTCGAATTTAACTCAAAATATTCAGATATCTTATCAGCGATATCTTTCTTCCGTTTGTCATTGCTTAGCAAGGTTTCGTTTAAGCGCCAATAAAGCAATGGTCTCGGGAGGTCAATTGTAGTAAATTTCAAAAAGACTGAAGTATGGTCTGATAATAAGATATTACCTATACTGGTTTTAACATAGTATTGCAGAAGGTGTTGTGGTACAAATATATAGTGCAGTCATTGATACGACTTATGGGCTACAGAATAATAGGAAAAATCCTTAGTAGTGGGGTGCATTGCTCTCCAAATGTCAGCAAGGCCTGATGACAACTACTTAGACTTAAGTTTCCTCAAGGCATTACCTGATAGGGCAGAACTACGGGAGGAGGAACTCCGGGTTAAGCGTTGCATTTCTATCTCCACCTAGTATCACAAAACCCTCTGCAAAGTCTTGGAATTTAGCCAGAATCTTCAGTAACCAAGAAACTTGCCGAGTGTTAGGAGCTTAAACATTGCCTATTCTAAACACCTGAGAGCCAATTTTACCCTTAATAGAACTATATCGTCCATCTTTGTCAACTATAGTGACTCTGAGAGAATATGGGGTGTTTTTACGTATTTCTATGCTAAATTCTCTAGAAGCTGAACTAGAGGAGGAACTATATTACCATATATCAAAGGTCATATGTGAAAGACGAGGGACATGAAAGTTCCTAAAATGGGTTTCCTGCAGAAGGGCTATAGCTGTCTTTTTGGTTTTCAGAGAGTTACAGATTTGGCACCGTTTTTTGGGGGCATCTCTAACATTATAAGACCAGACAGTAAAAGTAGCCTTGTAAAGCCAGAGGGTTGCATCAGGACAGCTCTTATAGAAAGCACATTATATGCCATCATAATGAAGCAGCAAATTTCAACATTCCAGTAATGGAAAAATTGGAGGGTAAGTGAGGTAGGGTAAAGTAGGGGGAAAAAAACACATTCAACATGACCTGCCTAAGTAGAGTCGTGTGTTAATGAACCTTCCCTTACCCATCCTATCCCTCCACCCCCACCTTTAAGAAAGACACGTGACACCGAGGTTGGATGTGAAATGGCCACAGCAGCCGTTTATTAATTTCACTGTTTTATAAAAACAATTTAAATCCGAAACCTTCGGATAACTAGTTAGGAATCCACCAGAGAATTCCTTCTAATAATTCACATGACCCAACATGGGTCAGAATCGTAAATAACAATTTTAACGTTAACATTAACCCGAGCAGAGAAAGTCCTTGAAGCTGTAAAGGATCTGCCAGGCACAGCTTCGGGGTTAACTCCCAGAACTAATCAGTCAGCACCTGAGAATACATCCCTGAGACTGACTCCTGCTTCCACCATTCAGGCTGGCAGGCTTAGGAGTGGGAGAGCCAGACTCAGCTAGCTCCCGCCCTCGGTCTATTTAAGCCTGCACTTCCTGTCCCTCGGTGCTTGTGATTCTTTCCTTGTGGTTTCCTGGCCCAGCTACAGCTCCTGCTATTTTTGATCCTGCTCCATACAGACCCTGGCTTACCGACTACTCTTCTGCTTTTCGTTTTGTACCTCGCACACTCCTGGCTTGACTCGGCTCGTTCACCACTCTGGTTGCTCATGGTGTTGCCGTGGGCAACGGCCCCTTTTCCTTGCTTGTGTTCCTTTGTATGTTTGTCGTGTTTGTCGTGCACTTACTGAGTGCAGGGACCGCCGCCCAGTTGTACCCCGTCGCCTAGGGCGGGTCGTTGCAAGTAGGCAGGGCAAGGGTGGCGGGTAGATTAGGGCTCACTTGTCCGTCTCCCTACCCCCTGCCATTACATAATCACAAGCCCATACCTAGTCTACCCCTGGTCCCTGACACCACTATGGACCCCCGTGAGACCCTGGCTCAGCAAATGCAGGGTCTCTACCTACAGGTCCAGGCCCTGTCTCAGAGGGTCAACCAGCCTGATGCTACCCTGGTAGTTCCCCTCACCGCACCTCTTGAACCCCACCTCAAGTTGCCCGACCGGTTCTCAGGGGACCGGAGGGCTTTTTTCTCCTTTCGGGAGAGTTGTAGGATTTACTTTAGTTTAAAGCCTCATTCCTCAGGTTCTGAGAGCCAGCGGGTGGGTATAATTATGTCCCGGCTCCAGGAAGGGCCCCAAGAGTGGGCCTTCTCCTTGGCTCCTGACGCCCCTGAACTTTCCTCCGTTGATTGTTTCTTTTCTGCTCTCGGACTTATTTATGACGAGACCGACAGGACTGCCTTTGCCGAGAGTCAGCTGGTGACCTTAAGTCAGGGTAAGAGACCTGTTGAGGAGTATTGCTCTGACTTTCGGAAGTGGTGCGTAGCTTCTCGGTGGAATGACCCTGCCTTAAGGTGCCAGTTTAGGTTGGGTCTGTCGAATGCCCTGAAAGACCTGCTAGTTAGCTATCCCTCTTCTGACTCCCTAGACCAGGTTATGGCTTTAGCGGTACGACTTGACCGACGTCTCAGGGAACGATGACTTGAACGTCTTGGTGTTTTCTCCTCCGACTCCCCCATGATGCCTCCCGAAGCTCCGTTGCTTCGTTCCTCCCCGAAAGATTCAGAGATACCTATGCAACTCGGGGCCTCCGTGTCCCCCCAACAACGTAGAGAATTCCGCAGGAAGAATGGTCTCTGCTTCTACTGTGGGGACGACAAGCATCAAGTGAACAACTGTCCTAAGCGTAAGATTGCAGCCAGAGAACTTCCGCGTCTAAGTGAACATCGGGGAGGTCACTTGGGCGCACAGGTATTTCCCGTAAATATGAAACGTACTAAGATCTTGCTTCCCTTTCAGGTCTCTTTTGGTGGTAGGTCTGCTACCGGCAGTGCCTTCGTGGATTCAGGGTCCTCTACTAATATCATGTCTGTGGAATTTGCTATGTCCCTTGCTATGCCTCTGATTGATTTGCCTAAACCTGTGCCGGTAGTGGGTATCGACTCCACTCCTCTTGCTAATGGTTATTTTACACAGCATACCCCTGTTTTTGAACTCCTTGTTGGCTCCATGCATTTGGAGCAATGCTCTGTACTGTTGATGCAGGGATTATCGTACGATTTGGTTCTAGGTCTTCCCTGGTTGCAGTTGCATAATCCCACGTTTGACTGGAATACTGGGGAGCTAACCAAATGGGGTAATGAATGTTGTACGTCATGTTTTTCTGTTAATTCTATTTCTCCCCCTAAGGAGGCGAATACGCTACCCGAGTTTGTTCAGGACTTCGCTGATGTTTTCTCTAGGGAGGCCTCCGAAGTGTTACCTCCTCATAGAGAATACGATTGCTCTATCGAATTGGTACCAGGAGCTAAGCTTCCTAAGGGTAGGATATTTAATCTTTCTTGTCCCGAACGTGAAGCTATGAGAGTGTATATCCAGGAATCCCTGGCCAAGGGTTACATTCGTCCCTCTTCTTCTCCGGTAGGTGCTGACTTCTTCTTCGTGGGGAAGAAGGATGGTGGTCTTAGGCCATGCATTGACTACCGTAGCCTGAATAAGATCACGGTAAGGAACCAGTATCCCCTTCCTTTGATTCCTGATCTCTTTAATCAGGTTCAGGGGGCCCAATGGTTTTCTAAATTGGATCTACGGGGGGCGTATAACCTTATTCGCATCAAAGAGGGAGATGAGTGGAAGACTGCGTTTAACACGCCCGAAGGCCATTTCGAATACCTCGTCATGCCCTTTGGGTTGTGTAATTCCCCTGCGGTCTTCCAGAATTTCATAAATGAGATTTTGAGAAATTACCTGGGGATTTTTCTGGTAGTGTACCTAGATGACATACTGGTGTTTTCCAAGGACTGGTCCTCCCACATTGAGCATGTCAGGAAGGTGCTCCAGGTCCTTCGGGAAAACAATCTGTTTGCCAAAACCGAAAAATGTGTGTTTGGGGTACAGGAGATTCCATTTTTGGGTCAAATCCTCACTCCTCATGAATTCCGCATGGACCCCGCCAAGGTTCAGGCTGTGGCGAAATTGGTCCAACCTGCCTCCCTGAAGGCGTTACAGTGTTTTTTGGGGTTCGCTAATTATTACAGGAGATTTATTGCTAACTTCTCGGTCATCGCTAAGCCCCTTACGGACCTCACTCGCAAAGGTGCTGATCTCCTCCACTGGCCTCCTGAGGCTGTCCAGGCTTTTGAGGTCCTTAAGAAGTGCTTTGTCTCGGCCCCGGTGCTGGTTCAGCCCAACCAAATGGAGCCATTTATCGTGGAAGTTGACGCATCTGAGGTGGGAGTGGGGGCTGTCTTGTCCCAGGGTACCAGGTCCCTCACCCATCTCCGCCCCTGTGCCTACTTCTCCAGGAAGTTTTCGCCAACTGAAAGTAACTATGATATTGGCAACCACGAACTCTTAGCCATTAAATGGGCATTTGAAGAGTGGCGCCACTTCCTGGAGGGGGCTAGGCACCAGGTAACGGTCCTTACCGACCAAAAGAATCTGGTTTTCCTAGAATCTGCCCGGAGGCTAAACCCGAGACAAGCTCGATGGGCGTTATTTTTTACCAGATTCAATTTTTTGGTTACCTATAGGGCTGGGTCTAAAAATATTAAGGCTGATGCACTGTCGCGTAGCTTCATGGCCAGCCCTCCTTCGGAGGAAGATCCTGCTTGTATTTTGCCTCCAGGTATAATCATTTCCTCGATCGATTCTGATTTAGTCTCTGATATTGCTGCTGATCAAGGTGCAGCTCCCGGGAACCTTCCTGAGAACAAGCTGTTTGTTCCCCTGCAATTACGGCTAAGGGTACTTAGGGAAAATCATGACTCCGCACTATCTGGCCATCCAGGCATCCTGGGTACCAAACACCTCATTTCCAGAAATTATTGGTGGCCTGGGTTGCCTAAAGACGTTAAGGCCTACGTCGCCGCTTGTGAGGTTTGTGCTAGGTCCAAGACTCCCAGGTCCCGACCAGCGGGCTTACTGCGTTCGTTGCCCATTCCCCAGAGACCTTGGACACATATCTCCATGGATTTTATCACCGATTTGCCTCCATCCCAAGGCAAGTCGGTGGTGTGGGTGGTGGTGGACCGCTTCAGTAAGATGTGCCACTTTGTGCGCCTCAAGAAACTACCCAACGCCAAAACGTTGGCTACCTTGTTTTATCAAACACATCCTGCGTCTCCATGGGGTCCCTGTCAATATTGTTTCGGACAGAGGGGTACAATTTGTTTCATTGTTTTGGAGAGCCTTCTGTATGAAGTTGGGGATTGATCTGTCCTTCTCCTCTGCCTTCCATCCTGAAACCAATGGCCAAACAGAGAGGACTAATCAATCTCTAGAACAATACTTAAGGTGTTTTGTCTCTGACTGTCAATTTGATTGGGTCTCTTTCATTCCCCTCGCCGAATTTTCCCTTAATAACCGGGTCAGTAACTCGTCAGGGGTCTCTCCTTTTTTTTGTAATTTTGGGTTTAATCCACGGTTCTCCTCCGTTTCACCTTGTAGTTCCAACAATCCCGAGGTAGAGGTCGTTCATCGGGAACTGTGCACAGTCTGGGCCCAGGTTCAGAAAAACCTAGAGGTGTCCCAGAGCGTACAAAAAACTCAGGCTGATAAAAAAACGTTCTGATAACCCCCTGTTTATGGTCGGGGATCTGGTGTGGTTGTCGTCTAGGAACTTGCGTCTCAAGGTTCCGTCCAAGAAGTTTGCTCCCCGGTTTATTGGGCCGTATAAGGTCATTGAGGTCCTCAATCCTGTCTCCTTCCGACTGGAGTTACCCCCGTCTTTTCGGATACACGACGTGTTTCATGCCTCCCTCCTCAAACGCTGCTCCCCGTCCTTGGCTCCCTCGAGGAGACCTCCTGTTCCCATCCTCACCCCTGAGGGGGTGGAATTTGAGGTGGCCAGGATTGTGGACAGCAAGATGGTCCAAGGCTCCCTCCAGTACCTGGTCCATTGGAGAGGATACGGGCCCGAGGAGAGGACTTGGGTACCCGCCCGGGATGTTCACGCTGGGGTATTGGTCAGGAGGTTCCACCTGCGTTTCCCCAGTAAGCCAGGTCCACTTAGAAAGGGTGCGGTCGCCCCTCATAAAAGGGGGGGGTACTGTAAAGGATCTGCCAGGCACAGCTTCGGGGTTAACTCCCAGAACTAATCAGTCAGCACCTGAGAATACATCCCTGAGACTGACTCCTGCTTCCACCATTCAGGCTGGCAGGCTTAGGAGTGGGAGAGCCTATCGTAACCTGGCCAGACTCAGCTAGCTCCCGCCCTCGGTCTATTTAAGCCTGCACTTCCTGTCCCTCGGTGCTTGTGATTCTTTCCTTGTGGTTTCCTGGCCCAGCTACAGCTCCTGCTATTTTTGATCCTGCTCCATACAGACCCTGGCTTACCGACTACTCTTCTGCTTTTCGTTTTGTACCTCGCACACTCCTGGCTTGACTCGGCTCGTTCACCACTCTGGTTGCTCACGGTGTTGCCGTGGGCAACGGCCCCTTTTCCTTGCTTGTGTTCCTTTGTATGTTTGTCGTGTTTGTCGTGCACTTACTGAGCGCAGGGACCGCCGCCCAGTTGTACCCCGTCGCCTAGGGCGGGTCGTTGCAAGTAGACAGGGCAAGAGTGGCGGGTAGATTAGGGCTCACTTGTCCGTCTCCCTACCCCCTGCCATTACAGAAGCCCTTTCAGATATTCCTTTTTTAAGAACACACCGAGTTAGCCTTCTGCAAACCACCAATTACCTCCAGCCGTAAACCAGCTCGGAAGCACCGTTCACCTCTGCAGATGGCTCCAACCACTAGAAGTCCACTTCAAGGGGATAACTCCCGATGAAGCCCTCAAGTGATATACCGACCACTAGAAGTCCACTTCAAAGGGATAACACCCGATGAAGCCTTCAAGTGATATACCTTCCACCAGAAGACCACTTCAAAGGGATAACACCCGATGAAGTCTTCAACCATGTACCTTTTTTGGGGGACGCATACCCCCCATGCGACCCCCCCACCATTTTGTACTGACTGGCCTCAAGGACTCCCCCCGCCACAGCGAAACAGGCCTTGACCACCTTAAGCCTGTGAGTTCCGCCACACCACCACCGCCCTTTCTATTCCCTCTGCTATCGCCAAGCTCCAAAGATCAATGCCAACCTCGGTCAGATGAACCCCATCACTCCTCCAGAAGTTCCCCACTCCTGACTCCAACCGCCAATGTTTCCTTGGGACTATGTCCGACCACACTATTACCAACTTGGGATAAGAAACCCACAAACACAACATATCGTGTTTGATATCCTGCACCAACTCACGAAAGGGGCGGACTCTTAAGTCATTCCCACCCACCTGCAACACTAAGACCTCCGGAACCCTATCAAGCCGGGCATATGTCTGGAATTCCGCCAACACCCTGCTCCAAGACATACCTCTAAATCCCAGTCAATGCACAACCGCATCCTGTCGCGGAATGCGCAACTGGCGACCGTCCGGGCGGACGTCCGCCCTCAAAGCCCCCCAGTGCACGTAAGAATGACCCAGCAACCACACCAAACACGGAGGCGAATCTGAAACGAAAAAAACAATTAGACACCACCATATAAAACATTTCTTAAGCGTTAACAACAAACCTCATAACAAATGGGGGCGGACATAGGACTTAAATCTGTTGGACTCCCAACGACCAATGCGCCGCACCCCTTCATCATCCAACCCTCAGCGCCCCGCTTCAGTTGCTGCGCCAATCCTGAAGGAATGAGATGAATATGAGCCCGCTGCGACACCAACCGCCGTCAGACATTTTTTAAATACAGCTCCAAACTGAAACCTGGACAAAAACGACCCGTCCACATGACGTAACAAAGGCAAATCTGGAGACCCCGCTTGCGGCTTAAAACCCTGCATGCACTCTACTGGGCACATAACCGACCCCGGGAGGGTGAACAAAACTATCAGCTTACCCTTCCCTAATTGGTCAGTTTTTGACCGACGCAACCATACCTCCAGCCGATCTGCGAATAGGCTCACCTCCCCAGATCTCAGCCCCCCTGCCTGTTTGGTACTTGGCGACACCAACTCACCTATTCTAAATGCCCCAAAGAACGCTAACGAAAAAGCTAACCGAAACAAACCCATTTTGTCTGAAGAACGACAGACCGATGCTAATGAACCACCCAACGAGCTAAGCAACGCAAACGACACAGGCCTTCTACTATCCGCCTCCACTCTACCTCGGCGCAACCCCTTCAAAGCCTGTAACACCAGAAATTCCTTCGATACATCCTGAAAGCCTCGCAACTTAAAACCAAACGCCACCGCAGATATGAACCGGTTCACCTTTGCCAATGAAAACCCCGCCTCCCAGGCGTCCCCTAACCAGTACAAAAGTGCCACCAACCTGTCTCTATTCGTATTGACGTCACCCAACTCTCTTACCCACTCCTCCCACTGCCTTCAACAAGCAGAATAAGCACTCCACGTCGTGCGCGCCAAAGACCTTTGTACCAGTTGTTCTACGGGACCGAGACCAGATCCCAAAGATGTTCCGGACAAGCCAAACCGAGACATTCCGCTCACGGTGCCAATTGCCGAAACCGGTCCCACTGCGAGCGAGAAAGAGCATCAGCGATACAATTCCGTACTCCCGGCACATGCACCGCCACCACCCACGCGTTCAACGACAAACACACCAACACTAAATGTCGCAACAATTGAACTACCGGAGGAGAGGACGCCGTGATGTTATTAATGGCCAGCACCACCCCCATGTTGTCGCAGTAAAAATGAACCTTCTTATCCCTGAGCCTGTCCCCCCAAATGGTCGCCGCCACCACGATGGGGAACAGCTCGAGCAGGGCCAGATTCCGCGTGAGTCCACTGGACACCCAACTAGCCGGCCATTGACCTGCGCACCACGGACCTCCCCCGTAAGCTCCAAAACCGCCCGCCCCAGCCGCATCCGTAAAAATATTCAAATCACTCGTATCCTGCGCTAGGGCCATCCATAGCGAGCGACCATTGTACTGGCCCAAGAAGTCATCCCAAACCTGAAGATCAGCTCGATGCTCCTCCTTGAGCCGCAAAAAATGATGCGGCGCACGCACTCCCGCCGTTGCCGCCGCCAACCGTCTACTAAACACCCTCCCCATTGGCATAATCCGGCAGGCGAAATTCAACTTTCCCAGCAGCGACTGAAGCTCCCGCAGCGTCATTTTCTTCAGTCTACAAGCCCGCCGTACCTCCAGCCTCAAAGCACCCAACTTATCCTCAGGGAGACGACACTCCATTGCCACCGAATCTATTTCGATTCCTAAAAAACAAATAGTCGCTACCGGGCCCTCCGTTTTTTCTGGCGCCAAAGGGATCCCAAAATCCCTCGCCACCTTCTGTAGCGCATAAAGCAAATTACCGCAAACCGGCGAACCCCCCGGGCCAACGCACAAAAAATCATCTAAGTAATGGATCAACGAGTCGACCCCGGATACTCCCCTCGTTACCCACTCCACGAAGCTACTAAACGCCTCGAAGTATGCACAAGAAAGGGAACACCCCATCGGAAGGCACCGATCCACGTAAAAAGCCCCATTCCAAAAACAACCCAACTGCCGTTGGCTTTCTGGATGAACTGGCAACAACCTGAACGCCGCCTCGATGTCGGTTTTCGCTAGCAGCGCGCCTGGACCCGCAGCCCGCACTAAACCCACCGCCTTATCGAATGAGGTATAGACTACGGAGCACAACTCGTGATCAATCCCGTCATTTACCGACGAACCCTTGGGATACGATAAGTGTTGAATCAAACTAAATTTTCCGGGCTCGCGCTTAGGAACAATACCCAACGGGGACACAACTAAATCTTTTACAGGCGAATCAACAAAAGGCCCCGACATGCGACCCAACGCCACTTCTTTTAACAATTTTTCCGACACAACCTTGGCATGCAAGTAAGCCGATTTTAAATTCCTCTGCGTAACCAGAACCTCATAAGGAGGCGGGGGACTAACAAAACCAACACAAAACCCCTCGTAAAGCAACTTAGCCGCCGCCCTATCCGGATACTCATTTAGATAAGGGGCCATCTTTTCCACCTTCACCGGTGACACCCCCTTGACCAGCCGCGGAGGACTGGTTCCCTGACCTCTTTTTTCGCAGACATTTTGCCGCCCCGTGTGATGCACCATTACACTCGGAACACACGTGCTTGAACTTGCACGTGGCCCCGAACTTACACTGGCCTTCATTAAATTGCCAGCAAAAACCCGCCTTTCCCCCGCCGCCTTGTCCAACCTGACTAGACTGGCCTCCTTGGCCGCCGCTCCCGGGAAAGGACTGCCTAACCGGAGCCGTAACCCGTAACCAGAGAGCAATATCCTTCTGGTCCCACCGAATCGCCGGCCGAACCGCTGACGGAATTGCTCATCGTATCGCAGCCACGCCTGACCCCCATACTCCCTATGAGCCTCCCCAATGGCATCAAAATAACAAAACAACGCCGAACAATTTTCCGGCGCCTTTTCCCCTATCACACTAGCCAATATGGCGAACGCCTGCGACCAATTAACGAACGTCTGCGGGATAAGCCTATACCGCCGCCGTTCCTCCTCGTCCTTTTTACTCTCGTCCCGCTTGCTCTTATCCAAATTAAATTTAGCGAGCGGCAAGAGAGAAAAAATCTCAACATATTCGTCCTTCCAGATCCGCTCACGCACCTCCTGCTTTAAATGCGCCCCCAACGGACCTTCGAAACAAACATACACCTCCCCACGAGCACGATCATCAATACGCACCCGATCGCTATCTTTTTGTGCCTCGGTCTGTACCGACACCGCGACCGCCTCTCTAACCGCCGTCACGGGCCGCGCCTGTAACAATCCCGCGTCCCTGGGGCCCTCCCACACTACCGCCGGGGACACCTCCGCGACTACCGGCGCCGCCGCCCTATCTAGGCGCCCGACCAGCTCCCTCAAGCAACCCACTAAGTCTGCCAGACCCGCGCAATCGCGCCCGCCCGCGCCACTACCGGCCACCGATGCGACGCTAGCAGCCCCCCCGCCGACACCCGACATAAAAATCGCTGGATATGACAATGATGGAGTTATACACTCACCGGGCCGCACAGGCGCTGTGTTCCCGTCAGCCGGACCATCCTGACCTCGACGATACGCGTCCAGTTCACCTTCCTCCAGCTCTTCTCTCGCAGACGACTGGCCATCCCACCGACATCTTCGGATCGGAGATGATGAAGCGCTGACCGATGGGCCGGCAACCTGCCGCCCGACCGCTGGAACCCAGACTTCCGACCGGACCTGTTGCCTCAACGTCGCTGCAGATCTAGGCGTCCGTCTTGATGATCCTGAAGAAGCCTGCCCCCTGGCCGGAACATCACCAGGCGGGGCGGCCGTACCTTGTCCTCCAAATCTTCCATCCGATGGGGGAGGGGTGACAGGGAGCCCGGCCTGCGACTCCCTGCTTACCGCCAGACCCCGTCGCGGCTTGGGATTCCTGCCAGGACGCAGGGCCTGGGAAGGGGCGGTCCTCCCAGCTGCCTGGCCTGCAGCGTCCGTGATCGGGCTCCCTCTGCGACGCCGTGTCCGCGGGACTGCCTCAGGACTGAGGCGCTCTGGAGGTCGAGACCGCCGGGAGGGATGGGTCGACCCGGCCTGAGTCGCCGTCACCCCCGGCAACGCTCTCTGCCTGCTCCGAGCAGGAGCGGTTGTTGCCGACTCCCCCCCCGCCGCCATAGTCATGCTAGGAAGGGGGCCAGGGGAGGGGAGCCTGTCCCTTGCAACAGACCCCGAACGCCTGGCCTGACGTGGCGAAACGGCGTCCGGGATCCTCGTTAGTGCAGCCACGGTCTCTCCCAGCCATCCGGGACCGTGGTGCACAGCAGCGGCACGCAGCCGCTCTAATAATACTGCCTCCGACATGGTTAGTAGCGCGGGCAACGGGGAGCTTGTCTTTCCCTGTGCTACTCCTCCCGCTGCTTCCGGCTCAATGCCGAAAACAGCGGGAAGCGCAGCAACGGCCCCCTGACTCCTCCTTGTCCCTCCTCCAACTCCCTCCAACTCTCCCCTACCTATTAACCTTTTTCCTACCAGGGAGGTCATGGAGGCTTCCCCTTAAGCCCTGCAGGCTGCGTCCCTTTGTTTCTGTGATTTAGAGGCACTCACGGGTTCCCAAGAGGTAGCGACTGGGAGAGGAGGAAACGGTGCGACATTCTGTGCATTCCAATCCATGATATCCAAAGGATCTAAGCCCAAGTGCTCGTACACAGCTGTAAGGACCGCAACAGCTCTTATAGCTATTCATCTCCCCGGGAAATGAATCAGGAGACCAAACGGATGGAGCCATCGATAGAGTAATTTCCGTTCCTTCAAAATGTCTAAAAGAGGTTAGAGAGTGCGTCTCTTTTTAAGATCTTGGAAAATCGAGATGGTTGCTCCTTCATAGAGCAACGTAGAGGAAGATCGTGCTATATTACGCAACTTTTCTTTAGTTTGGAAGTTCGCAAGCCTGCAAATCACATCACTGGGTGACTCATGAGGCTTAGGAGGAGGTCCCAAAGCTCTATGCGCTCGGTCCAAAGTAATGTTCTCTGGGGAGTCCCGATCTAGCATGGAAGTAAAGAACTTAGTAACTGCAGACAGTAAGACATCAGAGGCTACCAAATGCGGGAAGCCTTAAAGGGGTTTTCCGGAAGCAATTAACTAATTTCTATTTCACTGCACATATAAAAATAATAAAATTTGTAATATACTTACATTTTGATTTGATCTTCTAAAACCCGATTCCAGCGCTGGTCACGTGATGCGTCTCCAGTGGCAAAATCCTTACTTCCATGATCTGAGTTCCGTTTTCTGGCTAGCTCAATGTACGGGTACATCATTCCTGACGTCACTATACACTGAGGGAAGTGGTGGACCAGATACTCTCTTTCTTCTGATAGTTTCTGGTCTGCTGCTAGGGGAGAGAAACATTGCTGGTCTCTGAGCATGCGTGGTTTCTCCACTAGCTATGTTTACCACGCATGCTCACTCCTGCGCTATCACAGCGCCTCCGCGTCATTTTCTCCCTCTAGCAGCGGACCGGAAACTATCAGAAAATATCAGATGTCAGGAGCCAGTTGCTCTGACAAGGACTCTGGCGCTGGGGTTAGGGGATTTCACAGAGTCCCAGAGCAGAGCCTATACTAGCGCTCTACCCGGGACTCTGGCTCTGGGGAAGACCCTGAAAACACTGTCCATATATGGACAGTGATGTCAGGGAATTCCAGAGTCCCGGAGCAGAGCCTATACTAGCGCTCTGCCCGGCACTCCCCTCTGGGGAAGCCCCTGACCACACTGTACATATATGGACAGTGATATCAGGGGATTCCACAGAGTCCCGGAGCAGAGTCTATACTAGCACCCTGCCCGGGACTCCGCTCTGGGGAAGCCCCTGACAACACTGTACATATATGGACAGTGATGTCAGGGGATTCCACAGAGTCCCGGAGCAGAGTCTATACTAGCGCTCTGCCCTGCTCTGAGACTCTATCTCTGGGGTCAAATGAAGTTTTTTTTTTACAATTATGTAAGAGAGTGTTGTTTGGTAAAGCACTGATATGTTGCAGGTTTATCGTTAGCTCTCACTGGTCTAATGAGAGCAGTAAAATGGCAATGGAGATTTTTTATAGCTGCTTGTAGTAGGCGTGATGAATCCCTGCTGTTGCCGGTGCATTGCATGCTGGGACACAAGTGGTGCATGCCGGGAACTGTATGACCGGAAGAGCAAGACAACGAACACACTGAGGTAAACAAACCTCTCAATGTAAACAAAAGAGAATAATGGTAAATAAAAAAATTAAAATATAGATAACGATATTCAGGGACATTAATAGATAAATTGAGAAGCATTGCAGTGATAAAAAAAAAAAAAGTATTGGAAAACCCCTTTAAGACGTAAATTATTGTGGCGTTCCTGATTTTCTTGATCCTCCACAAGAGAATACAACAGGTTAATATCAGCTTGAGAATGTTCCAGATTGTGTGCCCACTCCGTATTGTACTCAATAATAGCAGCTTGGTTGGATTTGAGAGTTTCCACCCTAGTTCCCAGGTGTTTCAGATCTTGTTTGATCTCTTTTACATCTTGAATGAGTGGAGTGAGAATTTCTGCTAGTATGTATTTCATAAATGCCCTTGAGACTGGCACGTCATCGGACAGATTTTGCTCTTCCAGTTCAGACTCCCTATCTCCTTCCGAATATTCCATATCAGCAGAGGGGAAAGTTTTGCGCTTCGCCCCTGCCAGTTTCTCGTCATATTTGACGGTACATTTGCCTTCCTCATATATTTATCAATGTCCCCTTGTCCAGGTGCAGATTTAGGGTGATGCGGGATGTCCTTAGTATGGTTCTTTTGCGATTTGACCATTCTTATATTATAGAAGCAATATTACAAATAGTGATTTAAAGTACCGAACAAAAACACTGTTGTGGGAAAGTGGCCCAAAACTGACAGAAAATTTGCTGAATTGCTGTTTTTATTTCCATTTCCCTTAAAAAATGTATAACATTTTTCAATACGTTATATGTAACATAAAATGTCATTATAAAGTACAGCTCGTCGTGCAAAAAACAAGCCCTGATATGGCTACATCAACTGAAATATTAAAACGCTAGTGCTCTTGCAACGCAGAAGTTGAAATAAACTAAAAAAAGATGTCCTCACCGCCCAAAATAACTGTGTCCTTTATAGTGGCTGGAGATCTGCTATTCTAATACAGAGCCTAAATCTTCTGCATGGATGTAAGAATTAAATTATAAATTTCTGTATTTAGGTGGGGGATTTAGGAGCTTGCGGCATATTGTTTAATGTATGAAATGTTTGTGGTAAGTTCCATAGTTTTCCCCTTGTGGTGTCTGTAGTCATCAAGAATTATACAAGTTATCTATAGGTCTATGAAGAGGATTTAGAACTGTATCAGAAATATGGAACTATAATTGTACTGTATATAGCAAAATTAATCAGCACAGAAATGTTTGTTCATTTAACATACAAAAAACTTGTTCAAGGGCGGGCATTCAGTTAAAATCTGGTCTCTGTCATTAAGACCAGTGTCACACACACAGTTTTGATGCAGTTTTTGGTGCAGTATATGGCTCCGATTTCGACCAAACACAGGAAAGGACACAAAAGAAAGCAAATTCATTATTTTCTTTATAACTTACCTTCCTTTTGCATCCACTGGCTTTGGCTAAGAAAAATTGACCCGAAAACTGCACTAAAAATTGAATCAAAACTATGTGTGATCCTGGCCTTTATTGCAAAAAACATTGTTGGACATTAGACTTAATTTCAGGCAACATAGCAAGGTTACTGTAAACCGCATTGTGCGTGACTAATATAAACCATTTGCCTGTGGCCATTTGGCAGTGAGAAAACATAATTGATGTGGATACTTGTTTTTAGACTGTTTCGGAATCGAAAATTTTGAACAAATGTTGTAAAAAGTATGAATGGTCACATCTATGATTTTTATGCCTGGAATAATAAATTTAGTGTTCATCACATGACTAGAACTGATTTTTTTTTCTACTAGAAGTAAACAATATTGAATGATACTGTAGCATTTAGAGATCTTAAAAATCATGAAGAAGTGATATTGGAAAATTGTATAGCTTTTCATTTGACAATGAATAACCTTGATTTAAACTTGTAATACCCTTATAATAATTTAGGAGCATGCTCAAAATAAAAAATAAAAAAAACCTCTCATACACTTGAGGAAAGCCTGCAAAAACAGGTGTCAAAACCCTTTAGGCCAGGATCACACACACTCAGATTTGATGAAGTTTTTGAGCCAAAAACAAAAAAGAGCATCCAAAAGGAAGGAAAGATATAAAGGGAACATTCAGACGTGGTCGAATTGACATCTCGCAGTGGAAATCTGCAGCACCCGTTTTTTCATAGGTTTCTATACATTTTTAGGTAACGTAGGTCAGATGTTGCAGAAAATAACAGTGTGGAATTTAGGCTGCGGTGCAGAATTTTCCCTCCGCAGCACGCACATTATTTTGCGGAGAAGCAACATATTTTCACTGCGGATTTCAGCCTTTGCAATGCAAAGGTTGAAATCTGCGGCGAGTCTGCTGTGATGTCTGCAACGTCTGAATTACCTGTCAAATATGAAAATGTTTTTGCAAATTCCCAATGAATCTGCAGCAATATTTTCTTCGGATGCCCAAAGAAGATGAACATGCCCAAAGAAAGGATTGATGGATCTTCTTTCTTTTGTGTCCACTCCTGTGTTTGTTTAAAAAACAGAGCCAAAAACGGCATCAAAGCTCTTGTGTGTTATCCTGGCCTTTTAAATACTGTATAAATAAATTTTTAAACATGTCCCCAATGTTGAAGAAGTCTTAAAATGAGATATGCTATAGTCCATTAACTGAATATTTGAAAGTCAACACTAGTGGAACAAAAGTTATGGTAAAGAGTAGATGTTACTTCTTATGAAGCAAAAATACAGGCACACATAGATTTAACCCCATTCAGGATTAGCATTCTTAAACAAATATGAGGAGATTGGAAATTATATTATCATAAATTATGTGATTGTAATATTAAATTAGTAACAACTATGAAATATTATTGTTTGACCAAATTTTTATCAGTCTGAACCGATCATCATTACGTTTATGAGCAGTTATCTGTGTAGCGTAGAATGCCCTCTAGTATAAGTGGATGGGACAAATTAAAAAGACTCATCTTTACTTTTAGATTTCCATTTATGTTTTTTTTTTTTTGTTAAAGTAAAACTACACTTTACATTTTGACAGATTGCCTGTAGAAAAAAGTCATAAGCCCTGTCCCGGGTTTATGGGATGCAACCAAATCCTATGATACAGCTGATAAATGCATTCACAGTTTACTCAATTTTTTTTAATCCAATGTACAGATTTTGTAGACTGTGTGGTTGAAATTGTATCCATTGCAACCATTTTTTTTTTCTCCAATACAGCTCAAATAAAAAGTAAATAAGATAATTTTAATTAAAAAAATCCTACCTTTTTGTGCATACAGTTCCTATGCAGACTTGTGTCTCCATGGTTAAAGACTAGAAACAAATAATTTATGCCGTCTAATCCTACAGTCACGTGATACCTTCCAACTGTTTCCTTATGTTCCTAACCTACAGAGAGTAGAAGAGGATCAGACTACACAAGGTTTGTTTGTAGTCTGTAACAACGGAGACACATAGGTATGCATAGTAGCTGTGTAAACAAAACGGTAGGATATTTTTATTCTAAACTATTTGCAATGCTGTTTCATTTTTTTTTTTTAGATGCCATGGAGAAATAAAAAATAGTTGTATATCCTTTAAGAACAACATTAGTCAAAATGTAAAACTGCCAACACAATAGTTAAATAGTTGAATAGTCATACCATGCTCATGAACAATTTGCATTTTCTTTTTAATTTCTTCACACATGATTTGCGCTCACAGACACTTAATTAATCTTAATAACTTAGTTTTGTCATCTTTTTGTTTTCTTCAAACCTTGAAGCTTTTCTCACAACCATTCTTTTTTTCCCTCCCTTTGTCTCTCTGCTGTCCCTGGTGTTGTCTCATGTCGTCCCCTTCTTCTCTGTCAATGTCACTTCCTGCTTTCTGCTCCTGTAGACCTGTCCGTCAGCCTCCTTGCAGTGATAGTTATTGTGTGTGGGCTGGCCCTGGTGGCAGTTTTTCTCTTTCTCTTTTGGAAGCTGTGGTGGGTGCCCTGGAGGAACAAGACTGTGTCATCCAACCCGACTGCACCTCAGAACATCTCCACCTACAGTGAGATAACCACTGAAAAAGAAGTCATGGCTGACAAGCTGAGGGATGCAAGCAACTTTGGCTTTCTGGAAGCAGCGGTTAAAATAAGCCACACCTCCCCGGATATACCAGCGGAGGTCCAGATGTCAATGAAAGAGCACATGATACGTCGCACCAGAATACAGAGACAAACCACTGAGCCAGCTTCTTCTACCAGGTAAAACTTTTCTACAACCGTTTCATGTCTTTGCTATGATGAAATCAGATTATTCATTATACATTTAAATATATTAAGATTTGACTCAACAAAACTTTAATCAAGTTAATCTGAACTCTTAATGTATGGAGAACTGAATTTATAGACTTCGTCCATGTAGTGTGGATAAAGTGGGTGTCCTGTTGCAGGTAAGTCCGCTAATATTGACACGCTTGACAAGAGCGTTGTTGTTGTTGTTGTTGTTGTTGTTATTTTCTTGTGGGTGATGAGGAGTAACATTGGGAGCTTTCAGGTTCTCTAACTTGGTGTTAGAATCCAAATTTTAGGAAATGGCAACTACTCAAAGGGGTAGAAAGTAGTAGGTTTAAATAAATGGAAGACTCAATGTTAATTGTTATTGTAAAGTTATTGATGAAGGTGTTTAAATAATAAGTATATTCTTATATGAGGTGGTGAGGGCAGAAAAATTTGTAGGACAAGGAGAAGTATAGATCTGGACCAAAAAGCTAGCTGGTTACCAAAGTGTCAGATTAATTTTATTGGGATTTTCTTATAAAATATAATGAGTTAAGTCAGAGAGATATTATATAGAGAATCACATCAGAATAATTACTTGTAGAAATCAGGCTCTTATGTACTAGTTTATCTTTGATAAGTCATCCTACTCTGGCAAAAGGTTCCCTTTAAGTATATTTCAATCCACAATTGCTTAAGGTTGCCCACTAGGGAGTAGTTGCCCACTACTCCCTCAATAGTTACCCTCGTCTTCTTATAAATGTATTGTATTCTTCACAACTTCATATTTAAACCTAGTCCATATATAATCCTGTTTTGTTCCCAAAGTAGAATGAATAATTCACACAGCTCCACTGCAATTGCTGTCTCTTGTTCCTCATTTACTCAGTGACATTCATTGGCTTCCGTATAAGTCCATTATGTTACAGAAATATCACTGAGTTGCAACCATCACTGTAAATGTCCAGCACACCTGTCACTACCATCTTGTAATTCTGGCAAGTTGACCTGTCAACGTGCTTACAGTCACATTCATTTAGTTATGTCCCAGGGAGTATGTTGTAATATGGGCCTGGGGAAAGCCGCCAGATAGCATTAGCCGCCATCAAGTTGTTTTTCAGGTGGATTCATGCGGTGTACATAAATGAAAGTGACATATTCTCTGCTCACCGATTCTTAAACGAGCTGGTTCCTAATCTCTTCAATACATTAATTGAATTGAATAATTTATTAAAATCCCGACCACAGCACATGGGTTACCAGTTTAACCATTTACACATTCAGTAATGTATATATATATATATATATATATATATATATATAAAATGCAGCCTACCTATTCTGAGCAGGTGATTAAAAAATGACAACCTTAAGGCTGCCCTTATGCACTTTGCTGAAACTGAGTAGAAAAATACCAATAGTCAAACTTTAGCAGCTGCTCTAACTTCTGATTTACTGATATACAGGTGTGTCCTTCCGTACCTTTTCTCATATTTCAACATATCCTGAGATGTGTGGCACAAGATAATCAGCTTTGAAAAAAACATGATTTTGCAATATTCTGTCACAAGATGTCAGTGCTATAGGTGTCTGTGTGTGGCTACCCAGTAGTTGTAATGTGGATTGCAGCCCATCAGGGTTTTTTTTAGCATGTCGCGATATTGTAATGAATTTGTTTCATGACAAATTGGAGTCCATAAGCAACTGTGATGGTGAACACATCTGTATGGCCAATTTTTCATTCTTGCATCATTTATGCGGCCAAGGCTCTTTTACATGATTGCATCATTTATTCGGCCCAAAAAAATTGTCACTTCTTGGCAGCACATGTCCCCATGTAAACAAGGGATGTGCTGCCGACAAGATGCAAAATGTATGGAGATGAACGATCATATTAATGATCTTTCACCCCCATACTTGAAATTATTGATCCATGTAAATGAAGCAAAAAGCTCTGGAAATTTGGCCCCGTAAAAATGGTCTTTAGTCAGAAGCCCAATAGATAAAATGATGCCTTATCAAAAAGATGATAGATATTGATTATATTATTACATTTTAGGTAATGATACTTTCCAGTGCAAATAGATTTACAGACCTCATTTAAAGCTTTTTAATAGATTGATAAGAGCCCAACTCTGATAGCACCACATTTACTTAAAGATCTGCGGTGATCAATCTACTATACCAGGCAAGGCCGGTTAACTGCCTATAGGGAGCCTTAATATTGATTCAAGCATCTCAAGCAAAAAAGTGTAAAATCCTACATCCTTTTTTTTAAATGTAAGTCCCATCTCAGTTAACCTGCTCATACACCTAACACCAACTTGGTTGTGATCTGAAGATTTTAACGTGTTCTCTAAATGCCCAGACTGAGTAAGACCAATAATGGTCCCCAATTTACCAAATAGTAATCTTCACAGTCTCCACTGAAATCCACATAGTAACTATATAGTAGGTACAAAGAATCACCTTGCTGCTATACCACACTACAGTGATTGAATGGAACAATGCTGCAATACCTTGCACAGTCGATTCGAACGTAGCGGCATGTGCAAGTATGAACAATGAAAAAGGCTGCGACGCTCGTACACACAGGCACATCAAACAGCTGTTCGGACCCCCGCCTATCTAATATTAATGGCCTATCCTAAGGCTAGGCCATCAAATTTTAAAACCCAAATAACCCCTTTAAATAAAGTTTTTTTTTTTAAATTTTACAAAATAAAAACAATTTGTTAAAAAATATTGGGTGCATACAACTTTTTGATCACTTCAACTACAATTCTGTCATATTTTTATGGCGGGTTAAATAATGTTATATTGCCATAGTTCAGACTTTTACAGATGCGGCATTACCAATAATGTTTATTTTTGACATTACTTTAGGGGGAAAAAGTTTTATTTTTTACTTAATTTTTTTGCGTGTTACTAAAAACTTTATTTAAATTTACAAATTATTTTTAGTCCCACAAGGAGACTTGAACAAGCGATCATTGGTACAATACACTGCAATACTTATGTATTGCAGTATATTGTTGTTGTTTTTTTGTTGTCCTATTAAGCCCTACCTCTAGGACAAATATAGCAGACCTAGACCTAGGGGCCTTGATTAGGGCCCCAGGCTGCCATGACAATCATTGCCCCCTTGCGATCAATTCGCGGGGGGGAGTAAGGTGACAGAGACGGCCACTCCCTCTGACAGATGGATTGGATGCCGTGGTAATCTATACGGCAGTCCCACTGTACTCGACTATCTCCAGCAGTCCCATAGACCGTCAATGGAGCAGTACTGCACATGCTGGCCTACTGCTCCATTCACATAGGGAACTCAGGGATGCTCGTTCTTGCGATATGTCAGGGTCTCAGTGGTCAGACAATTATCACCTATCCTGTGGATCGGTGATAAATTTTGTTTATGGTAAAACCCCTTTAGGTCCTTTAAGTTGCAAGGTAGGGCCTCCATGGATCGGACATCTTTTTTCAGCACATCCCATAGATGCTTGATTTGATTGAGATCTGGGAAATTTGGAGGCCAAGTCAACTCCTTAAACCCTTTTTTATGTTCCTCAAACCATTACTGAACAATTTTTGCATTGTTGAAGGGCGCATTATCCAGCTAAAAGAGTCCATTGGCATTAGGGAATACCGTTGCCATGAAGAGTGTACTTGGCCTGCAACGTTGTTTAGGTAGGTGGTATGTGTCAAGGCACGAATACCAGGTCCTAATGTTTCCCAGCAGATCATTATCAAGAGCATCACAGTCTCCACCGGCTTGCCTTCTTCCCATATGCCATCAGAATGCACTCTCTCCCCCAGGTTAGCAGCGCACATGCACCTGGCCATCCACATGACGTAAAAGAAAATGTGATTCATCAGACCAGGTCACCTTCTTCCATTGCTCCATGATCTAGTTTTAAATCTCACATGTCCATTGTAGGCGCTTTCTTCATTGGACAGGAATCAGCAGGGACACTCTAATCTGTCTGTTTACGCAGTCTCAAACGCAGCGAACTCTGATTCACTTTATTTTCTGGCACCTTTCTATCATAGCCAGCAGTAACATTTTCAGCAATTTGTGTTAGAGTAGCTCTTCTGTAGATTGCCCAGAAGGGCTATCCTTCACTCCCAACGTACTTCAATAGGCCTTGAGAGCCAATGGCTTTCTCGCCGATTCACCGGTTGTCCTTCATTGGACCACTTTTGGTAGGTAGAAACGAATGAATACTGAGTACTCCCCACAAGAATTGCTGTTTTTGACATGCCCTTAGTCAGTCTTCTAGTCATCAAAGTTTACCCCTTGTCAAAGTCGCTCAGATCCTTATACTTACCCATTTTTCCTGCTTCCAAAACATCAATTTCAAGAAGTGAGGTTCACTTGCTGCCTAATATATCCCACCCTTTAAAGGTAGGTTGACACAGGGCGGATACGCTGACAAGTGCCATAAATATATGTATATTTTTTGCGGATAGATTTGGTGGGAGGGATTCAAATGGTGTGATATGAATTCAGCCTTTTATATGTACCTCAAAATGCAGCTTAAAATCTATAACTTCATACATCTACATAACTATAAAAGTTTAAAAGTTATGACTGACAGAATGCAGGGAGAAAAAACTTAAAAAAAAATGGTCAAAGGTTTGAACTTTGTCATTTTCTGTTTGGTGTCAAAAAGGTTAAATTACATCCACTGCCATTCAATCATGTTCACAATAAAAGATGAAAGGGTGAATGATTTTTATAGTCACTGCACTGAGCAGATTTCTGTAACTTTCATAACTTACTGTCACATACCATCTTGTAGTTCAATAGTATCATGATGTTTGCTTTCATATTCATTAATCATAAGGCGCATGTAAATGTGTATGGTGTGTTACATTGCCATCTAGTGGACAGAAGTGTGATAAATTGCATCTCATTCAAACTAAGTGGAAAAAGCCGATATTCATAATGGATCAGTTTCCTTGTTTTTATGGCTTGTCCAAACGTAACGGAGTAGCTGTGTATTTTCTGTCCAGAATTTCGGACGGAAAATACGCATCGGAGTACAGTAGCGGCAAAGTTGATGTGAAATTTCAGTCCAGAAATTCACCTGCGGTGCGTATTTTTTGTTCCGCAGCATGTCAATTACTACTGCGGAAAGTTGACTTAATTCCTGGGGTTTTCAGTGGCGATATCACCGTCTCACAGACTTGAAAAAAACGCAGAAAAATCCTTAATATTTTCTGCAGTAAAAAACGCAGGAAATGGTGTGTTTTTCCGGAGCGGATTGTCTGTTCGGCTTTATTCAGACGAACGAGAAAAACGTCCGTGAAAACCACGCATGTCGCACGGAAGCACTTCCGTGCGAACAGCGTGATTCGCGCAACAGCTGTCAAAAGGATGAATGAAAACAGAAAAGCACCACGTGCTTTTCTGTTTACAAACATCCAAATAGAGTGTCATAATGATGGCGGCTGCGCGAAAAGCACGCAGCCGCGCATCATATGCTGCTGCCCCACGGAGCTGTTAAGTGGTTTTTGCGCACGCAAAACGCTGCATTTTTGCGTGCGCAAAAATGCCACGCTCGTGTGAGTTAGGCCTTAGTTTAAGCGTAAATGCTGCAGAAATTTTGTGCAGCAAATCCATTACGTGTGGACAAGTCCTTATACTGCGAAATGAGAATGGATTATCGCTGAGGTTACAGAAAAAATCAGAAAAATCAGAAAAATCAGAATGGAGTATGGCCCTCTCAGGCTGGATTTACACGAGCGTGTGCAAAAGGCACTTAACAGCTCCGTGTGTCATCACCATATGATGCACGGCTGCGTGATTTTCGCGCAGCCGCCATCATTATGACACTCTGTTTGTATGTATGTAAACAGAAAAGCATGTGGTGCTTTTCTGTTTTCAAACATACTTTTTACTGCTGTTGCGCAAATCACGCGCGTCCCACGGAAGTGCTTCCGTGTGGTGCGCGTGATTTTCACGCACCCATTGACTTCAATGGGTGCGTGATGTGCGAGAAACGCAGAAATATAGGACATGTCGTGAGTTTTACACAGCGGACACCCGCTGTGTGAAAATTACGGACTGTCTGCACGGCCCCATAGACTAACATAGGTCTGTGCAAGGCGCGTGAAAATCACGTGCGTTGCACGGACTTATATCACGTTCGTGTAAATCCGGCCTCGGACTCACACCCAGTCTACCAGAATCCAAACAATCACCAGGTGATTTTATTTTGAAATAACCTCAAGGGAATCAATAAAAGCGAGAGTGCAGTATACAATTTAGCGGGATAACATGCACGTTGTGGAATATTTAGCAAAACGAGTTGGTTATAGGCCATTATATTTCTAAGGTCTCGTGGACATATTACAGATCCGCGTAATCCATAATATCTTACACAAAGCTATAGGACCATGTTGTATCTCCTTGTGCATGATAAATAATTGTGACATCTTCCGTTGTATGCCGTATTCATGAATTATTTTAGAGAAGCATTGTCTTGTGTGACACACAGAGAGATCGTAGGGTGGCACATGGAGTCCCTATAGCTCCGTGTGCCACCCTGGGCTCAGTGCATAAGGCCTTACTCATCTGATTATTTAATCTTGTCTAATTCCACCATACACTTCATGTAATGCCAAAATCACGTTTATTTTATTCTTAAAGGGGTTATCCAGGAAAGGAATTTTTTTAGCAGGGGCTGCAATTTAAATTAAAAAAAACAAAAAAAGCAATACTCACCTATCCTTTGATGCAGTTTTTTTTAGACAAAGCCAAGAGAATCCTGGATTGATTTATGCTGATGTTTGTTTTTGCATAACCACATTCCAAGAGCCATCACTTTTTTATTTTTCCACATACATAGCTGTAAGGGCACGTTCAGACGTGGCAGAGTTTTTCCGCTGCAAATGTTGGTGCAGATTTGGGGCAATTACGCAACAAATCTGCACCGACATTTTCATATTTGACAGGTAATTTAGACGTTGCAGCTATCACAGCGGACTTGCCACAGGTTTCAGTTTTTGCATTGCAAAGGCTGAAATCCGCAGTGAAATTCCGCTTCTTCTTCTCCACAACAGACAGTGCATGCTGCGGAGGGAAAATTCTGCACCGCAGCCTATGGTCCGCAGCGGAGTTTTCCGCAATGTCTGAACTAACTTGCCTAAAAATGTATTGAAACAAATGTAAAAACGTCCGCTGGAGAATTCCACAGCAATTCTGCCACGTGTGAACATGCCCTAAGAGTTCTTGCTTTTTTGCGGGGTGAATTGCATTATATTATTTTGGGGTGCATAAAACATATTGATTAACTTTTATTCAAGAGGTTTTGTCACAAGAGTTCCTGTCCATAATAGTGCATATTGATGTCAAAGAAGGGATTTTCCCCAGGAGGCCCTCCACTATGTGCCAGAATGGAGAACCTCTCTGGGACGGCTTCTTTTTAAAAAGGAGTTGTCTTTATGAGTCAATCTCTTTATCTTCGGGAGAGATGGTAAAAAAATATAAATTATTTTTTGGGATTCTTCTACGCCATTCACCATGTGGTAAGGGCGGATTTACTCGAGCATGTGCGTTTTGCGCACCGAAAAAATGCAGTGTTTTGCGCGCGCAAAAGGTACTTAACAGCTCCGTGTGTCAGCCACATATGATGCGCGACTGCGTGATTTTCGCGCAGCCGCCATCATTATGACACTCCGTTTGGATGTTTGTAAACAGAAAAGCACGTGGTGCTTTTCTGTTTACATTCATAGTTTGACAGCTGTTGCGCAAATCACGCGCGTCCCACGGAAGTGCTTCCGTGTGGTGCGCGTGATTTTCACGCACCCATTGACTTCAGAGGGTGCGTGATGCTCGAAAATGCCAAAATATAGAACCTGTCGTGAGTTTTACGCAGCGGACTCACCATGCGCAAAACTCACGGACAGTCTGCACTGCCCCATAGACTTGCATAGGTCCGTGCGACCCGCGTGAAATTCATGCGGGTTGCACAGACGCAAATCACGTTCGTGTAAATCCGCCCTAAGAGTAACATATTGATTACACTTTAATCTATTGATCGTTACAATTACTGCAGTACCAAATATGTAGTATTTTTCTTACTGCTTTGCAACTTGTGCAAAATACCAGCACTTTTTATGGAACTTTTTTTTTGACACATTTTTTTTTCTGTAGTTCTTCCTAGGGACTTAAACCTGTAATCCTACTACAGGATTTCAATGTATTATTCCTGTGAGTATAAGGCCATATTCACACGAATAAAACAACGGACATCACGCGGTCGCATGTATTTCAATGGGGCCGTTCACACAGCCCAGTGAGGGGGCCGTTGAAATATAGAACATGTCCTATTTTTTCCCGTTTTCTCGGATCCCTGGATAGACTCAAGTCTTTTGGGATCCGTGAAACGGGACCCACACACGTGCAACTCAGACGTGAAAAACTGACGTTTTTTCATGTCGGAGTTTGCACTCGTTTGCGTGAATCTAGCCTTAAACCGCTAAAATGGCATCTAAGTGGTTAAACAGCTGGGATCAGCGTTATCTCTCATCTCGCCCATTGCAGCAGGATCTTGACTGTCTGTATATATTACCGCTGTCACCCCCTGGTGATGGCATGGGCACATCTACTGTGCCCAGACCATCATTGCGTTACGAATGTACGGCACAGTGTGTTAAATCACTGCTATCTGTGCCATACATTTATAACGTGGTGTTGAAAGGGGTTTAAAGTGGACAAATACTTTGCTTTACTTGTACCAATTCTGGCTTTTATATGAGCTTCTCTCCCCTTCCCCCAACTATGCATCTGCATTCAAAGGAGACCATGTTCATTATTCCAACCACAAATCTAGAAGTGGTCAAAAGTATATCATCTTACTTGTAATATCAGTATGATTCTGATCTATTTGTTACCAGTTTCCTTTTTTTTTATTAATTCTGTAGCATGAACATGTTGGGAAGCTCCGGAGCCATATTGTTAAATGATCAGATAGAGACCCATAGAAAATGTGTTTTGCTTTTGCATTATTTATGTTTTCTATGAATCGCCTACAAGTCAGCAGGAACTTTCTGCGAAGGCAGCTTATTTTTATATATCTATACATCGTGTCTGGAATATCAATTAAATGTTATTATTTACTGCAGCCAGTGAGTACATTTTTTTAGAGACCTTAGAATTATCGAATGACCTCAGGAAAATGACCCAAGTAGAGTTTTAGACACACCATAAATCCTAGAAATAAAAGTTCACGATGTGTAGAGTTCACAGATACCACTTAGGCCTATGTCAACATAAACATATTTTCATTTAAAAAAAAAAAAACAGACTTTTTAGAGACCAATAAATCTGATTTTAAGCTGGATATATAGATATTTTTTTTAAATGTGACAACCAATAAAATACAGGGATTACACACCTTGAAATTGAGTGCACCCCCAAACCCCTTATATTTCCTGAAAGCTGACAGCTTGATGATTGCAGTTGTGTTGATGTGTTTTGGCAGCCATGTTCCTCTTCACGTAACTTTGTAACAATCAGAAATGCCTACAGGACTGGGGCTTTGATTGCATGAGCCCTAATACGCCCTGCGCCAAAGATCTTTCTGTTAAAAAAAATATATACTTCTTTTCAAATAGGAATCGACGGAACAATCAGTTGATCACCACTCGTCCTGCTCCTGTCACCACTGACAAACAGCTGATTTTGACAGGGGAAGCCATAGCCAACCAGACATTTCCCCTGTAGCAGCTGTTGCAGGGAAATGTATTACATGGTGACTGTCTGTTAGGGTAGGAACACACACTGCTTGTTCTTGGCGGATACGCTGCAATCAAACTTCGCAGCATATCCGCCCTGAACACCACAAGGAATGCCGTGTGCGTAAAGCAGCGCCAGAAAAAAAACAAAAAACTTTCATACGAACCCCCTCCCTCTAATCTGCTAGCCGTCCGGCCTCCTGGGATGACGTCGTAAGCCATGTAACCGCTGCAGCCTATGATTGGCTGCAGTGGTCACATGGGATGGCACGTCATCCCAGGAGGCCGGAATGGAGAAGAAGCAGGGAACTCTGGGTATGTATAACGTTATTATTTTTCTTTCTTACTTGCGATATTTGCGGCGGAATTGCTGAGATTCAGCTGCCGCAAATGTCGCAACACACACCGCTAGGTTGCGGGTTTAAGCACCCCATTAAATTCAATGGGAGAACCCGCAAAAGAAGAGCTGCGATTACGCAGCATTAATTTACATGCGGTTGAAGAAACCGCACCGCAGGTCAATTTATGTGCGTTTTTTTCGGCAGAACTTTTCCACAGTGTGGGCATGAGATTTGTTGAAATCTCATCCACACTGCTGCTACTGTAATACGCTGCGGATTTTCTGCAATTAATCCGTAGCGGAAAATCCGCAGTGTTTACGCTGTGTGTTCGTACCCCGCACACAGGATACGCTGCAGATTTTCTGCAACAGAAAATATGCAGCAGAATCTCTAGAAAAACGCTGGTAAATCTGCCACAGATATCTGCACCAAATAGTGGTTTTTGTCATTATTTTGCAGAAATCTGCACTCTACACTGCACTTACCATCCATGTATGTTCTTATTGTACAGTGATTGTCCTGCATATTACAGCACCAGCAATATACTTATTTAGTTGTGGACTAAACTCCAATATGACAGTTTTCAGGGAAAACAAATCGATTCATGAAATTGATTGGTACCTTGGCTGTTTACAGCTGTCAGTTAGCAAGGTTTATTATCAAACAGTCAATGGTTGCCAATATTATGACACAAAATACAAGCTACTCAACATAGAACTTGTCATATAAATGTATGCACTTTCTTGTGTCTTCTACACATCGTGTACTATTGTATTGTATTACATTACTTCCATTGTTATACTAATCATACTGATCTTCAATATATACAGATGTAGCAATCCTTATCTTGACTCTGATAACTTGCAGCAATGTGATTACTTATTACTTTAAGCAATTGAAAACTATTGAAAACGTCAAGCTAAAGTTTTTTTGCCACTGTGTATTTACCGCGTTAACAGTCAAGTTAAAGATGGCTATATCTGTAGTACAGTATATTCAAAAAAGTGACTTTGTCCATGTTAACAAATAGTTAACATTTTTTTTTTACTTATGATGGACTAGAAAACTTTGAACACAGAGTACACTTTTTGAATATTAATGATCATCACCATCATCATAAGTGGTAATCTCAGAAGGAACTACGCCACATAGGATAAAAACAATTAAAATGTTATGAGACCAAATACTAAATGTAGAGGATCCTAGAAACACTGGAATGTGTTAGAACTGCACTAGAAGTGAACTCCATCTTGGCTTGATCACTCACAAAAGAAAGTAGATAGATAGCACCAGTCATAAAAGGTGGCATGGATCTCCTTTCTTCTGTTATCCAATACCTACACTCACAAAATAAATCAAACCATAGGCAACATAACAATTGATATATTATATAAGTACTGCATGCTGGCCTACATCAGGGAAAAACTATTGAGACATATTTTATACATAAGCCCCATCCTCAAATATTCTGAACACACCCCTATTTGTTGTCAACTTTCTCCAATAACAGTGCTCCAACAAAACAGTCAGTCACAGTTCCCCCATAATGAATCCAGTCAAGATAGCCTTATAATGGCATTCTCACTTTCGCCATAATAAAAGCCACAATGTCCCCATAATGGCATCCTCAATGCCTCAATAATGACAAGCGCAATGTCTTCTAAACAGTGACAACAAAAGGCCCTCATCTTGGTGCCTACAGTCCCCGTAACAGTGACAACCACTATTTCTCAATAGCAATGACAACTTCAGTTCTCTCAAGACAGTGGCAGGCAAAAAGCACTTATCCCCTTATGCTGCCTTCTTCCACTATCAAAAAGTTACATGAGTAGCCACTCAAATGTCAATTATAAGCAGGGATCAGCGCGAGAAGTAGGTTATTTGACAACCAAAAATGGTCTATGATTGACTAAACTGTGCCAGAAAATGTCCTACTTCAGCTGAAGTCCAGAAGGTCTCCCCTATTTTGGAAATCTCCTGAATATTCCTATTTGATCATATCAGAAAACTAATTTTCGTAATGTTATTTTCATATATTTTGCAGGCATATTTCTTTCAAAAGGCATTTGCCTCGTCAGATGCATGTGTCTAGCGTGGACTTTGGAACTGATACTTTGCAAGTGACCGAGCAACCGACTAGCATTGGAAGGATAAAACCCGAGTTGTACAAACAGAAATCAGTGGATTCTGAAGATACCAAGAAGGATGATTCTAAGACATGTGGAAAGATCAACTTTACCCTCAAATATGACTATGAAAGTGAAACCCTTATAGTCAAAATTCTAAAAGCATTTGATCTTCCGGCCAAAGACTTTTGTGGAAGCTCTGATCCTTATGTTAAGATTTATCTGCTACCTGATCGGAAAAGGAAATTTCAAACTCGGGTACACAGAAAGACTCTAAACCCAACCTTTGATGAATCCTTTAATTTCCCAGTCCCATATGATGAGTTACCAAGTCGAAAAGTTCACCTCAGTGTGTTTGACTTTGATAGATTTTCAAGACATGACATGATAGGAGAAGTTATTTTGGAAAACTTGTTTGAAGAATCAGATTTGTCAAGAGAGTCTTCTATCTGGAAGGATATTCAGTACGCCACCACGGTAAGAGTCATTCTACAGTATTCATTGTTAATATAAAACTAGTTAACTTGCAACTAAATGTATCTTAGATAAAGGTTATTAGATTTTCAGTCTATAACTCCTGACAATTTCTGGTCAGTTTGTCTTATAATATATATAATATATTTTGCAAAGCAATCCGTTCTCTCTCTTTTTAGACTGCTATGGCGCCTGAGGTGAGAGGTAGCCAACACTAAACTGCCTCTACTGCTTCCTGACACACAACTATAGAGTTTTCTCACACCAACCACTAGGGGGGTGCTCACTGCAAAATAATTCTTACAGCTTCCATTCAGTTCCCCCTAGTGGTAGCTGCATGCAAGCTAAGTTTTACCATTTAAGTCTATGAAGTGTGAAGGGATTCAGAGCTCTGTGTGTGAAAAAGAAGCTGCAAGCCCTATAAATATATGTTTCAAAATTATGGTGAATATGAAATTGAATAAAAAAAAGGTAGTCCATTTGTTGGAGCTGTCAAGTGGGGTTAGGCCAATTCTGTGTTTAGCTATTTGACCCTAAGATTTCTGCATATGCCACAGGTTGTATTCTGTTTTATTTCTGTGAGTTATAAGTTTGCTTATTACAGTCATCTGGGTTCCCACAATGCACTGTACTTTTTTTTTTAACAGACAACCAATTTTATCTTATAAGTGCCTTCCATGGAAAATAATATAACTCAATCTAACTCAAAATGAGTACAAGAAAAACAAAGCAGAATTCCAACAATCTGGAACTCAAGAATAGCAAGTTCTAGATTATTGAAAGTTCTGGACCACAAGTTGCATTGGCATTGGCAGTTTACTGAGAAGAATCTAATCTAAAGTGCAGACCTGAAGATAGATCAGGAAGGACCTGAGTAAATATTTAAAATAGTAAAATAAAGAAAAATACTCCTATCTCATCTTCGTGTCTAATACCCCTTATATAGCCAACATTAGGGCTAAGGGCAGGCAATGCAGAAAGACTGAGGCCACTCAGACTTATGCAATATCTCAACCTAGCACCAGTGCTGCATGATTGGGTCAATTCTTGACAATTTTGCATTGTGGTTTCTTTTGTCCAGTGTAAAATATTAGATATTCCAGACAATAACTGACAGACTGACCCTAACACTAATGTGAACAGAGCCTTAATAATATCAGTGTTCGCAAAGATTATTTACACATCCCTGAAAAACCTCAAAAATATCTGATTACATCTTTACATGTTTTATACATCTTTAGATGTTTTATACATTTTGAAGGTTGTTAATAAAGAAGAATTGCTTTACATTTTGTAGTACACTAATTTAGTCTTTCCTTAAGATATAATAAAATAACAATAATCATCATCATTATTGTCTCTTGTTGGATTTGCACCAACTTATATTGTATGGATCATCCACCATGCCTCTAAATACATACCACAAGTATGGTTAAAAAAAACGTTATGACTTAAGCAGTGTCACTGCCTTTTATGTTAATACACATTGTCTGTGTTCTAAACAGATCACAAATAATATATGACATTAAATGCTGTGTTTTGCTTCTGCTAAATTCACAGTAGGTCAATATATCAAACCTAATCTCTATACAAGTTATACAAATAATAATAGGCAGGCAGAAAATGATGTAGAAGTACATTGTTCATGCTTTTATTTATTGGTCAAGAACAAGCGCCTGCATATCTTAATAGATGGAACAAATTGTCATGTGTTCTTTCGAGAATATTTTAATTTCATAGAAAATTAGCATTTTCACCAATTTTTGTGTTTTCTTTGGTTTGTGTACTATATTCATTATTATAAAGTAAATTTAGGAATGCTGCAGATTTTATGGTGCAAAGTCTAAAAAAAGAATTAAATGCTGCACCAAACATTTCTTAAGTTGTACAAATGTTGGAAAAATGGTCTATGATCAAAGTTGAGAAGGCTTTTCTAAAATTGTCTTACTGACATGCATCATTTTAAAATTGTAAACTATGTATACATTCATAAAGAAAAATAACCATAGAGAAAATGATTCTAGTATTGTAAGGAATTAGTAGAAATTCTCCAGTTGGGGCAGCACAGATACATTTCGGAATTACTGGTTAGGTTCCATTTTTCCTTTCTTGTAAATTGTCCATATAAACCATGTTTGGATGGAAAATCGCCATGAAGCGAGATTAAAATTCCCTACTATAAATAAAGTAATAGAGGTACCAGACAATCCCA